>NC_048274.1:13912565-14222460 GCF_009762535.1 Notolabrus celidotus | reverse complement strand
AACCACTCAGTGTTCTTCACCTCAGCATTTCCAGGTACTCGGGTGATCATGTTTCACAGAATACCAGAGACCTTCATGTACACCAGCGGACAACTCACTGATGAGGAATGAATATGAAAATATGCTTTTATTGCAAGTCAACACAGACACTTCTGATACTGCTTTGTCCTTGTATGTTGACATATAAAGATCTTTATGTCTCATTTTGAATATAACTAAATCCAAACCAAAGGTGGTAGACCTCTGATGTCTGTCTCTAATGCCTCATCTGGCAGAGCTAACAGCTAATGTAAAACAATACAGAACAAAGAACAGTTTCAGCCAACAATAGCCAAAAAGTCAGAGGAACCGCTGTTTGATTTGTAAAAGGATCATTCAATGTTTTTCTAATTGGATCAACATTTTCATCAGTGGAGCTTGGAAATACTAGCCTCACATCTGTAAGCAATGCATTCAAAGATTAAATAATACATTACAGGATATGTTGTATTTAATTTGAAAGATAAGATTTTCAAAAAGAAGAAAAAACTAATTTGACTCAAGGGCAGCTGACAACTTGAATTTACAATGTGCAACAACAAGTGCAACTGTAGGATAAGTCAACACTCAAGAAGTCCAGTGAAAACACATTAAGAGCTCTGTAACAGAGACGTATGGAGCTGATCAGGAGTGTGTGAGCGCACTGAACCACGGTGACAAGCCTAACGAGTTCCCCAGGTCCTCAGGATGGGTGCTCGTCCTGTTTTCAGAGAGACGGCTTGAATTCCAGAGCAAATCTCTACAGCAGTCATCGGTTTGAAAATGGAGCGCAAAGGGAGAGGGGGGTTACTCGGTACGCACCTCCCTGTACGAGAAACTAATGCAAACCATCTGCTGTCATACCGACTCACTATTCAGCATCTGGCAGAGAGGGAACCAGTGAGCTGTGCTGGTGTCTGCTTTTCCAGACAGTTAGTATGGGAATCAGACTACAGATAAAATCTACTAAAGCTCTCTTTTATCTGAATGAAACCATGTTAAGAAGTTACATTTTATTCCTCATCCCCATAATGTTCATAACTCTGCCTCTACTTTAGAGAAGAAAACAGCTCTTTCACTGATTTTACAATGAACAAGGCATGACAAAAATATAACACTCAGACTCTAACAGAGTGTAAGTGCCATAAAACAGAATTAATGTAGGGATTTTAAAGAAAGACATTACATTTTAACTTTGTTATTTTCTGTCATGGTTCAATAATGCTGACAGCATAATTTGCAACCTTTGTCCATTAAGTCTGTCTCTGGGCAACCCAACCTACAGGTTCATGACAACACCATGGGTGGCACAGCATAGCAGGTTTCAGTTCTACCTGTTTTACATAGACACTACTTTGTGTTTACCAGACAAATAACTATTCCTAGATAACAACAATGATAAAACATAAAGAAAAAACAAATGGCTACAAATCAACATCACATCAGCTGTATATTTTATCTTCAACAGCTGAAGTGTGAATCCAGCCACAAAGGACTCTGGGTTGAGGATCTGTTGCCAAAACACAACAAGGCCACACAGCGTCCTCCATAACTTAGCTCTAGGCGTGTCTGCTGCAGGGAGAATTCAGTAACCAGGAAAAAACCTGTCTGGATGTAATTGCCAACACACACACACAGCAAGATACACAAATACACAAACACACTCACTCCACCGACACAAGTTATCTGGCATCCTCTTCTTCCTCTAGGACAAACCGGTTTTTCAGCAGCAGCAGCTGACTAAGGCATCTAAACTAATGTTTTTAAAGGACTTAATACCTGTGAGTGTACTTCTGACAAGTCCAAATTCAGGAGCTCTGGATCAGCCTTGTCTAATGACTTCTCTTCAGCAGATAGAAAGTCATACACAAAATGTGGGAATGAGGACAGAGAGGGGGGTGACTTTTGCTTAGTATGAATTTATATGGAGCTTAAGTTGCCTGAAATAATCAAACTAATAAAAACTCATCCCAAAGAACTTTTTTCTCAATTCTCATCATCAAGGCAACAACAAAACAATGAGTCAAGTACAATGATCGAAACTAAAGACTGGGTTCAGTTTTAGACTTGGTGAATGGAAGAATGTCAAAACTGACAATTAAATACTTACTCAGTTTTTAAAAATTGAGTAAAACAAAGATAACTTTAAACTTGACAACATATTTGTTTATTTAAAGTTACTAAAAAGATAAGCTTGAAGAACCTCCTGAATGAATATTTATAGTAAAGGAGCTTTTTTAGTTACAAGTGTGATAATATCAAATCAAGAGTTGGCAGTATCACTCACCATCCTCTCCTTTTGATAAAGCACTCAGCCTTCTCTGGTCGTGTCCCGAGATCCAGTATGGCACGAACCCCAGTGAGGTCCACGCAGTTTCTGAAAACTCCTGTTCTTCAGTCTAAAGCAGAGGTGAGGAAACATCCAGGTTTAAACAGTAGTTATTCCCGATAAAGTCCTGAGAGTATGGATGCGGCTCCTCAGCGTTGTCTTCGGTCCATGGTGCAGACTGATGTGAGTCGCACTCTGACAGCGGGGCAGCAGCGGTGTTCAGGCACAGAGCTGGGCTGTGTGGTCATTTACGGAGGGAGCAAAGCCCTCAAAACTCGACCCGAAACCATAACACAGGAAACTGAAGCCGGAGGTCCAATCAAACGCGCTGAACTCGCTGGATGTGATAAATATTCATGAGTTACTTGGAGGGGAACAAACTGGGCATGCGCAGCTTTCTGTGGGACTCCTGAACAACAGACTCAAATTAAAGTGGACAAAATATGACAGCATCAATAACTGAATGAGCCCAAACTTTCTTTTTTTTATTATATACCACAACCAATCAATCAATCAATCAAGCTTTATTTATTAGCACCTTACATATAAATCAAATGCAACCCAAAGTGCTTTACAGCGATTGAAAAACAAGAAATAAGCAGAAATAAAACAATGGCAAGACATATTAGGGGAATATATAATAGTAATATAAATAATAATAATACAAATTAAAATTAAATTAAAATAACATAAAATAAAATAGAGACTAATGCACACCAACCAATAAAATATGTGTAATTAAAATAAGTTAAAGCATCAAAATTAAGAATAAAAATAGCTAAAATAAATAGATTTAAAAAGGGTAAGGATAAGAGTTAAAAATAAAACTAAGGCTAAAATATCAATAAAACTGAGTAGACTAATAAAAATAAATAAATGAATTTATAAATAAATACATAAAAAAGGAATAAGATAGTGTATTCCTAAGAACTTTAATGTGAATTGGGAAAAAACTCAAACTATAAAGAACTAAAATCTTCAATACTTGAATCTGTTTTTATTTTCTGTATTTCATGCATAGCAACCATTCAGCTTTACATTATTTTTATTTAAACAATAGGAGTTTGGTGATTTAACTTTTTTTTTTTTTTTTTTTTTTTTTTTTTTTTAAAGTTATATTTTTTTTGGCCTTTTTGCCTTTATTTGATAGGATAGTGAAGAGAGACAGGAAATGTGGGAGCAGAGAGCGGGGAAGACATGCAAGGAAATGGTCGACCAGCCGGGAACGAACCGGCAACCCCTGCGACGAGGACTATAGCTCTATATGTGGGGCGCTTAGACCGCTAGGCCACCAGCACCCCTTGGTGATTTAACTTTTTGTCAGTTTAAAACAGATTGTGTTATTTGGGAAACATTTTTAAAATAACAGTATTGATGATCACTTAATCTAAACATATTACATGAATACATTTCTTGAACGTCAACGTGGTGTTGTAATCCCTGTGACTGCCGAGTCAAATCCAACAATTTAATATACTAAAACTTATATTTAACTTTCAATAAACTTTTTTTTCTTAAGGGGAGTCCACAGTTTGTATCTCTTATTCTGTTCCACATCCTCCACATACAAATACGATTGCAACACAGAGACTTTCAGCTGATCTCTTTTGAAATGCATGGGTGGCATTGGCATGCATTTTTCACAACCAGCTTCCAGACTCGAGGCTGAGGCTCGCCTTCAAATGATGATGGGCGGTGAGGCGACTCCTTGACTGGGTGTAACCTGTCTAACAGGCTGCCTCTGTACGATCAGCAGAGATGTGTGTGTGTGTGTGTGTGTGTGTGTGTGTGTGTGTGTGTGTTCGTGTGTGTGTGTTGTGTGTGTGTTCGTCTAAATATTTTAAAGGTACCGTTCGATCTATGAGGAATATCAAGAAATAAAAACTGATTACCTGCAGCACAAATGAGCTGTTAACATTATTAACGAAGGTATAACTCCCAGAGCTCTGATGTTGCCCTTAGTGAAGTGTTTTGTCACCACCTAGTGGACATTATAGGACAGCAGGACATTTTCCAAGAGCATTATGAAAAATCTATACAGATGTTCCACAGTCTTTGCAGGCACACATACTTTTCCTACATCAGTGTTTTTTCAACATGCTGGAATTCTCTCTACTACTTCAGGGCATAAAAAAGTTTTTTTGATGTGCAATTCAAATTCATTAAAAGTAATCTTACAGGCAACATTAAATCAAATGCTGTTTCATAGTGCCTACCTATAGGCCACAAATACATTTTATAGCAGATAATGTAATTATAATTTTGAATGAATAGGTGGTATATAATTGAGATGCAGTATTGGGTTCAAAATACATAACTGTGTGCATGCATATTGGCAGAGTGTGATACAATATCTACTAATGTTTCAGGTGGGTCTTTTGTCCCTGTGTAGCCCCAACTCTATTTCATATCCTTTCATTACTGTCTTTTCATACTCATCTGTCTTCTTGGCCCCCTCATCTGCTCATCACCTGTCCCTGCCTGCACACCTGCTCCTAATTACCCCTTCAAACCCCAGAATAAAGGCCAGCCAATGTCTACTCTGACAGGTCACCTGACTATAAGCCTGCCTTTGATCATAAGTAAACACTTTTATATTGACTGCCTCATGCTTCTTTTGTGTCATCCTTTTCAGAGCATTGTCATGCTATGATGCTAAACAACAAACAAACAAAAGAAGCAGATTAACAAGATAAAAGTAATTCATCAGAGAAACAATTACTCAACTTAGACTTCCAGTGTGCAGTTGATGTATCACTAAGTAAATTAAACAGAGCCCCACAACTTTCAAAGTCTCTGTGAAAGTAATTAGAAGTTTATGAAATGTGCGGGTAAATACATATTACTCCTAACAGAATTAACTGAGTTTTCAAAGTAATCATTTCATTCAAGGATTGTAGAGGAGCTGCTGCTACCTCTGATAATAATCAGATTAACATTTCAAATGGTGACTTAGTTAAGGTAGTAAAATCAAAATAAACATTTTTAAATATCATTATTAACTCCATTATTAACCATCTAAATCAATATATAGTGCAATGGTGTTCTGTATTTCTCACAGATCATGGTTCATTGAGGATAACTCACTTAATGTAATTGGAAAGCCCTAAATATAAATACAAATATTCACATGACTTAGATTTTTGTTTCTTTTATTTTACATTTTGATTTTTTTTTCTTTTTTATGTAGTGATGTTGATAAATTAACACGAGACACCTCTTCTGTCACATGCAGCCCAGATTTTTATGCTGCATTTAGCTGGTTTGGAAGGCACATATTACCAAAGATGGAAGGAACCTCTGAATACCACTACTAGCCTTTCATCCACTGTGACATTAGAAATGTGAAATAATACTATTAAGATCTTTCTTTGATTAACTTTATCAGTGTCACCATCACTAAAACCATTATTATCACTATCATTACCATTATTAATATTGTCATGATTACTACCACTGTTGTCACCATCATCACTATGGTTGCCATAAAAGACCTCAGGAGAAACAGGTGGCTGGTTTGGTTAGGGGGCAGATAAAAGCTTATGAGCTAAAGTGTGTTTTATTACAATGTTTAACATGTCAGGGGTGGGGGAGAATTAGATAGTAGCTCCCAGCTCCACAGTACATCACCGACCTCCTGCAAAGCTACACTCCTGCAAGGTATTTGAGGTCTACAGGACAGACAGCAGCTTCTTGTGGTCCCAAAGACCAGGCTGAAAACCAGGGGTGGCCGTGCCTTCTCAGCACCCAAACTGGGAAATGAGCTGCACCCCATGTTAGATTGTCCCCAACAGTACGGAATTTTAAATCCTGTCTTAAAACATATTTTTACTCCTTGGCTTTTAACCCAGCACGAGAGTTGGGTGGTCTCTGTCTCTGTCTGATCGTTTATTGGATTTTTATTTGCTCTGACTTATTGTATTTATTTATTTATTTTTTTTTTTTGAAGTTTTTTTTTTTTTATCATGATTCTATTATTTTATTCTATTTTATTATCTGACAGTGTTTTATGTTCTGTGTGTTTTAACTTATTTTACCTCACTGTGCAGCACTTTGCTAAACTTGATTGTTAATAAAGTGGATTGTGATTGCATCGTGTCAAAATGCATTTTTCTGGGTCAGTCTGTAAATAAAATACACAAAATAATTGGCACAAATTCAAATTTGTCTGAATCAAACAATTTATAGATTTTGTTAAATAAAGTTTCTGCAAAAAAAAAAAGAGACGCGCCCACAAGCCTTATTATTCATGTCAATGTCTCTTGGGAGTTGTAGTCCATGGGAGGTGTATATTATGCAGGCTAACAAAGTAAAATGCTATTTAACACCAAGATATAAAGTTTAAGTATTAACTGTGGTAAACAATGTGACTTTTTATTTATCTAACAGCCCTGTCTGGGTGCAGTAGTGTCCAGTTGCATCATTTTTTCGAAAGTTTGATGGAAGAAAGTCTCGATACAAAAATAAAGCTGAGCCCGGAAGTAGGGCGGGACCTCGGCTCTTTATAAACATGGCCGTTAAGTCCTTCACAGCATCAGGTATTACGTTTGGCTGGATTTGTTAGACTTTCAGGAAGTAACTGAGGGACACCCAGACAGTAACAGGTGGAAAGAACATGTAGACACACGAAGGAAGCCTATAAGTTACAGTACTTCTTTATACGACATCGATGAACTTCACGTGAGCTAGCTAGCCGAGCTAACGCCGACGTCTGAACTTCTGTCAACTTTTCCAACCAGAGAAATCTGCGACCTGTCTGCTTCATCGACATGGAGGAGCTCCGTCGCTGGCCCAGTCTGTGTCGATGAATATTTGACACACGGAAGCGTTGGATTTACTCAGCTAAGGGCTGACACAAACTTTATTGGAGGTTTCTTTTGGGTTGTTTTTTTTTTCTTCAGCGCTGGATTGTCAGGCGCTCGTTTAGGACCATCACCGAGAGGGCGGATATAAACAATGTTTTCTGTCAAACCCATGAAACCAACCTTCAAGTGCTATCTTCCCCCTGCACCGGTATGTATTTACCTATTTATATAGTCTATGGTGTTTACCTGGAAGTCTACAGTCTTTGTTATGTGATCAGGAAACTGTCAAATATTTGTTTCTTCACTTATTAACCCTCCTGTTATGTTGCGGGGTCAAATTGACCCATTTTAAAGTTCAAACATAAATAAAAAAATGTTAAAAGTATTATTTCACATTTCTAATGTCACAGTGGATGAAAGGCTAGTAGTGGTATTCAGAGGTTCCTTCCATTTTAGGTAATATATGCCTTCCAAACCAGCTAAATGCAGCATAAAAATCTGGGCAGCATGTGACAGAAGAGGTGTCTCGTGTTAATTTATCAACATCACTACATAAAAAAGAAATAATATAAAATGTAAAATAAAAGAAACAAATATCTATGTCATGCAAATCTATTGTATTTATATTTAGGGCTTTCCAATGTACATTAAAAAAAGTTTTAACATGAAGTAAGTTATCCTCATTGAACCATGCTCTGTGAGAGTTAAAGAACACCATTGCACTAAATATTGTTTAAATGGTTAGTAATGGAGTTAATAATGAGATTTAAATAATGTTTATTGGGATTTTTGGGGGGGTTCTGACACTTTTGGATCATTAAATATGCCCAGGGTCAAGTTGACCCAGGAACATTATTGCTGTCCCTAAGAATCGAACATAACAGGAGGATTAACAAAATCTAAAAATTGTAAGATTCAGACAAATTTGAATTAGTGCCACATATTTTGTGTATTTTATTTACAGACTGACCCAGAAAAATGCATTTTGACATGGTGCAATCACAATCTGCATTAATTAGAAAAAATATGCAATTGTTTTACCACAACTTTCTAATTCTCCCCCACCACTGACATGTTAAACATTGTAATAAAAGACACTTTTGCACATGAACAACGAACATGACTGGAGGTTAAAAGCTTCAGTGTTGACTTCAGTTTAGTGGAAGGAAGAGTGATATTTTCGAGAAAAAATAGGCCAGACAAAGACTTAAAGCCTGCAAGTAGCTCTTTTAAAATGTTGTTCTAAAGTTCAAACTCGCCAAACATTGAAGCCAAGTTTAACTATTTAAACATTCAAAGGTGCACTGCCTCGAGGAAAGCGCTGAAGCAGTAAACCAGGTTGCATTTGCGTCTTCAGAGTTAGTGTCAAGTAACAAGTTTGATATCACCACGTTAGGAAAGCAACATTCTTCTCTGTGTTCCTGTTTTTGTTTTGGTGTCTTGACATCTTTAACCTCAGGTGATCGGGACCAGTTTCACTCTAAAAACAATTACTCAACCATGATTTAGCACCATCTGTGCATGTATGCCTTACCTGAGCGTCCAGGTGCATGCACTCATACAAACAGAAGGACAAAGTTTCTTCTTACAGATGCTGGTGAAAAGATAGGCCAGACAAAGACTTAAAGCGTGCAAGTAGCTCTTTTAAATGTTGTTTTAATGCTCCAGCTCACCAACAATTGAAGCCAAGTTTAACTATTTATACATTCAAAGGTGCACTGCCTCAAGGAAAGCACTGAAGCAGTAAACCAGGTTGCATTTGCGTCTTCAGAGTTTGTGTCAAGTTTAATATCACCTTGTTAGGAAGGCAACATTCTTCTCTGTGTTCCTGTTTTTTTTTTTGTGTCTTGACATCTTTAACCTCAGGTGATCTGGGACCAGTTTCACTCTAAAAACAATTACTCAACCATGATTTGGCATCATCTGTTCACGTATGCCTTACCTGAGCATCCAGGTGCATGCACTCATACAAACAGAGAGTCAAAGTTTCTTCTTACAGACGCTGGTGAATATAACTCACAAGATCAGTGTCTGGACAGGCAGGGTCAAGACTAATATTAAAGGTTTTCTAACTAGATAACATCAAAAAGGAAAATCCATCTAGTTTATAACCCCTATTGTACTGCCATGGACATATTCTTGTCATTTTAATTGCTTAACAAATATAAACTGTGATTGCCAGTTATCTGATAATCTACATACAGTATGTGTCCATGTAACTGTTGCCAAGTCAGGATTATACCTCAGACACTACCATGATTACAAATTTACAATGGAATATCAATGATGCAGTTGACCCAGATAAACAGGTCTGAACTGTGGACAAGACATTTATTGAACTGGTGTCATTCCCTTTTGTTTATGAGTAAACACAACACTTTTTGGGCAGGTATATTTCTCATGATGCAGTCTTTGCCCAAACAACAAAATACGCTCTGACTGTTTTTCTTTTTTATATACTTGGAACGGCTTCTTTTGATTTGACAATAACTTGAAGTCAAAGAGCCAAGCTTTATTTTTAGTATATTTACAACTCCATCATATGATCTGTGCAGAAACTGTAGCTCTTTTTATAAATAATCCCAAGTATAAAAGGACTTTGATTGCTAAACGTCCACACATCAAAGCCTCCTTAAAGATGAAAGTCAGCCCTTTAACCTCAGAGTCATTCATTCACTGCTGGAGTAAAGCCAACAAGGGAAAACACATGACAAATACTTCTATGCTGTCATATGCTGTCACTGTGTCTGAGTATCAGTCTCTTTTACAGTATAAATAGCTGTTGACAGCTGTGCATCTTTGGTTCCCTTCAGTTGTTTAAATAGCATGCAGCAGAGTTATCATACCTCACTATTTATTATAACTGTTTACATTAGTGCATCAAAACAGATCCTAACAGCTGTGAGGATGTTCAGTGAGGCTTGTGGTTGGATCTTAGGTGTGTTAGGAATTGGGGAATCCTATAACTAGTCTTTTCCGTTTTCCCTTCCAAGACTGAGAAGCAAGTTATATTTTATTCTCTGTTTACTACACAAGGACACCTTTTAAGTGGACCCTCCACCTCTAATGTCACACTGTTTCCATTATTCATTAACCGTCTGACAGGATTGAGTTTAACAAACTGCTGTATGCCTTTTTCTTTTTCTCCAGACTGATGTGAAGAAAACCATCGAACAACCTATTAAAAAATTGGAGCCTAAGCTACTTCAAGGTAAGTTTGATCTGATTTCCATATATGGCAACAAAAGCAACGTTTAAAATTTAATTTAAAAGTGTTTATTTCCAACATGTCAAAAAAGAAATCTTAACAAAGCTGTTTCATCACTAATATGACTTCTGTAACATGTCCGAAAAGGAGTGGGGAGAAGTAACACTTATTAAATCCCACCCATTCTAAATCAACCAAGACTTGTTGTTTTAGAGAACAAGATATTTAGATTTTGTCAAGACACAAGTTGTATGAGTGTGAACAACGTTAAGTACATTTTTAACTGATTATGAAACACTCCATTCACACTCCATCACTGACAATTCAAAAATACAAACTGTATGTATGGTTATTCTTTAGGTCTGTGTCAACTGTTGGTTTGTTACAAAGTTTATGGCACACAGAGCAAAGAGACAATGTTCACTTTTGCAATTTTAGTCTCATGTTTGATATATTTGTGGTATTAAAACCAAACGGCAACTTCCGCCCGTGAGAATTGAAGCCAATGCGGAAGTGCTAAGACTGCAGTTTCTCTAGTGTCTGCTTGAGGCTGGATCCTGAAGTACCAGAAACCACATACACACCCATTCAAAAAAGCCGATCTTTACAGCAGAAATAAACATGTTTACATCCTGGTACAAAAGACGAGTGTAGTCTGAAGAGCTTATTTCTCGATCGGCACACACTGTACGGGGTGAATTTTTTCATAACGCAGCAATTTCGAAGATATTAAGATACAAGTTTTCCATTATGAGAGGCACAGCTGACTTGATTGACAGGTGGGAACACTGTAGCTGTTGGCGAGGAGGCTCAAAGCCCGCCTCTTTACCTCACACTACCTCGACAGCAGTTACGATGAGTTCAGCATTTCCAATATGGCTCCCGCCGACGATTGGCTTCAAAACAGCGCTTCAGAAACAGATGGGTGTCTTCACGGATACTACGTCCATTATTTATACAGTCTATGACTAAAACACAGTTTTTATGTAACAATCATTAATCAGACTCAGCTTTCTGTTGAATTGAAACTGCTTTTGGAGGATATCCGACTGAATTAATGCTTGTTTCATCACAATAGGGGGAAGTTGATTGAAACATTGTTTTGAAATTAGTCACCACGATTCACACTAAAAGTTAAAGGTCTGGAAATAATCTGAGGCACCAAATTTTCAACCTTGCCCATGAAGGTTCAGCATATCTCTAACAGGATTTCCTTGGACTACTGTGCAGTTGCTGTTGACTAAAGAAAGCTCATTTTGTGGAGTTGGATAATAACTCATCCTGTTTTGATTTATGTGCATGACAATGTTTGATCAGACTGGTCTGACAAGCATTTCAGCTTTGCAAACATGTGACATCCTGTCTCAAACAAAGCTAAAACATGAACTCTCAAATATTAGAACAGTGCAGATGAGTGGTAATAGACTTCCTTTACTACCTGTAGTCTGAACCAGGCTCCCATTCCAGAAAATAGATAGAAGCATGTTAGCTCTATAAAAGATTAAAACTCAGAGGCTACATGAGTTTAACAGAGAGGAGGGTTCTGAAAGAATATTTATATTATCATTTATATTCCATTCATTTTTTTAGATGCTACAAAAATGTTTGTTGCTCAAAAAATGGAGATCTTCAATTTGACTTTTGATTGACTTGTATGAATTACATCATCAAAGTATAAAACTATCAGCAAATTGTGTGTTTTTCTTAAATATAATGACTTTATTAATCAGGCCCCCTATATTAGAACAATTCAAGTGCAGGTGGTGTAACAGGTGTTTTTTTTTTTTTTTATTGCATTGTGAGTGTGAGTGCATCCTCTCATGGGGATTTAGTAAAATCACCATGCTAACATTTTGTGCAAGTGCATGCCGCAGTTCCTCTCTTTCTCAAGTGTTTACACTTTTGGTTTATAGGAAGTTATTTTTGCAGAAGCAGCTGCTTTAAAGTCTTTCATTTGGTGATACTTTGAATGATCTCATGCTTTGCTAATCAGCTCGTATTGTCCAATTGTAGTAATAAAGTATATAGAGTTGCTGCATTATTTAATGGAGCAGCCAGAGAGTTCTCGTATCAATCAATCATTCATTCAAGTTCAGGTCCGAGTAGCTGACTTGTGATTCTCATGGGTGTGTGTGCTCACACTTTGTGTTTTGTTGTGTGTTTATTTGTCATTATAAGCAATGTCCTCCAGTTTAAGTGAGTGAAATCTCAAGCAGTAATTGTTAGGTTTTTTATCAGCTTATTTTTTTTATGGTTTCTGTAAAAGTTCTTGAAAAAGCCTCAAAAAGAAAACCTGACTTTCTTCTGTGACTCGTGTTTATCTGTAAGTTTCCAAATAGCGTCTCCTGCACAAAGGTCATCCAAACTTGTTTATTATTATCACTTTTTTGGAGCAATAGACTAACTGGTTTTATGAGCTGCTTACTCTTTCTGAACTGAATATACATTTGTTTTGTGTTCTTTTGAGGCAGTTCTTTGATGTGATTCTCAGCAGGACTCCACCCTGCTGCCCCACTTCTCATCTTCTAAAATCCCAAGGGCGACTTTTATAGCTGCATTCTTGTTTATGCATTAATCGCTCTGTCAAGGGTCATGTTCCTCATAAAAATGCATAGTACATGAAAAGCTGCCTTGTAAGCCTAAAGCTGAAGGAAAATCTGTAGCATGACTTGCATGTGGTTTAACTGTACAGAGTTACTGTCCCACATATCATCACAGAAACGACCTGCTTCAGTGACCTCTGCCCTCTGTTTGTTTGCATACTTAATGAAATATAGAAACAGATATATACACTACCAGTCAGAAGTTTGGACACACCTTCTAATTCAATGTTTTTTTTTAATTTTATTTTTTTCAACATTGTAGATTAATACTAGGGATGCACTGAAAATTCACCCACCAAAAATTTTAGGTTGTGGGGTTTTAGGTTGGTACACAGTCATAGCCATAAATGCTATGGTAGGGGAGACCGGGGACAGTAGGAACATTTTTAACATTTCTGTCTATAACTTTGAGTTCTTTTAACCCAGTGTGTTCAAACTAGCTGCAACTAAACTGAGCATGTGCAGAGTGAATCTGATAATTCCTAACTTGTTCCTGATTGGAGCAAGTGCAAGCGTTACAACCAAGCAAGCCGGATGCTCCCCTGGTGGTGAAGCTTTCAGCAGTGTGTCTGCCCCCTGGTGGCTGGCTGCAGTATAGGTAAAAAAATCCGTCTCACCCATTCATTTGAATGGGGGAGCAGTCAAACTTTAAAAAATAAATACACATGGTACGAATGTTTCTCACATCCGTATGCTGTGGTGATATGTAGTTATTATTTGACTGTTTTGTCTTCAAGGCCTCTTTTTCCTTGAAAAGTTTCTTTTTCGTTAGTTATTAGAGTTTAAGAAACGGGGTTTTACTTCTGGGTTTCCTTTGATTCACAGCCATGGAGGGAAACGTCAAAAGACACACAGCGTCTTGTGATGCTACGCTGTAGGGCAGAGCTTGTTACAGTGGCTTCACAGGCTCTGGCTGCACAATGGCTGCGCCCAGGAGTGGGGTTTTTTGGCTTTAGAACCGTACAACGGGAAGAGGTGGAGCAACGCTGTCCATTTTTATTTACAGTCTATGGTTACAACTGACTCATCTTACAACTGTCCCTGGTCTCCCTGCTAATAATTGGCATAATAAATTCTTTTTGTGTTTCGGTTTTCGGCCTTGGCTTCCTCATTTTTGGTTTTTCGGTTTCGGCCAAGAATTTTCATTTTGGTGCATCCCTAATTAATACTGAAGAAAGTAAAACTATGAAATAATCTGGTTTTGCCATAATATGCATTACAACAGTAGTCAAATAGGGCTATCCATTGTGTACTAACCCTACCTCTGGACAACACAACTGATGGTCTCAAACACATTAAGAAGGCAAGTCATTCTACAAATGAACTCTTGACAAGGCTCATGTTAATTAGAAACCATTCCAGGAGACCACTTCATGAAGCAGACTGAGATTATACCAAGAGTGTGCAAAGCTGTCATGAAGGAAAAAGGGGGCTACTTTACAGAATATAAAATATAAAACATATTCTGGTTTGTTTAACACTTTTTTGTAAGTAAAAAAAATCCACGTGTTCTTTCATAGTTTTGATGTCTTCAGTATTAATTTACAATGTTTAAAATAATTAAAATAAATACAAACCCTTGAATGAGAAGGTGTTTACAAACTTGACTGGTAGTATACATAGACATTAGGCTTTTTTCCACACTGGGTATTTTAGTTCAAAGTGTCAAAAAAAGTGTTTGTTTTTTTCTGTTAGCTTTCATGCTTTCAACATTGTAACAATGTTGAAAGCATGAAAGCTTCCGCATTGAAACAATTTGTTTACAAGCCTGTGAAATATTTGTCATACTTTCCTGTCCACACAATTTCACACTGTACTGCAGTTAGACAAGTTGTTGTAGTTTAACCTGTTTATGATGGTCGTATATGGGAAAGAATGACAATATAATTTATTAATAACAAGAAAAAAAGTAGAACATGATATTTTTGTTTCTTTATTCTAGTTTTTTTAAGATGTGCTTCATATATATAGTTTTTTAGTATTCCTTTTATCAATAATATCAATACAGGGAAATGCTCATTTGAACACAAGGGTTTAACAGAGAGTGGTAGATGATAATGATTCATGTTTTGAAGGATCTTAACTGTACTTACTCTGGGTCATGCATTTTTCCAATGACAATTCATTTTAACTTCATTCAACAAAAACCAAACATTCAATATGTTTTTATATCATGTTTTTTTTTTATAGCTCCTAGTATTAATAACCCAAATGTTTATTAATCTAAGGTATTAAACAAAGCTTTACTCATTCATCATTAAACTCACTGCAGAAAGTAAAGTGCTGGTGTCTTCTGAAAGTCCCAGTCAGGGTCGAACCAAGTGATCTTTATCTTTTAAACTTGTCTTTGTGAAATACCTGCAGTGTATATGTAAGAGAACACAGACTCAGGATAACAAATACAAATGTTTTTCTCTCTTTCATTTGTTTGTCCACAGGGGAGATTGTAGTTAATGAGGTGAACTTTGTGAGGAAATGCATCAGTGCTGAAAGCAGCCAGGATGACCTTTGGGGGAAGTTGATATGCACCAACTTTAAGGTCTCCTTCATCCCTCAAGATGCCCCCACAAAGCAGGTATGTGTACAGACTGTCTCTAAAGTCTCCAGCTGGTGGTTTTGAAATATTAAGCCATTCTTAGTGATAGATAAATACACAGACATGTGTCAGAACCCTATTGTTAACTTTGTCAAGTTAACTTTGGCATCCCAGGATTCCATTTTGTTTTATATTTGAGATTCATCAGGTCTATCAGTGCCACTGGCATAATGTCAACTAGCTTCGATATTTTCACAGCCTTGTTTGTATGTACAGTGCATGTGGAAAAGAGGAAGGAAAACTTGTGTACTTTCCTGTGCTACATTGTCACGGATATCGCACGACAAGTCAAAGAGCAGACGTCCTTTCCAGCTTTGTGGCAGACTGTTGCCATAATAACAAAATGGAACTTAATCACAGCTCAGTCTTAGCAGCTAAACTCGATCTACCCACCTGTATTTGAGGACATATTTCAGTGAGTTATGGATGTAACATAATACCTACGGGGTGTCAAACATATCCTACCTTGATAACATTTTTATTTGCTTTTTTTCCTACAGAAATCCAAGTTGTCTCACCTCCTGCTGGGAGAGCACGACATCCCTCTCACCTGTCTGGAGCAAGTGGTAACAGGTACATCTGCTTCCAACATGTGTAACATCAGACTTGTAGCAAACCTTTTTTTTCTCATGTGAAAGCATTTAAAGCAAAAAATGAAAACCTGAGCAGAGCCTGAGAGTTTATCTCAACACTGTAATTCTTTCTAATCAGAAGCAATATCATGATATATTAGTTTACTTGTGGTATTTAACAAAAATACAAGATTAGAAAAGTATTTATATATGTTCAGATGTAAATTTTTGTCTTAATCAAATTTCTCTACATTGAATAATCGCTTGATCACCTTAGCTTGCATTTGAACCCTGTCTTTTTACTCAATTGATCTACAATCACATGCAAAGTTGGATCAGCCCCCTGTAATCTTTGACAGCCTGGGAGACTGGGATCCTTTTGTTGTTCCGTCCTGATCAGCAGTCTGATAACAAGTGATGTCACAGCTAAACCAGTGATTAGCGGCGGTGCAGCCGGGCAGGGATTAGCCTTGTTTATATATCTCATTGCTGTTGATAGCTGACACTGCAAGGGCCGTGGCCCATAGGAAGGTTTGTTGTGTTACAGGGACGAAGCATGAGGCTTTGTTTAGGCCGGCTTGTTTTTAACGTGTTTGAATGAGACAGACTAGAAGACAACATTACTATTATGGGATGATACAAAACTCTGTTTACAGTAGGAATTAAAATATCATCTGTAAAAGTTAGGGATGCACGATATTATCTGAACATTATCGGCATCGGCCGATACTGGCTTTAAAATTAACTATCGGATATCGGCCAACACGCCGAGTAGGGTACCTGTAAGGTACGTGTAGCTAATTTAAGCACATTTACTGTCAAAGAGTAAACCATTTGATTTAATTTGGGTTTGATTGCTGTACAGTTGCACTATTCCCATGTTCCCTGAGAACATGTGAGGTTTGTAAACCAGTTTACTTACTGTCAAATGTGAAATTGGCCAAATTTTCCCTGATTGTCTCATTGAGATCATCATCATCCAGGTTTTAAGTAGGATGAATCTTTTTTGTATGAATTTTGCTTGAAAGCAATTGTCATAAATAAATATGCAGTTTTAAGTATGAAGTGCTTTTCTTATTTTGCACAAGAAATGAATATTACATAACAAATGTGATAAGAGTATCACCATAATACTGTACGCTAATTCCAGTACCGAAGAGAATTTTGTGCATCCCTAGTAAAAGTATATGTTTAGCTTAGGTCATGTGTCATTATGCTACATAAAAGAACATTCAACAAATAAAGATAGAACACTGAATGCTTGATTGAGCCGGAAAAAAAAGCAAATTGTTGAATTCTTGTTGTCCTCTTGTATCTGACATACAATAAACATTTATCTCACGCACATTGTTAAAATGCAACCACAATTTTATTACACAAATATTCAGCCCTAGCAGAGATATGTGACATCTTGTTGACATCTACGTTTGCTGTCTTCAAAGGAATACTACGAGGTCCTGTCTTAAGTCTCAAATCAGCAGCATCAGCATTTCTTGACATTTTTCTAGTCATATTTTGTGTTTGTTTTTCTCAGTTAATGATACCAAGGGGAAGAAGAAAGTTTTGGGGTCGAACCAAAAACTGAAGTTCAACCCTACAGAGCTCATTCTGTACTGCAAAGACCTGCGCATCATTAGGTTCTGCTTTGATGAGGCTGGGCCTGAGAGCGCCAAGAAGGTGAGTGTAACTACATTTTAAGAGTTTGATTAGAGTCTTTTATGGGACATACAATGCCAACAGGAAATAAAAACGGGAAAAATGGGCGTTCAAATACAGGACAAATGCAGAGCAGACTCTCTCTAACTTAAGGTCCAAACTGAATTGATTACAGTCAATGAAAATACAGTCACAGAAAGATTCCACTCATAGCGACGATTCACATGAAACTACTACTGGCTAAGTTTACTCTAAACAGTTCCCCCATTTCTTGGTTTCCCCTGATCATTTCACTTTCAGTTGATGCATGTCACTGTTCCTCTACTGCGTGTGATTTCCCCCCCCCCCACACACACACACACACACACACACACACACACTCTCTCTCTCACATACATGCTCAGGTTCAGTAATATGACCCCTTCCTCAGCAACAGGGTTATTTTTTAATCATAACAGCGATGGTGTGCAACTCTATCTCCCTCCATCTGAATAGAAATGACTGAGTTTTCAGTGGCCAGTTGCCAAACAATGACTCGGAGACACTGAGGACAATGCTTATTGATGGTGAAGGAAACTGAGAATGATCCTGATTGTGGGAACAACTGGCAGCTGACTCTGACTCATCTTCTGCACTCAGAGATCGGATGGGCAGATGTTTCATTATTCCGGCTAAGGGCTTTTTGTAAACACCTGTAGATCAGTGGGATTACCAACCAGTATGTAAGAATATCAGTCTTGATTCAAGGATTCAAGTTTTTTTATTGTCATACCATATCATGATATTTTTGATATTATGCTATGATATTTTTGAGATAACAAGTAGTGTTTTCAGAAGTTAGATGCACACAAGAAAAATTAAAGATGGCAAAACGGGCATTTCTTTTTTAAAACAGGGCGATTGAATCATTGGCTTGGCCTTTGTGGCAACTTGTAGTGAGCTTTAAATGAGCTTACCACTTTATTTCCCTTTTTAGAGTGATTTTTTTTTTTAGTATTAAAAGTCAGAAATCTGAATTTAATCTAAGGATTCAGACTTTAATCTGCAGAATTCTGACTGATCTCAGAAATCTGACTTTTTTTCCTCAGAATTCTGACTTCTTTTTTGATCAGTGTCTTTTTTATTTTTCAGATATAATCACAAAAATCATTTACATTGAGAACAACAACAACAGTAACATAGGACAGTCACAGACAAAAACAAACAATGTCCTACTCCCTATTCCTACAGCACTAGATCTTTTTATTTCCCTTTTTTTTTACCTCCAATAATTTTTTTTTGATTTTCACACAAACAAATATACAAAATGTATACAGAAGACTGCACGATGAGATCAGCTGGTTCTAACACAAAACCCATCCCTCATAACCCAACAGTCCCAATGTCCGTATAGGGGCTCCATAGTGCAAACATGTAGTAGAACAGTCCTGGAATAAACAGCGTTGAAGTGCTGGAAGTCAGGGTTCAGTTATTTTTGAGGATTACAGTTGTACAAGACAAAACAATACTTGGTGGGAATACATAGAATAAAGAGTGTAAACAAATAGAAATAATAATAAAAAGATTATAGAGATGAAAATTGTAAGGTCAAAGACAAAGACAAAGAAGGAGGGTGCTTCTTAAATTGACTGAATTTGCTGAAAGTGCTCCATTAAAGGTGACATATCATGCAAAATTGACTTTTTAATGGTTCTTTACCTGAAATATGTGTCCCTGGCATGTCTACAAACCCCCCGAGAATGAAAATAATCCATTCTGCCCCTGTTCTGATTTCTACACCTTTCTGTAAATGTGTGTGAAACGAGCCGTTTCAGACTTCCGTGTTTTTGTTACGTAACAACAATATCCGGTCTGTCACAGAGTCAGAGCTCGGAGCTTGTTCAGCCCATAGACTGTATAAAATAATACTGAATCCCCCCTCCGTTTTTCATTACCTGCACAAATGTGTGCTAACAAGGAGCTTAGGAGGGAGGCATGCTAGTTGCAGGCTGTCTTAATAAACACAAAGGTCGGTTTTACTCCCCACGTCTGCAGATTTGAAGATCTAGTGGATGATTTTTATTTTTCATGGATAAGTGCTAGCGCTAATTGGCATAGCCACATAGCTACATGTTCATAGCTGTAGCTGTAGCTGTGTACCAAGACACACGTCGACATACTGACAAATAAAACAACAAGAAACACTAAATCTGTGACCAATCCTTCATAAAAGGTCCTGCTGCCTTTCTGGCAGAGGTCGGTTTTACTCCCCACATCTGCAGATTTGAAGATCTAGTAGATGAATTTTTTTTATCATGGATAAATGCTAGCGCTAGTTAGCATAGCCACATAGCTACATGTTCGTAGCTGTGTACCAAGACACACGTCTACATACTGATAAATAAAACAACAAGAAACACTAAATCTATGACCAATCGTTCAGAAAGGTCCTGCTACAGGCGCCTCTCCGTCAGGATCAGATTCAGAGGGTTGAAGTAACGTGATCTCTGAGCAGCCGTGTATATTCAGCCAACATGTAAACATTAGATCAACGTGCTGGAGAGCCGAGGCACATCCACTTCCGGAGGGGGCGTGGTCAGAGAGAAAACAGAGTGTTCTGATGAGGAATGAAGAAGAGGACTCTTCAGGCATGCCAAAATCTGATTTTAAAGTGTTTTTTTGAGAATAAACTTTAAAGACATGTTTTGGGGACCTCTTAGACCAATATATATTGATGAAAAAAAGCGTGATATGTCCCCTTTAAAGGTCCCCACATTTGAATAAACTCTTTACTGCAGCAAGTGACTTATTTCCTTTTTTAAAGATATTTTTGACAATGGTGGTTAAAAGGGCAAAAATGTTATGGAAGTAAATCAGTCTCATCAGATTTGGAATTTTTTAAGCCTTTGAATTTTTTAAGCCTTTGAATTCCTAGAACTGAATTTTTTTGCATTTAAATTATGTACCTGAATTTCTTTTGCAATGAAATTGCATTCAAATTTTCAACAAGTATTTTTCGCTTTTATTTTTCAATGTTCACAAATTCAGAGTCAAAAATTATATGTATAATAATTTTTATACACAGAATTTTTGACTCTCAATTTGTGAACATTGAAAAAATAATAGTGACTTCATAAAGAATCAGATAAATAATTTCAATGCATAAAAAAATCCAAATCTGATGAGACTGATTTACTTCCATAACATGTCAGCCATCATCATCAGAAAGTTATCACTTTTTGGAACCTGCTAAGCTCCTGGAAAATTTGACTGCTTGATAGCTAAACTTGACAGGACACTGTCTTAACTAAAAAAAAAAAGGAACATCCAGCACTCTCACACCTTGTAAGAACAGATGTTGTGTTTCAAACATTGTGGTGTGTGCTGTTATAGGAGTGCTAAAAATAGTTTCACATTTGTGAATTATTTGCACACAGGTCCACAGGGGCTCTCTGCTCCCTGCAGCTTCACTACGTAACCCAATGCAGACAGGCTGCTGTATATCTGCTTACAGTGTGCAAGTTGATGTACATGAGTGTGAGGGTACACAGTTTGATGTTTGATCTCATACCATGTCATCTGGGAGCAATTTTTGTGTTGGGTTTTGAAGCTCTGAAGTACATACCTGCTGCACATTTGGCTGCCAGCCTTGCAGAGTGGTACTTGATTGAACAGAGAATTAAATAGAGTAAGGCAAAAAGAAAGTTCAAAATGCAGAGCTCACCTTACTTTATACTCTGCTGCTCAAAGCAGAATATGAAAGGTTGATGGCATGTAGTCTGAAATAGAAATACGTCTGCCCTCCCTCACTTCTTGTGAGTTTATTTATGGACACCATGTATGTAATTACAGCATGAACCTTAAACAGGGCTAAGTTCTTTTTTCTCCGTCACATAGGGAATTAGGCCAGTCTATAATAGCTTACTTTGCCATAGGAAATTACAGAGTTTGGGAGCAGCCTTGTCTCCACACATACACACTTTTTCTGTGTTCTCCCGTGTTATTCACAGCTTTACTACTGCTGAATGGACTGCTTTGTGTGACTCCAGTGGAGCCACAGACAGATCCAGTCCTGAAAACCCTGAGCAACAGGCTGCCAGTTAAACATTTGCTTTTCCAGGTTTCACTTGTTCTGGTGTTTTTACTGTCAAAGAACATTCCTCAGCATGTAATAGCACTCTGATGTTACCCCTCTCCACCAATGCACAAACTAGTTTTTGCTCGGGGCTGCTGCTTGGACTGGTTCACAGTGGGTTCCCTTTGAAGACCCTGTCAGAGATGGTTTGGTCTTGCACTGGTCCATGTCAATGTGTCACTGTACACGTCTCCACTTTCCCAACAGCATCAGAAAAGACTTGAAGTAACACTGGAGGAGTACATGCTGTCTTTGTAGTCCTCCATCATTATGTTTGATGTCTATTTGTGATTTTTTACTCTGAAAGCTAATGTATGTTAATTGATTCCACCATTAAGCAGTACATATCCTTTCATTCTAGGTCTGCCTTGCTATCGCCCACTACTCTCATCCAGCAGACCTTCATCTTCTGTTTGGCTTCGAGTATCAAGGCCGGCGATACCATGAGTCTAAAAGTACGCAAGAGAATGCTCTATTTCTAATCTACATGTTTTTGAACCTTTATCTACGTACGTGAATACTGTATAATCATATATGAATAATAATAATATGAATAATATATCAAGTGTGTTTGCATTTCCAGGAGAGAGAGTCAATGGTTCTACTCCTCGAGCAGGGCTACAGACTCCAAGTTTCGACCGTCCTTCAGACTGGGATCGGGAAATCAAGAGGACCGGAGCGTCGGAGTGGAGGGTGTGCTCCATCAATGAGGGTTATGCCGTCTCACAAAGGTTTTCAGCTCTTATTATTTTATTATTTTATTTTTATTTATTATTTAAAAGGACCATGCATATTAATAAACACTTCTGTAAATATGCCAGTTAGCCAAAAGGCTAGTTTACATCCGTAGTCCCTTGCCAGATGTTAAAAAGGCTCCCTAAAAAGATCAAGATTAAACAAAGATAAAAATAGGGTAAAATAAGATCAAAATACGAAGGTAGAGGAGAAACCAAAACACAAACAAACAAAAAAGAGAAGAAAAGAAAAGTACAAATATCACCATATGATTAAAAATGACTAAAAGCTACATAAGGAGATGTCATGACAGTCTTTGAGAAAGTGTCCATGGACATAAAATACATGGAGCAAGACAATCAGGAAGCAGCAATAAGGAAACGTTAAAAAGGACACAAGCAGACACAACAGGTGTTGTTGTATTTGTTGTTTGTTAGTGCCGATTTACGATGTGCGTCAGAGGCAAAGTGTGTCTGTAGCTCCTTCAGTTTTCCTCAGCTGTTACAGACTCTGAGTTTTACCTTCACTCAAACCTGGTATGCCTTGGCAATGCGATGTATTTACACTGTACGCACTTCATGAGTAACTGAAGGAAAGAACGTTTCTGAATGTCTAAGTGTGACAGGCTAGTCTTTTTGTGACAATATGCTCTATTCATCTGAGTTTGGTAGTGACATCATGGTGGATTTCAAAGTAAGAACTGAACCATAGTTAGTGTGGAATTTGAGAAAAGACTCATAATTACATAATAGCAGCTTGAACCACACTGTTCATAACACATGTGGCTTAAATACCACACAGTCATTTCTGATTCAGATTAGCCTCACCTAAAATAGAAAACTTATCTGCATCAGATACTTTTTGTAGAAATTTGGGACATACAGAAAATGAAAAACACTTTTAGTGTTATTATGATTTTATTATGTGTCAGCATGAAGTTAAAATCTTAGTAATATTTTTTTTTCATGTTATTTTGTGTAACAATTAAATTGTTGTAAATGTTTTAATTTGCATTGTCCTGTTCTTTCATGTGCACATTTTAGATCCCTGTGTGACACTCCTCTCTACTCATTGTTCTTTCAGTCTTCCAGAGTACATTGTGGTCCCAGTTTCTCTGGCTGATCAGGATCTAAAGCAGTACTCCATATTCCTCCATGACAGCCGCCTTCCTGTGAGTACTCATCCTTTGATATCTCTGTAAAATTTGAACTCTCCAAAGGATGATTTCCATTTCCTCCTTTAAGTTCAGTTATTGTTATCAGGACTGTATTGCTTTTTATCTTGCCAATTCAGGAAGCAGCAATACAATCATGTGATGATTATCTGCCGTTTCCAAGTAGTGCCTAATATGATTAAGCAGGGTATTATTTTTTATGTTCAACTGATCCAGTGACTCTTACAAATGAATATTTTTGTAGCATTGGTGCTGGAATCACTCAAACGGAAGTGCTCTAGTTCGCATGGCCAGCATAAGTGATCCGATACAACAGAAGAAGATTGATCAGAGGTAAAGCAAACTCTTTCACACCATTCAGATATTTAACTGTGTCTGTCTTTCTGTTTGACATTCATCAGCAGCCAACAGATTGTTTAAGTAAAGTTGTCAAATGATGCTTTGCTGAGATGTTTCAGGTTTTTTAACATCTCTTGCTCTGTCATCCTTGTCCATCCTTTGGCAGGATTTTCACTGCCATCACAAAAAGCCACCCGCAGCGCAGTGAAGTCGTCAGGTTAGATCTGGACAAGTGTTTGCCCAACATCCTGGAAATTCAGAGTGCCTTCATGAGAGTCCGGCAGATCTGTGTCATGGGTGAGCTGAATATCAGATTCAAGCATACACATAAAAAATGACTTTAGATTTTTGACATCTGTACAGCATTTCTTGACATGCTGGTGTTGTATATGGTTGTATATGTGTTTTAGTGTTTTACTGATTTGATTTTGTGCAGATCCTTTTGAGGAGTCTGAGGAGAGGTGGCTTTCAGCTGTTGAAAACTCACGATGGCTGGAGCACGTCAGGTATGTAAACAACCATGACACTTGAAAGCTCTTTAAATCCCTAAGGTATTTTATACAACACAATTGGAATGTATTCTTAAGCCTATTCATATTATTTCACGCTGATTTCCAACTGAAATATAACATACCTTAATGAACACAGTGTATTTAATGGCAGGTGTTTTTACTTATGTTGCAGCTTCTTGTTATTTATAAGTTACTTTTAATTTTGGTTAACATTTTATCCATGCACATAGATTTGTTTCTGTATATATAAAAATACGCCAATAAGGAGAGTGAAAGCATGATTAATTAGCCTTAATATTTATAAGTAGGTGATACATGGAAACTGGCTGCTATATATGAGCTACAAGAACAAAATAAGACCATTAGTGAGAAGACTGACTATTTCTTTAAAGATTTGAAAGCCTGTTACTGTTGCCACCAGGTCAGTGTTGTATAATGTGATTACACCTCAACAAAAAAATGATGGGAAGTGCGAATAAGGCTACTGAGTGATATGTTTAATTGTTAAATGAGAGCAGGAATTACTGCTATTTAATCCATTTGTAACATTTGTATGTATCTAAATTCCATTTTTAACATTGCATATATCTAAATTGTGTTCTATCTTTATTTTTACTTATTTTATTTTACTAATTGAGACTTTTTCTTGATTGAACTTATGTCTGGGTTTCTGTAACAACTGAATTACCCCCGGGGATCAATAAAGTAATATCTTATCTTATTTTATTTTTCATCAGAAAACCATTACACATGTACAGGAAAGATCAGTAAAGCCATAAGTTGTCTTGCTGTGTCCACAGGAGCTGCCTAAATCAATCCAAAATGAAATTCCCCCAAAGTAGATTTAAGTAGAAAAATTTTAGAAAGGTGGTTGTTTTTTTTAATTTTTCAAAGGCATTCAGTTCCATGGTAAACTGCAAAAACTCATGAGTGCTAAGCTTGTTGTCTGTAAATATACCATATGGTGCTTCATGTTTCAAAGTCTGTAAACATTTATCTTTTGTTTGTTTGTAGATCTTTCCTGAAGCAGTCAGCCGAGGTCGTGTATCACCTGGATGGAAAGAATGCTTCAGTCATTATTCAAGGTAAAACTCTCTTTCTAAGTCGTCTTTATCATTCATAAGTCCTCACAGGATTTGCAAGGTCAACTCTTCACAGGTTCAAGCCAAGCAGTCACAGAGAAACAACATTCTTTATTATTTTTACTTTGGCTTCAAACACATCTTACGCATCACCATAATACATAAAGAAGTAATGTGGCCATCATAGAATCTTTGCCATATTGCAGTCTAACTAACCATGAATATTGTTTTCTAGCTTTAACTTTAGTTTTCTCTTTTTACTCCTGTACAGAGGAAGAAGACCGAGACCTGAACTGTGTGGTGTCCTCCCTCGTGCAGCTCATGCTGGACCCTCATTATCGTAGCATTGTTGGCTTTCAGAGTTTGGTGCAGAAGGAGTGGGTGATGGCTGGCCATCGCTTCTTGGACAGATGCAACCACTTAAAGAAGAATGAGAAAGAGGAGGTATTTGTCCGACAGTAAATAATGTAGTCACAGACCGAACAGATTAAGCAACAATCTCATACCTGTCTCTGTTCTCTCGCTCCAGTCCCCACTGTTCATGCTGTTCCTGGACTGTGTGTGGCAGATGATGAACCAGTACCCAGCAGCATTTGAGTTCACAGAGACCTATCTGACTATACTGAGTGACAGCATGTGGATTCCCCTCTTCAGTACTTTTCTTTTTAATTCTCCCAAACAGCGCGCCAAGCACTTAATGGTAATTATTCATGTATTTCATAAAATGAGAGCATATGAAACAAAATGCATAGGACTATACCATGCTCCATTATTTGACTGTGAATCCAGTAAACAAGTTGTTCTTCTAGATATAATTGTTGATAACATTAAAACACAAGGAAAAATGTAACTATGTATTTGTACTAGCCATAGACTGTAAAAAATACGGACGTAGGATCCGTGACGTCACCCATCTGTTTCTGAACGCTGTTTTGAGACCAATCGGCTGCGGCAGCCATATTGCTTCTGTCGAGCCAGTGTGACGTAAAGAGGCGGGCTTTGAGCCTCCTAGCCAACAGCTGCAGTGTTCCTGCAGGCAGCTGTGCCTCTCATTGGAAGACTAGTAATCTCAATATCTTCTAAATTACCAAATTAGAAAAAAATTCACCCCCCTCACAGTGAGAGGACATCGAGAAATTAGCTATTCAGACTTCACTCATCTTTTGTACCAGGCTGTAAACATGTTTATTAACGCTGCAAAGATCGTCTTTTTCCCATTCATGTGTATGTGACTTCCGGTACTTCCGGAGCCAGCCTCAAGCGGATCCTCGATGAACTGCAGCTTTTAACACTTCCGCATTGGACTCATATTTTTAGACCGGAGGTTGCCGCTTGGTACTAGCTCAAAAGTTAGATACAAGTTATCATAGATTAAAAGCATGTGACACGTCTGTGATTGGTCTCCTGTAACGACTAAGCTACATGTCTTTCTGGGTTTGTTTCATGTGAAACAGTAACTTCCCTCTGTGTCTGTGTGTAAGATAAGTGACAGGAAGAACAACTTTATTCTCAAAGATAAGAAAAAGCTGAGCTCATGCTCAACAAAGTAACCAGCAGATGTGACAGGGCAAATTATGTTTTTGAGAATTACATTTTTCCTTCACCCACATGTATTGTTGTTCTTTTCTCTGGTGTGCATGTATGTGTTTGTGTAGTCTTTGTATTCTGTAATGCTCTGAACATACTATGAGTAACCCTGTGTTTACTGTGCAGGACTTTGCCAAGAACAAAGCCATCCCTCAAGGAGAAGATCCAGCCATGTTTTTCCCTCCTGTTTGGGACTGGGCGCAGCAGTTCTCCACCAAAAACCAGACTCTCTTTAACAACCCCATGTATGTAGGCAAAGGAGCCGCCTGTGTGCAGAACGGGGAAGTGAAAACCTTCAGACGCACAAAGGTATCTAAGCTTTAACAGTTTATAGACATGGTGGCAGATGGCCAGGGTTTTTTTATGTGTGAAACTAAGAATTTAAATCTAATTTGATTCTATTTATTTATTATTAATGACAGGTGAAATTATGAGTCAGTCCTGGTTCTATCAAATCTCTTTTGTTTGTTAGGGTCATTATAACAAGTATGTGTGTAACCAGCTTTTAGCAGGCATGTTTTTAGATTAACTACTCTTCAAATCACATCTTTATTAAACATATTTTCCCTTTAGTTCCCTGGTCTGAGTTGGAGTAAGATTTCTTTAATGCATTTTGCCAAATGGCACACTTAGTGATGGAGTCTGTGTGTAACATGAGCAATTCATCGGGTCAGCAGTTTGTTTTTCTTTTTTACTGCAGATGAGATTTTATGGCAAGTGTGTAGTTCTATCTCTTCAGCAGCTTTGTTCTATATTTTGTAAAAGTGCACCTTTACTTCCTTGTCCAGACTTTCCTCTAAAATTGAAGGTCTCAGGATTATTCAGATTTGACAACACCGGTGAAGGAGGAGACAAAATAAGTCGTCATTGACAGTTCAGGCTGATGAGAAGCTGAAAGTTGATCCCGTCTTACTCTGTTTCTCTCCCCCAGCAGAAATCCTACAGCTCCACTTTGCGAGGGCCGTCAGCTTCCGTACGCAATGGAGTGAGGAGTGGAGAAGACACGTTGTCCCGACGAGGCTCTCTGGTGTCGGAGCTGAGGTCTGAATTCTCTCCGGTGAGAGTTGAAAGCCCATCAGAGCGCTTTTTCAGGGACTGGTTCTCCCGACCTGCTGACCAGCAGGGCGTCCTGATCCCCCTCTTCATCCCTTCACACCTGGCTCTCTGGAAGCTCTTCTTCCTACGCTGGGTCCCTGAGGTCTGCATTCCCAAAGGGGGCCCTGTCACCTCCTACCACAAGCTCTCCCAACTGGTGGACGAGATTGAGATTCTGCAGGGCCAGCTAAGGCAGTATACAGGCGGCACTCCACTCCCCAGCCCAACGAGTGGGCCTCCTTCCGACCAGAGGAGGATGTATTTTAAGGCCAGCTCTCCACATGACCCTCCTACACCACCAGACTTCCTCAACTCCTCCTTTCCCTTCTCCCCAATGGGAAACCTGTGCCGCCGCGGTATCCACGGGACTCCAATTAGCAAATTTCTGAATGGGGCGAGGATTTGGCTCTCTACAGAGACTCTTGCTAATGATGCGATCTGAGGGGCTTTAGGGCTGACTTCTGTTGTTTGTGTAACGATTAACCATCTTATATCTATGACCTCTTTCTTAAATACCAGGAGGGAATATGAGAAATAGAAAAATGTAACCCTGGACTTCTGATTTTCAATCATTTATAAGCTAGAATTTGCACCATTGATGCTGCATCAAAATTTGAGATCATTGTAAACTGAGGTCTATTAATAGGACTAAATCAAAATTGCTCATTACAGTTATTATCGGCCAGTGAGTTGTTACTGTGATGTCTCCTCTGACTGTGAAATATCAAACTTAATGCATTTTATAATGGATGTATTTTCTTGTCTACTTCAGCTTATGTTAAGATACCTTCTCATAGCATACTGTTACCTACACAGAGACTTCTTTCAGACATTTTAACAATGAGTTAGGATGAGGTCGACAGCTCTCCCTTTGCCTACTCTCACTCTACAGCAACAGTTGAAATTCATGTGTGCAGCAGACTCTGCGCTGTAATGGGATATGAAAATCATCCCAAAAGTAACGATCAGATTTTTAAAATGACCATTTTTATTGCAGCATTAATGATGCACTTCAATTAACACTGACTTCCACAAACTCAGTTTGGGTATACCTTCCAGGAAATGTAATTGGGGGTTTAATAGAGAATCTATTTTTAATTTCAGAAAGAGGAAGAGAAAATAAAACTTTTAACAAGTATTTTTCTATGTGGTAAAACAAATAGGAACCGGCCTGGTTGAATGTAATGAGGCGTTTCTTGTCTTTGCACAAACTTAATGCTATTTGCTCCAGGTGCCCGTTTTTAATGGTTGAGTTGGGGTTTCACTGTAAGTAGCAAATAGTTTGATTCAGGGTCTTAATTCTCATAAAGCAGGTGACACTTCTTTTTAGAAGTGGAGCTGTGAGGGCTTAAATCTGTGGTAGATATTTCCTCTTCTCTTTTGAAGGGGGGGTTATAAAACTTTTTTAGAGGCCTTCTGGTAAGGCACTGAGGAGAAACCGCTCAGCTTTATGGAAGCTGAATGGCTATTTAAATGAAAGCAAAGGGACAGATAAGGGCTTTGACTTAAACCACGCTCTAGTTAAGCATGTAGTGGACTCCAGACAGAGATGGGTGAATGACAAGTGACACAGTTTGAAAGCAGCACACATGAAAACATTAGAGATGAAGTATTTGGAGAGCACACGTCAAAAATAGAATAAAATGTCATCAACTACAAACAGAGTCCTCACAGGCTTAATGTTGGGAAAAGGGAATGAGATTAAATAAACACAACTGTATGCACTGTTGTACACATCTGTTACAACACATTACATTAATAACGTGTATTTGTGTTCTACGACCTAGCTCTACTCTGTTTAGGAGAAGATTGTGATAGAAACAAGCAGGAACAGGTACTCTACATTCAGTCAGACGAGTGAGCTTGCATTAAGACAGATTTTAATCCAGATTACTGTCTTATCAAACTTAACCTTTCTGTGTGCTGCAAAGATTCTGGCATTTTGACACCCTTAAGACTTTCTATCGATGGAGTTTATCACCTGCTGAGCGAGGGAGTGGTTTGAGACACATCAGGGGAAATGGATCAGTCGTCCAGTACCTCTTTGTAATGGGGGAGCAACACGCGCTGTGTAATAGTGTCTTAAAATAACAGTTTGGCATTTATTATGAAGCCCTGTTCAATTTTGAATATAACACCACTGGACAGGGTTCATTGTCCTATCATTCAAGATCATGTATCTTTGGATGCTTGATTACAAAGGTTTTTATGATAGTCAGATAAAGTCTTCATTCATTAGCAATAAGTACCATAACTAGTTCAGGTGTGTTCTGGTATAGATGTTCATAGTGCGAGTGCAGAGTCTGCTCTCTCAAATGCTATTAGTTGCACATTTTACTCAAAATATAAGATAGTGTGTTTGAAGGTGGTTGTTGAATATCATTTTGGCAAATATAAATACTGTATATGCTTGAAATCTTCCAATTAATATTTTTGAATAATGGTACTAAATAACGTTTATCCTTGATTTAGTCTTTGTATTTTCTGGAGAGATATTTATATGCTTTTTTGTTTCCACTAATTACCAATGTTGCACTCTGCTGTAATTGCATGATGACCGTGCTTCCACTGTGACACAGTTTGATTTTTGTTATCAGCAGATGTATTTATGCAAATGTTCTCAAAGAGGAATGCATTTTCTGTACATCCCCTGTGCCTTTCGGGGAAGATTGACCATTTTTATAACTATATTCTAAACCTGTTGACTCACTCATTTTCTAAAACAGTTGATTTATCACATTTTTTAGACTAGTTTAATTCAGAGGTCTTGCACTGAAGCTGCTTTTCCTAACAGAAAATAAGGCTTGATTGTGTACCATTAACTAATCAATACAATATTTTCAAATGAATGCATGTTCTGGCTTTTATTTCAATGGCTTCTCTGTCATGAAAACAAACCATCTTCTACAGGAACTCAGTTTATTCAACACCTCTTATATTCACAGCAACTATTAAAAGAATAGGGGATGAGTAAAATATTAATTTCTGGGCCAAGTAAAAAACACCCAGCTAATGTTACCAAAGACGGCTTATCTGCTGAATTAAATATTAACATTCACATTGATACATCTGAATGATGTTGTATTAAATTAAAATGAAGATTTTAATTTATTTTGTTTTTAAACATTTGAATTCCTCCCAAAAATGAGACACAAAATAATGAGGTAGAGAAAATAACTCAAGAAGTCAGGAAAATGATCTCAAAGGATAAATTACATTAACCATCAATGGAAAGATTTGATCGTGATTGGCCAATATTTTTTATTTATATAGTTCCAAAGGATTATTGAAGTTATCTTGGGACAATAAAGAAAAAGAGAGGGCTAGACTACACTTTTTTTGTCATTTGCAGGGACCTAAGATGAATCCACCATGAGCAATCACTTTGTACCATTAGGTGCTGGTGTCTGTCTGAAATGAATAATGACAGAATGAAACAACCAAAAGTACTTTTCTATACAGCGTTACACTCTGTGCCATTTTTTCTATTCTTCTTGAATGTCCTACCTAGAGATTTATATTTTCAGGCTGTACAATATACTACAACTGCACATTAACTAAAGGTAAAACTAATAAAAAAAAGACCTTTATTTTGCAGTAACTTTTGTACAACAGTAGTTTTACTACTGTACTGGTTGCAGATCTGAATTAGACCTGCAAGAATAGTCTGTTGGATTTGTACTTCTGCATATTATATTGTCCTTTAAATTCTTTGAGAGCTATATTACATGTATCTTCAACAATATTTACTCCTTTTAATAAACAGCAGGGTGACCCTTCCCTGATGCATCACCCCTTATGTCCCTGCAATGCTAATGGGTACAGGGTATGTATTTTATGTAGCTCAATATTGTTGTGTTTTGTAATATAGCATTATACTAGGGTGCTAATTTAACAACATAAACTAAAATACACACTGCTTGGGTACTACAAAATGAATGTTTGCTAGCAAGCTGATCCTTATGTAATACCAGGGTCCTGCAACACTATTATTAATAACACCTATGCTTTTCAGAAAAGACTCTCTGCTATCCCACACCTGCATGTTTTCAGCTTTGAGTTTGTGTGAATGCACAATTACCAAAGAGATCAACTACAGCACCTAAAACCTAAAAGATTCAAGATTTTAAGATTCAAGAAAGCTTTATTGCCAAGTGAGCTGCACACAAGGAATTTGACGGAGTGAATGGAACACTGGTACTTAACAACAAGACAGTAAGGACACAACAAGACAGTTAGGGCAAAAAATATATGAACCTAAACACAATTACAAAAAATATAAATAAAAATAAAAAAACTATCTGTACAAAGAAAGGTACGCATGTGCACATGTAGTAGACGAGTATAATAATAAAATATGTTATGGGATAAATTGCAATATTGCACATGGTAATGAGGTATTGCAACGGAAAGCAAAGTATTGCACATGTATGTGATCATACCCACATGTGCATATTAAAACACTGTCATATTGACATTTGATGCACACAACCCCAGCTACCCCACTTGTCTAAAAAAAACATCAAAATGTGACTTAAATGCACTAGAAAAACGCCATACCTTTTAGGTTTGGTTACATTTGAAGGCATTTTGTATGTGATTAGAGCGGTTCATTGGGTTGTAATGGATGATCTTTGTGTTATAAAGCATTAGAGCCAAATATCAAAGTATGGTAAGTATTGTATTTTAGCTACATATTGGTATCCAATAAATATATAAACCTAAACACAAATCAAGAAATTCTAAATAAAAATAAAAATACTTTCTGTACAAAAATGGTAAAGAAGTACTTTTAAAGACATAAAATAAGTTAACTTAGCCTAAGCCAGAGTGCACATGTAGTCGATGAATATAATAATAAGATATGTTATGGGATAAATTACAATATAGCTCATGGTTATGAGGTATTGCACCGGAAATCAAAGTTTTACACATGTATGTGAGCATACATGTGCATACTAAAACACTGTCATATTGACATTACTTTGTTGCACACAACCCCAGCTACCCCTCCAGTCTAAAATAAATCAATATGCACCTTCAACGCATTAGAAAAACGATCAGTGCTTCAGTTTTAGTTGCATTTGAAGGCATTTTGTGAGCGATTAGAGCGGTTCATTGGGTTGCAATGGATGATCTTTGTTCTATAAAGCATTAGAGCCAAATATCAAAGTATTGTTAGTATTGTATTTTAGCTACATATTGGTATCCAATAAGTATATAAACCTAAACACAAATCCAAAAATTCTAAATAAAAATAAAAATGAAAATAGTATTTGTACAAAGAAAGGTAAAGAAGTACTTTTAAAGGCATTAAATAAATTTACTTAGCCTAAGCCAGAGTGCACATGTAGTCGATGAGTATAATAATAAAATATGTTATGGGATAAATTCATAGACTGTATAAAATATAAATTACAATATTGCACATGGTTATGAGGTATTGCACAGGAAATCAAAGTATTGCACATGTATGGGATCATACCATAGACTGTATAAAAAGGATCATACATGTGCATACTAAAACACTCATGTTGACATTACTTTGATGCACACAACCCCAGCTACCCCTCCTGCCTAAAAAAAATCAATATGTACCTTTAATGCATTAGAAAAACGTTAAGTCCTTCAGTTTTAGTTTCATTTGAAAGGGATTTTGTGAGCGATTAGAGCGGTTCATTGGGTTATAATCATGGTTGTAATGGATGATCTTTGTGCTATAAAGCATTAGACCCGAATATCAAGTAAAAGGGATATCGAGGTTCGGACATTTGTATTTTAGCTACATATTTTTAAGGACAAAAATGATGAAACAATTGTCTGGCTTGTTTTTGGTGTTTGAGCGAGAAATGTTGCACGTAAAAAAAATTAGGAAATTGAATAAACGTGATGACGTCATTGGTGAGCGCCTCTGCTGGCCTTCGAAATGGGCTCGACTCCCTAGCCTTGATTTCTTCAATTGTCCCTCTGCATATCAACTTTTTGATTTTTAAAGAAAAGCCCGTCCGCAATGACATTTGGAGGTACGTCTGCACAACGAAGCAGAACATTGACATGTTCGATAGGCGTTCTGCTCACTGCCATGTAGCTTCGTGAGCAGATGTTAGCTTGAGTTGATTCACTTCAAGTAGCTAGCTGTTGCTGTGTTAGCCGTTTAGCTAGCTAGCAGGAACCGCTGTTGGAAAAATGTAGTTCTAACTAAACCTTAACATACAGTGTTTGCTATTTGAATTCATCATGTAGTTTTAGTGTTGATGTACAAAGTGTCATACGGTCACTTCCCTGTGCTTACGGGGAAATTATTTCTCCAATTTGCTAGCTAACTTTAGCCAAGTCGGCGACTAGCTAACGGTAAACATAGTTCCTCTGAGCTGAAGAGTGACAGTGACTGGGACAAAACTCTGAGTTGTGCCTAAATTATTAGAACTGTGTCTCCCCATCCAGTGCTGTTCATATAATCAGTTAGAAAGCAGATTTCCTGAGTTTACTGCGACGTTGAGGTGTACCGTGAGGATGAGGAACCCACTGGAGTCAGGATCATGGACTGAACATTAAATTGAAAATAGCTGCGTAGTTCAATTTTGTTACAAGTCCAGAATCTTATGTGCTTGTTTACTTATGTTACAGCATGTGGGGCTTCACAACCCAACCCTAACTCTGGGTAAACATGTTAGAACACAATTGACTGTCTTATTGCAAAACTGTGGGGTGATTGTGAGGGGATCAGTTGCTAGAAATGCTTGCTGATTGTTAGTTCAAATATTTGTAGACTTCAATGTGTGCAAATAAGTGTAATCAAAATGCATTCTTAATACCAAGTGATTTCAACCATATACTTCTATAAAGCAAACAATGTTTAATTGCAACTTAGCTTCTTAGATTGCAGGAGGATACATGCGCCTGCTGCCATTGTTAAATCTAACCATGTAAGCTAATACTGAACTTGTATGATACTGTCATATGGGCAGGAATCAACAGGATTTTTTAACCCTTAAGTCCATTAAAGGGGAAGAACCAAGCGGCAACCTCCGGTCTAAAAATATGAGTCCAATGCGGAAGTGTTATAAACTGCAGTTCATCGAGGATCCGCTTGAGGCTTGCTCCGGAAGTACCAGAAACCACATACACACCAATTCAAAAAAGCCGATCTTTACAGCAGAAATAAACATGTTTACAGACTGGTACAAAAGACGAGTGTAGTCTGGATAGCTCATTTCTTGATCGGCACACACTGTACGGGGGGGTGAATTTTTTTCTAACACAGCAATTTTGAAGATATTGAGTCTTCCAATGAGAGGCACAGCTGACTTGATTGATAGGCAGGAACACTGTAGCTGTTGGCGAGGAGACTCAAAGCCCGCCTCTTTACGTCACAACCGCTCAACAGCAGCAATATGGCTGCCGTCGATGATTGGCCTCAAAACAGCGCTTCAGAAACAGATGGGTGACGTCACGGACACTACGTCCATTATTTATACAGTCTATGGGAAGAATTTGTTTTTCAAGGCAGATGTTCTCTAATCTTAAATATACATCATGTGCTTTGTGCTACTTGGGATTTTAATTGCAATTGTAAATCCTTTTCTCTCTCCAGGTGAATCGGTAGATGAGGTGAACCAGGTGTTTTCAGAACTGGTTTCTGTGCGGGCTGACTTGCTTGCAAGTTTCAGTTCCTGTGCAGTACAGTAAAGATACCAGCTTGGTCCGAGGATTGCAATGAAACAAGCTCAGGAGCGCAACCAGGAGTGTCTGCCTCCTAAGAAGAGAGACCTGCCAGTTAGTAACAGCAGTGGAGCTGGAGGGACAGGGGGAGGTGGGCCTGCTGGTGGCGGTGGTGGAGGAGGAGGAGGAGGAGGAGGAGGAGGAGGAGGAAGTGGCAGTGGAGGGGGAAGTAGTGCTGGTGGTGCTGGAGAAGATGAAGTGGTTTCCATCCAGAACTCTGCAGCCAACAATGACACTCAGGGAGGGACTCCATCTGCAGAGTGGCTGCGAGCTCAGCCAGGGCTTCATTATGGAGTGGATAATTCTGAAGGCATACCAGCAGTGTCTGTCGACCAGTACAGTATGCTCTACAAAGTGGCACTTCCATCGCAGACCAGTCTGCACCCAGTTTTGAGCCACATCTCTCCAGCTTACACTGTACACTCACCTCTTCTGCAGCACCCAGGCCTTCCCTACCCTCCTCTTGGATACGCCCAGATCCCCCATTCATCCCTCCAGTTTGTTAGTTCCCCCTATGCAACAGTACCATACGCCCTTCCCCCTGGCTTTGTACCAGGGTCATTAATCTCTCCCTCAGGCACCATTTCTCAGCCCCATGCTGTGTCTCACCTTGTTCCATATCCATCTGTCATACAGGAAGGTGTTGTTTCCCCACCTCCCCAAGCCCAGGTAGCTGCTCATACCTTTGCCAAAGTTGCAGCACCCGGCGGTGTCCCGCTGATGCTGCCTTCAGAGCAAGCTGCTCAGCAGCACCTTGGTACTGTAGGGGTGCTACCCACAACAGAGGTCGGCTCTCGAGGGATGCCAGTCTTCTATCACTCCTCGATAGCCAGAGCTGCCACGGCCTCCAGAGACCTGCACAGTGCCCATCAGGAGCACGAATCGGAGATGAATGGAGGCGATAAGGAACAGGGAGCCAGGGAAGTTGTTGTACTAGATTCAGCCTACACTGCTAGAAATTCACGTCTGCTGCAGGTGGCATCCAGCTTCGCGATGCAGGAGCATGTCCAAGACAGAGGCCTGCAGAACAGACGACTGGAGGGGAGGAGCTCACCGGGCCAGCGCAGCACTCCAGACAGCGACCTGGAGGTAAGCCACACCGATGGCTTCCTTATGCAACTTCTGTTTTACTTTAATCTGAGCACAACCAACCAATATATTTAAAGATTCAGTACTATGACACCGTTTCATAGGTTGTATGGTGTTAAAACAGTTCAGGGTTTTACACGATTATTCCCTGTAGTTTTCTTTCACTGTGCATGTGAACAATGTCTGTGTATTTATTGTACACTGTATGACAGTATTTCTAATACTTGGCAGCATGTGTTCATTTTTATACTCTACCTCCTGTAATAGTTGTGTGCTGTGGGTCTGTAGGTAACCACAGGCAGCCAGATAATTGCCACTTTTTGCCAAAGTTAAAGTTAGGTTATTTGTGGTTGCATATAGATTATACTTTGTGGTGGCGTGCACTGTAGGGAGTTATATTAGTCTGTTTTTGGTTTTTACAAAGTAACGCCAATAATATAATTGTCTCATAAGCAACATATGAATTGAAAATATAAGCAACACTAAAAGTTATATGTCTAACACTTCTTTCAATCCACTTCCAGGTGCAGCAGGTAGTGGGTCGCTTGTCCTCTTCCAGCCAATGTGGAGGTGGAGTGAGGAAAGAGGTCTCCTTTGCACCTTTAAACCTCTCTCAGGGTGCCCACAGAGCCAGGGATGTCCATGTGGAGAACATAGGCCGGACTGCGTACACCGCCCAGCCTGTTACTTACAGTGACCCCAGAGTGGCGAGTCTCCAGCAACAAACTGGGCAACCAGGCCACGCTGTCATGCTGGCTAATGGACAACCAGTCCTTATCCCCTTGGAGTATCACTTGCAGCATCAGCCCCAACCGCCACAGCAACACTATCCAGCACAGGCTAATGATCATTTAGCCAGCCATGCCTCCACCACCATGGCCTCCTCTAACCTAAGCTTTAAAACCTCTGATTCTTCAGCCAGAGTGTGCCTCCCTGAACGAGCGGAGCAGACCCCAGCTCAGCAGCCGCTCCCACAGCATCAGCCTCCTGTCCAGCCTGCAGCAGATGTGACTCAGGCCTTAACTTCAAGCCTCGCTCCTGCCTCAGCTGCCAGCAACCCGTCACACTTCATGAAAGGAGCTATCATCCAGCTGGCCACGGGGGAACTGAAGCGCGTGGAGGACCTGCAGACTCAGGACTTTGTGCGTAGCGCCGAGGTGAGTGGAGGGCTTAAAATCGACTCCAGCATGGTGGTGGACATCCGTGCCAGCCAGCAGAGACCTGGTCTCGTGTCACTTCACTTTACTGTGGGGGAGCAGCAGAGCAAAGTGACCATCGATGTGCCCCCAGAGCACCCCTTCTTCGTGTTCGGCCAGGGCTGGTCGTCCTGCAGTCCTGAACGCACCGCCCAGCTCTATGGCCTGGCCTGCCATCACCTTCAAGTAGGAGATGTGTGTGTGTCCATCACCCTGCAGCAGCAGTTTCAACCACAGCAGCAGAAACAACCACACCATCATTCACAACAACAGCAACAACAACAACAGAACCTACCCAGGACTTTGAGCAAAAACAGCGCTACAACAGGACCTGGTCACCAGCTCATGGGTCCGCCTGCCCCTCAGCAGTCACGGCCTACATCTCATTTCAGGATAGACCGCATCCATCGAGAAAGACAGAGAGAGGGAGACAAAGAGGCGGTCGATAAGGAAGAAGCCACACATTTTGGGGTTGTAGGGCACACTGAGTCACCCATCAGAACCAGTAGGACCTCAGCAGAGCATCCGAGGAGCCAGAGCAGTTTCCACTTGCACACAGAGGGCTCTGCTTTTGCAGGGGGAGGGTTGGCAGCAATGCAGGCTTCGCTAGGTGCTTCTCAGAGGCGCTGGTCCTCACCCGCCCTCCAAAGATACAGTATGAAGGGAGACGAAGGGCCACGCCCTCAAATAAGCACCTCCAGCCACACAAGGCCCTCTTTTATCCCCCAGGAGGTCAAACTCTCCATCGAGGGGCGCTCTAATGCAGGGAAGTAGCATCACATTTGGTAGCAACTACAAAAGAGACTGCCACAAGTAAGAATGAGTCTGACAAGGAGAGAAAGAGGAAACACAGAGTGCGAATGTAGCCTCAGAATGTTTGAGATTTTGCACACCTAAAATGTAAAAAAACGTAACGATCTGTGTCTATCTGGAGAGAAGTTGTGGTTTGGTTTGGTTGTCAATTAGCCAAAGGAAACAAGGCTGTGCTTTCCCAGCCAGCTGAGGTCTGACAGGGACGTGAAGAGCTGAGTAGAAAGATGTAGCTGTTGAAATTCCTACAATAGTCCTTACACACTGCATTTCTATAACTCCCTCCTTTGTGGCCACTTCCTCATTTCCATGCTAAGAAGTGACCGTCGCATTCAGAAAACTCTTGCTTCCTGTGTGATCAAACTCTCTTTGAAAGACCACAAAATGATAAATGTGCTTTTAGCACAGCAGAGCTACCAACTCTGCAGGTTGTGATGTAATTAAAGATCACAGCGATCTTTTATCTCCTTCATTCCTAAGATCCTTCACCCCCACCCCCCCCCAAACAGAAAAATCTAATAAAAACAGAGTATAGTTGCTGACTTCAGCAGCTCCTGGCACTGTTGATGCTAACAGTCAGTGTATGTTACATTACGCCTCTCCAGCAGGAGTGTCAGACCTCTTTTGTCAGCAGAGATCCTCTTTCTCCTCAAAGACCAGGATCCTCTCTCAGGCTAAGCCTGGCATGTCCGGGCTTGTCTTACAATCAGAATAGTGCAAAATCAATCAGTCTGTTTGTTCAGCAATCAGTTTATACAAAAAAAAAAACAACATACTTCTCCCATGAAACATCATCATGCCTCCTGCGTCTGTGAGCTTAAACGCTGCAGAACAGAAGAGGCTTTGTTTTCTATAATAACTCCAAACATGTTGCATTCCAGTCTCATCAGTGAGAAGTTCCATCACTTCAAATTCATCTTCGAGAGTTATTACCCTTCCCTCCTCCTCCTCCTCACTGTACCTCAAAGCTTTCCCGACCAGACTGGTGACTATTGATGCAATTTTAAAGAGCATGATTAACGGAGGAGGCAGCACTGGCTGGTCATCACCAAAGCCACCTGTGGGAATGAACCAGAGACATGTTATCCCGTCACATCTCCGGCAACAAGCCATTTTTGCCTACAAGAGTGGAAGGGCCTTGGAGAGAAAATGTGTGTTTGCTCGGTTAAATGAAAGCAATAGTTGTGTTTACAGCGTGCCGCTGTACTGTTCTCCCCAAGGAAACTCTCTACGTGGGCTTTTTTTGAAATATCTCTTCACATCAGAAGTGAGACCCCGCCCTCTTTTAACCCAGACTTTGAACGGTGATGCACTATTTTGATGTTGATTTTCTTTCAGTATTTCTACAAAAGCAAAGCATGCATTCAGCAAATCTCTCAAGAATTCATTGAAGAAGAAACTGCTTTCTTTTAATTCTACATCTCACTGATGATATTTTATCTTATATGGATTTACACAAGTGCATCTCCAAGAAAGGCTTGACTTTAATCGTTATCAGTTTGGTCCTCTGTTCTGTCTTCTGTTTTGAGTTTTTGGCTTTTTGTACTCGGATCTGCTTTGTCCAGTGAATCTTATGATTGTCTCGTGTTGCACATAGAAAATGTCACTCATTGACTTCACACTGACCTTGTTAATAGGAATCACAGTAGGGTAGATGTCTTTTCTTTAATGAAGGGAATATGTTTGAAGTATTGTTATAGGTGTTTTTAGTGAGAGAGAGAAAAAAACTGACTTGCATTTTTAACTCTGTTTACAACTTAGCCAAGATGAATGCTGCAGTTTCCTCCTCATGACAGACGTTTATCTCTGTCACTGAAATCCAAAAATCCAAAAGGGTGAATTTAAAGTAAGTGCAATTAGACCATGCATAGAATCATATAGAGGTTTATAATCAGAAGGCATTCCTCACGCAGACATTCCCATTAGAACATGTACCAGTTTTCTTTTTTACTGTCATTAATCCGTGGACTGAGCTCTGGGAAAACATTGATCATTTCATACATCACTTGATGTGTTTCCTTTCATTGGGTATGCTCAGAAAGTTACTTGCATGCATGCCAATGTTGTGTCCGACTGATGTGTTGATGTTGTGACACTTAGGGTTGACCTTTCTGTGGAGCCCTCAGTCCCTTATTGGTCGCCTGGCATACAGCTAGAGATGGAGCTCACTGAATTGGGCCCAGTAGACTCTCAGTCTCTGGGTCTGCTGTTATTCACAGCTTAAAGACAAGATTCACATTTGTTCAAGTCTTTCTTTGATGCAGTTCTCACAAACCCTTAAAAAAGAGATTCAGTTTAATCATTAATCCTCTTTCCGGACTAGCTGCATGCGTAGATCTCTCGTAATGCTAATCTGATGGAAGATAATGGAACAGAATCTTTCTGTGCACTGAAGATATAGCTATGGCAGGCTGACACATTTAATGAGAAGAAAGCAGGATGAGATGGTTTGTCAAGGAACACTTAAAGCTGCTGTTGGTCGTCACAGAGTAAACATCTGTTCAGAGAGAGGGACTTCGAATGTCCACACTATCCATCCCTACCAGATTTCCTCTTAGCCCCCAACACAGATCGGCATGTGCAGTCATGATAGTGCCCCACTCATAACCAATCGGAGGACATAGTAGGGGCCGCCCCTTAACCAATCAGGACGGAGGATTGGAGATTATCTATGATTGGTCTGTGATAAGGAACGAGGGGAATAATAACATTGCTCGATACAAAGGCATTGGAAAACACAGAGATTGAGTACCGATGGTATTATGACCTTTTCTCCAAACCCAGCAGAAAAAAGCAACTTTTATAACACCATTCCTACCAACAGCAGCTTTAATATACATGTACATGGCAAAATCATTGAAGAGCACTCTGCTACAGGGGGTGCCAAAATCCATACAACTTCAAATTTCTCACAGGAGCTTTAATATATCAAAAATGGATTTTGTGACTATTCCTTAGTTTGAGTCTCTTTGGTAAAAATGTAGAACTGTAGTTATGCAAATGTCCATACCAGATGTCAATTTCCAGGCAAAGGTATACTCACTTACTCACTCGCTATGCTGTGGCACTAGTATACCTCTGCAAACCTTGCATGGACCATAGACTGTAAAAAAAAAAAAGGACAGCGTTGCTCTGCCTTTTCCCCGTTGTATGGTTTTGAAGCCAAAAAAATCCTGTTTGAATGCGCAGCCATTTTGCAGCCAGAGTCTGCGCAGTAGAAAATTTCTGTGTTGCCACAGTAATTTCTGTGTTGCTACGGTAACGAGCTCCGCCCTACAGCGTACCATCACGAGATCCTATGGAGTTTCCTTCTTCGGCAGCTGTCAATCAAAGTGAATCCAGAAGTAAAACTCTGTTTTTAACCTCTAATAACTAACGAAAAATAGAAACTTTTCAGAAAAAAAGTGGCCTTGAACACAAAACAGTCAAATAACTACATATCACCACAGCTTATGGATGTGAGAAACATTCGTACCATGTGTATTTATTTTTTAAAGTTTGGCTGCAGCTCCATTCAAATGAATGAGGGAGACAGTTTTTGACCTATACTGCAGCCAGCCACTAGGGGGAGCAGTTTTTGTGGGAGCCTCACTTCCAGCTAAGCGATCGGACCATAGACTGTATAAAATATGGACGTAGTATCAGTGATGTCACCCATCAGTTCCTAAACGCTGTTTTGAAGCCAATCGACGGCGGCAGCCATATTGGAAATGCAGAACTCAACCAGGCAACGTGTGACGTAAAGGGGAGGAGTTTGAGCCTCTTAGCCAACAGCTAGTTGTCCCCGACTGGGAGTCAGTCATGTCCTTATTTGGGCAAAAACTTGTAATCTTAATATCTTCTGAACCGTCACGTTAGAAAAAAAAAAAATCACCCCCCGTACAGAGTGTGCTGATAAAGAAATTAGCTACTGTAGCCAAGCCGTTTTTTGAACCAGCCTGTAAACATGTTTTTTGAATTGGTGTGTATGTGGTTTCCAGTGTTTCTGCAGCCAGCCTCAAACGTTTTCTTGATGAATTGCAGTTTATAACACTTCCGCATGGGCTTCATAGTTTGAGGCCGGAGGTTGCCACTTGGATCGGACATCCATTTATTTATTTTTTACAGTCTATGGCACGGACAAGGAGAGAGAACACAGCAAGTAGTAATTCTGTGTACATGTGGATGTTTGTGTGGTACAAAGAAAGACTTGAAAAAAACGTGAATCTATACTCTTTAATGTTTTGTATTTGGAGATCGCCTCAAAGAAGATAATTTGACTCCACTTATGAACACACCTTTCTGCAAAAAGCTCCTCATGCTTCATGTTTTCCATGCTGTAAGCAATATGCATAATCCTGAGAACATTTCGTGTCGTCTTGGCGTTTTCTATGCAGTAAACTCACAGTATTGTAACTTCTTTGTCTTAAGTACAGCTCCAAGGCAGGTTGGCAGATGCAGTCATTTTTACAATGATGTCTGGTAATAGGGTTCTTTGAATAGGAAATTCACCAGTAATTTTTTTCATTGTATGTTTTGCTTTGTAGTTTTTGCTCGGTGGTCAAAATCCTCCTCCCTGGATCCCCTTGTTTCTAATGATGCCACACATTCGGAGCCAAATCACTCAAGACGAGTGTCAATCAATCTTTGATATGTTTGTCCTGTTTTTATTTTTGGTCCCTAAGCCACTTCAGCATTGTATACTAGGTCAACATGCATTTGGGCTTTCCATGGTGCAAGCAGTGCCACCTGTGACTTTACCTCCTGGTTATCCTCACAGCAAAGACCATCCTGTGCTACCATGAGCCTATTTCTGCTCTGAGCAGTGTGTGCTGCCACGTCTAACAGGAAATTTACCACAAAGATGTATAATGAATCCTCTTCACATCACTGATAGTCTGTTGCTGTAAGTAATTGCACTAAACGCCCTCCTTTTACAGTGTTTTTCTTTTTTTTTTTAAATGAAAACTGTTGGTAAATTGAAGAGTTTCACATGTTAAAGCACACAGAATCATGGAGGAATAGCAGGTTGTGTGTTTCTGTAGATAGATGTCTTTTTTTTGTATAGATAGCTTTTATGATGCTTGTCGATAATGCCTTAAAATTCTGCTTTGTACAATGTGTGAAATAATGGAATAATGCTTGTGGTAGACTTGGTGTTCACTTTTCAGGCTGTACAAGAGCAAATCAGAAATGTCAAGCCGTGACAGCAACTTTATCATTACGTCTCTCTTTTTTTTATTTTTCAGATCTGTTCCGTTACAATTGAATACCCTTTTTTTCTGCTTGTACTTACCTTTAAAACCCCTGTTTTTTTCCAACGTGTGGAAGTGAAGTAAATGGAAGCTCTTCTCTGCACTTTTTTTACAAGATGATGCCAAGAGTGTCTGCAACAGAGGGCAGTCCATGAAGCCCACACACAGACAGCCAGACACGCACACATCGGTTCTTTAACTGTTGCACAAGATCAGTAGTTTTTTTTTTTTATCCCTTGCATTAATGGATTGTGTTTGGTGTCTTGTACTTTATCCGGAGAGTCGGTTTGAATAAATGGAGACAGACAAGCTGCATAAATCAGATAGCTTTCCATTCAGAGTAATGTAATGGTTTGTTTTGTGACGTTGACAGTGGGGATTTTTTTTATTTTTTTTACTGTGTGAACTTCTTCCTGTTGTTTGATCCAAAAGGTGAACTTAGGACGGTTTTTGGTGTTGCTGATGTCATACTAAATCAGGAGAAAGAGAACGGTTAAGAGTTTTAAAGATGTCTGCGTATTTTCAGATTTGACGTACTTTTTGGCACACTGCTTTTTATGTGACGTGAAACACTTTTTAAAACAAAACAAAAAACAGCATCTTTTTTTTTTTTTAAACATGCCTAAATCTGCAAAATATATGCAATGATGTAAATGTAACATTCAATCCTCAAGTATAATCCAGGTTGTATGGACTTTGTATAGTGAGTTTTAATATCGTATGGCCGTACCAATATGTATTGATCTTTATCAGAAGCCTTAGAGTTGTCGACCGAAAGTGCTCCCTTAGAATACCCTACACCTACCTGACTTTAACAAAGCATTAATATCTCTATTTTGTTGCATTCTTATTTGTACCGTTTTTGGATAAAATAGATTTGTACTGTATATTTGTACCTCTCTGTGAACTACTTAGGGCGGTTTTTGTTTTTTGTTTTGTTTCTCTTTTGTTTGTTTTGTTTTGCTGTTTTAATTCTATGTACTTTAAGGACACAAAGATATTGTATTTTTATTGTTACAGCTAACTTGGAGACATTGCATTTATCATGTTTGTTAAGTAAACACAATATAATATATAAATATATATATACAAATATAAATATAAACTATTATCCAACTTGTGTGCTGTGTTTCTTTAGTTGCATTTATACATTGATTTTGTTTTGTGAAATCATATTAAGCATTGAGAGTTGATAAGCTAATCTTTATAGTAACACTAGCACTCATAATGCTGTGAAATGAGGTATAATATTATCAGCTTAGTAGAAGCTTTTGCATTTTTATTTGGCCTTGATTTTACCTGGAGTATTACTGCTGAGAAGCAACATTTCTCTCTTACCAGAGTCTTACCAATTCTGATTTCACATGACTAAAAAAATCATCACTAACATGATGTAGTGTGTTGACACAGTTGTTTTTAATCTAACTACATCAAATACAGCTGAGAAAAGTAATAAGATGCACTAACTGTTGCTTGCAGAGTTGGTAGGTCAACATCTGGAAGTCAACAATGGCTTTGAATTGAACTCAACCGGATACAATTGGGGTTTTTTTTGTAATTAGTATTTCATTGACTTTTACATAAGACTTATCACATTTTGGTGAAAAACAAATATCTAATTTTTTTTACATGAAACAATATATGAATAAAATAATAATAATATAAATGAACACATAGATTAAAATAAACACATTTAACTAATAATAATTGAAACCAAAAATCACAGTTAGAAATACATTTAAAAAAAACAGCTGTTATTTATAGGTTATTATGTTTTGATTTTACTGGTCCAGCCCACTTCAGATCAACTTGGACTGTATGTGGCCCCTGAACTGAAATGAGTTTAACTCTCCTGCACAGACTGTATAAAATAAGTAATACACAATGCTCACTAACACCAAATGCACTGATTGGACGAGCTGCCGGAAGACCCGCCTACCTGTGGTGTACACGTGACCGGAAGCAGGAAGTACACAACAGTCCGAAAGCCACTGGCTAGCAATGGAGGATCAAGAAAGGCCAAAGGTTTTACCCTTACTTCTGCTCGCAAACACTAATAAGAAGGCCAAGAAGAGGAAGTGCGTGTATGAAAAAGCTCAGATTAGAAAGCGTGTGGACTTCGAGAGAGGAAAAACCAGGGTCAACATCGGGGATGCGTTTGCACGCTGGCGACAGCTGAAAGAGTCGAAAGGTTTAAAAAGCGACGCCATGGTGGCTGAGTTTCTGCTGAAGAGGTAACATGTGTAATTTGATTTCTCTGTTTACACCAGGGGTGTCCAAACTTTTTTCAAAGAGGGCCACATATGATGTTGTCAGAATACCCAAGGGCCAGTGGCTCCTACTGAGACATTGAAATCCTAAAAGTTATAGAAATATATTTTTTATTGAATAAAAAATATTTAAAAAAAAATTCTCAATAAAACAGTCACTAGGTAGTCCTCAGTTTTCCACAAGCCATGTAAACATTAGCAAACGTTATCTTCTTCTGGAGGAAAATTTTCTTCATCAGGGTCGGGCAATGTTGGAAAAAATATTGTCTCATTATTTTCCTATGGCAGGATCAAGACCTGGATTTCATCACGCTTCTCATGTTGTTTTTAAGACTGTTCTTACCAGCAGACAACATTTTAACGACTAAATAATTATTTTCCGGAGTTCTGAACAATTTTTATGCACCAAATTTAGCCTTTTCTGCACAATTTCATAATTTTGATCTTGTCTTGTGCCCTCTTTTGTGTCTTCTGAACTTTTAGTGTTCATCAAAAACATTTACACATCATGATGAAAACATTATTTTGAAAACCTGTCAGCTTTAAGAGTTCTTGTGTTTCTTCTTTATTGCTGTGTTGCATAATTCCCAGAGATTTGGCTTTATAAAAGTAGTCCATATGAAGCTTTTTGAGACGTTTCTGGATTGACTTTAGTTTTGTTTGTGCTCTTGAAAGAAACTGCAAATGTACAGATGATTCAGAATGTGATTAATTTCTGTGCTATAAATAACACAATTTAAGATGGAAGCTTGGGGCCATAAATAAATGGACCGTGGGCCGCAATTGGCCCCTGGGCCGTACTTTGGACATGCCTGGTTTACACAGACCTTTTATACTCCTCTGATGCTCTTTATCTGCATGATTGGGTTGATTGCAAAGCCTCTATGTTGTCTTCTGTGTGTTTTCATAGCTACAAGAAACTTGCATCGACTTCCACAACGTTTAAACACGAAGAGGAGAGCCACTACCCCCCAGCTGTGTCACCCAATAGCTCTGAGTTCTCCTCAGACCGGTGAGTTTCAGTCTCTAGAACTCTATGAACCTGAACGTTACTTAGACCATTGTTTGCACTGCCAGCTTCGTGCAAAATAAAACCCACTGGTTTGTAAAACCATACTCTCTGACTCTTGATCTGCATGCTAGTTCACAGTTTAAGCCCACAGCAGGACAAGGAGACACATGTGAAGCTTCTCAACAAGTTTCACACAGAGCTGTTGGTTTGATGAAAGAAGGCATAATGTAAAGCGAGGAGGAATCAAATACACAGTGTAACATGATAATCTGTGGGCACAGTTCACAACACAAGAAGTAAGCTTTTACATCAGTCACGCTTACTCTCCTGGTGATAACAGTCTGCCAGTTGAGACCAATGCTTATAAAGATAAAGATGAATTTGATAGATCTCAGCAAATGACAGAGGAGAAGAAGTGTGAAAAGTAAATCAACATTGATAACATCCTTACTAAATGGTAAATAGACTAGTACTTATATAGCACTTTTCTAGTCTTTCTGATAGGGTTGCAAAGGGGTGGAAAGTTTCTGGTAAATTTCCATGGGAAGTTAAGCTGGGGAATTTTGGAAATATTCCAAATTGTAAACTTCCATGGGAATTAACTCTGAATTTAGGGTAATTTAATGGAAAGGTATCATATCCAAGCATAAATATTTGTTTTGTTAAAAGCAGACAGCCCTCCAAAATAATACAATTAAATTTGATAATTGTAAGTTAAACATTTGTACCATACATCAAATTTGTTAAATATATTACCACATAATATCATCAAAACTGACTTCACTTTGTGTAGTCCACAGGCTCAATTGTGTGGCTTAAATAGTCTTGTACTCTGGGCTCAAAAGTGTGGTCCAGTTTTCTAGAAATCATCTGTGCATGTGATGGAGGAGTGCACAGTGCATATAGGGGGCATGGTCTCGATAGCTATATGCATGTGATTGAAGAATGCATAGATATTCAACTGTACTTGCATGAAATCTGGTGTTTTAGTCAGGATTATGCTAAAATATATTTTCCCCAAGGCAAGGCAAGGCAAGGCAGCTTTATTTGTATAGCGCATTTCATACACGAGGGCAACTCAATGTGCTTTACATTAACACATTAAAAGCATTGGAGACATTCAGACAAGCATAAAAGAACATAATTAAAATGACAAATATGATAAAACAGAAAAGAAAAGGAAAATTAGAAATATATTAAAAATTACATTAAAATGTTAGTTTAAAGTGAGTTAAAATAATCTAAGATAGGAAGGCAGAGGTAAATAAAAAAGTCTTAATCTTTGATTTAAAAGAGGTGAGAGTTTGAGCAGACCTACAGCTTTCAGGGAGCTTGTTCCAGATATGTGGTGCATAATGACTAAACGCTGCTTCACCATGTTTCGTTCTGACTCTAGGAACTGAAAGCAGACCAGTACCTGATGACCTCAGAGGTCGAGGTGGTTCATAAAGTAGTAGCAGATCAGCAATGTATTTTGGGCCTAAACCATTCAGTGCTTTATAAACCATCAGCAGGATTTTAAAGTCTATTCTCTGACAGACAGGAAGCCAGTGTAGAGATCTAAGAACTGGAGTAATGTGGTCTACTTTTTTGGTCCTTGTTAGGACTCGAGCAGCAGCATTCTGTATGAGCTGCAGCCGTCTGATGGACTTTTTAGGGAGTCCTGTAAAGACCCCGTTACAGTAGTCTAGTCTGCTAAAGATAAATGCATGGACGAGTTTTTCTGCATCCTGCTGAGACATAAGTCCTTTAATCCTTGATATATTCTTAAGGTGATAGTAGGCTGACTTTGTAATTGTCTTAATGTGGCTGCTGAAATTAAGGTCTGAGTCTATGACTACACCAAGGTTTCTGGCTTGGTTTGAACATTTCATCATTGCAGATTGGAGCTGAGCAGTAACCTTTAACCTTTCTTCCTTGGCTCCAAAAACAATCATTTCAGTTTTTTCTTTGTTTAACTGAAGAAAGTTCTGGCTCGTCCAGTCATTGATTTGTTCAATGCATTTACTCAGTGTTTGTATGGGACTATAATCCCCTGGTGATATGGTGATGTAAATGTGTGTGTCATCTGCATAGCTATGGTATTTTATTTGGTTGTTTCTTATTATCTGACCTAAGGGGAGCATGTAGATGTTGAATAGTAGAGGCCCCAGAATGGATCCTTGAGGTACTCCACATACGATTTTCATCCGCTCAGATGTGTATTTACCTATAGACACAAAATAGTCCCGGTCATTTAAATAGGACTTAAGCCAATTTAGTACTGCACCAGAGATTCCCACCCAGTTTTCAAGTCTGTCCAGTAGTATCTTGTGGTCAACTGTGTCAAAAGCAGCACTAAGATCAAGTGATACCAAAACTGAGATTTTGCCGTTGTCTGTGTTTAAATGAATATCATTGAGGACCTTGACTAGAGCGGTCTCTGTGCTGTGATGTGATCGGAATCCTGATTGGAAGACATCAAAACAGTCATTTATCATTAGATAATTGTTCAGTTGTTGAAAAACAGCTTTTTCAATAATTTTACTTAAAAAAGGGAGGTTTGATATCGGCCTATAGTTGTTCATTTCTGATGCATCTAAATTGTTCTTCTTCAGGAGGGGTTTAATTACTGCTGTTTTCATGGCCTGGGGGAAGACACCTGTAAGAAGAGACATGTTGACAATTTGAAGCAGATCCGAGGTCATGCAGTCTGAAACCTTTTTGAAAAATGGTGATGGTAGAATGTCAAGGCAGCAGGATGAGGATTTCAAATGCTGTATTATATCTTGTAGGTTTTTGTAATTTATTGGATTAAATTGTGTCATAGTGATTGAGTTGTTTTTTGGTGGACACACAGATAACACATTCCCAGTACCTCGTACAGTAGTGCTGACTGCTTGTCTGATTTTCTGAATTTTGGCAGTGAAGAAGAATGCAAATTCATTGCAGGCCTTGGTAGATAAGTGTTCAGAGGCCACTGGCACAGGGGGGTTTGTTAGCCTGTCGACTGTAGCAAACAGGGCGCGTGCATTATCTTTGTTTTTGGAGATAATGTCTGAGAAGAAGGTCTGCCTTGACTTTTTCAGTTCTAGATTAAACATGTGAAGTCTTTCTTTATAAATGTCATAATGAACCTGAAGCTTTGTTTTACGCCACCTGCGCTCAGCTTTTCGACATTCTTTTTTTTCATGTTTGACCTGCATGGTATTCCTCCAAGGCGATTTTTTCTTATTGGAGACCACTTTTAATTTAGTTGGTGCAATGGAATCAACTATATTTTCGTTCGCTATTAAGAGCCAACCTTCAATTTAGTAAATTCCTGCTTTATTTCTGTTTATTCCCATAAATTCCCGTTCATTTCCATGGAAAGTTTCCAACTTTGAAAATTCCCAGAATTTTGCAACACTTCTTTCTGACCACTCAAAGCACTTCTACACTACTAGTCACATTCAACCATATTCACTCACTGATGGTATTGTAGGGATCATCAGTATTAGCCAATCTCATACGTACATTCACACACTGCTGAACAACAGCAGGTTCAGTGTCTTGCTCAAGGACAAAGTCTTGGACATGTGACTGCTGCAGCTGGGATCGAACCGCCAACCTTGCGATTGATAGACGACCGACTCTACCCACTGAGCTACAGACACCTCATACCAAGAGAATATGAGATAGTAATCAAGATTAAAATTAAATCTATTAAATGTGCACAATACACATTGCAGTAGGTACTAAACACATACTAGTGATGTGTGATAGCAGTATAAGGTATAGTTGATAAACTGTCCTTTACAGACTATCTTAGCACATAACAAAAAATCTTGGATGAATTGTAATAATTGCAGTCAGTATAGAGTTATATGTTCTACATATCTATAAGGATACATATGAATGTTTCTATGATATACATATGAAAAAAACATTATCTTATCCAGTCAACAGATTTAGTTTTCTGTTGTTCTTATTGTGAATTTTTAACAGAGACTATGATTTCTCCATAACTGAAATAGAGGAGTTGGACAGCAGCAGTGCTCAAGAGACAGCTGTTCAACGATAAGTTTTAGATTTCCCCCAGTGGGCCATGTCATGATGGACTGTTTTTGTAAATGCACAGTGCTTAAGTAGTGTGTTGATGACACATCAGGTGGAAAAGTCAGCTTCTGTGTGATGTAAGGTAATGATGATCTTTGACTAAACTTCTGATTCTTTTTTCCCTTAGACTGTTAGATGAAAAGCCCCCAGAGTGGAGCTTGTGTACAATAAAGGTGGAGCAGGACTGCAGTTACATCTCAGACCCCCAGAGTACAATCCTGCAGAGAACGCTGTCAGAAACTGAGGAGGATCCCAAAATCAAGAACGAGGAGGCCACATGATCCCCGCAGGGATGCGGCTCTTTCAGGTGTCCCTGCCTCAACCACCCAGGAGCAGGTCAGCAGAGGGGTAGGTGGGTCATCACATGACACTACAGCATGAGTCACAGTTATATTGACAAAGACAAATGAAGTTACTGTTATTATTATACATTTTTAGTGTTGTCTGTCATGTATCTGTAGTACATATTTCAAACCCTCTAAACTAGTAATAATGATCGAATACTTTCAAAAACAACACTTGGAAAAAAAGAAAATGACTAAAGCCAAATGTTCTCAACAAAAAATACCAAAGACGTCTGATATTATGATTAAATGTTAAAAATGTAACCAGCAGAGTTTGTTGACTGTAGTTGGGTGAGGCCAGTTAATGTTTTGCTCTGGGTGTGCATACAGTAATCACTTTATGGATTAATTTTGATGTCTTTGAAACGTGGTTTGTGGTCAGAAGTGTAATTGGGATTTTCTTTTCACAGGACAATCTGCCACAACACGAGAAGATTTAAACTCACCGGTGTCACATCCCATATGCACAGACTCGTCAGCCCTTCTCAAATGTCATCTAGAATCAAGAAACCTCTGCAAACACCTTCTCTCACTTCCTTGTATATAATGTATAGTTCATTTAGTCTTAACCTTCCATAGCCATTATTTTTATTTCTGTAACAGATTGTTTTCTAATAAAAACATATTTCATACAACACTTTGATATTGCAATTATTTATGTATAATGTTCTCTATTACCTGATATGGATTCAATTATTTTGCAACTTGAAGAGAGAAGGCCAGAGTAATTTTAAAGATATACACATTACAAGCAAATCAAATATTTAGTTCATGCTCAAGAAGAGAAACATGAAGGAATACAAATGAACTATATGCTCTCTTACTTTAAGTATTGTATATCCCAAAAAGGAGTGTATGTGATGATGTAATAGTTTTCTTCACTCCCAACTGAAACCTCTTTATAGTCCATGTGGGCTTCAAGGCGAAGGACTCCCTCCTGCAGGATGTATTCCTTTACATGTGGCAGCACTGATTCACAAGAGTCCCAGTTTTAGCCACAGCACTTATTTTCCACCTTTGACTGTGGGCATTTCGGGGATGCTACCTGTGGTCTTCCTCCCATTGTAGTCTGCAACAGCATGTTAATGTGTTTTGGAGGCCTGACCTTGGAGGGAGCGGTGCGCTTTTATCAGTTCAAAAACATTGCCCGTCTCCGCCCCTCCCTTTCCTTCACTGCTGCTGTCATCCACGCCGTCATCACCTCAAGACTTGATTATTACAATAGCATCACCTCCAGAATACAGTACAAGATCCTCCTCATCACCTACAAAGCCCTCCATAACCTAGCTCCTTCCTACCTCACCGACCTTCTGCAGCCATACAATCCCACCCATAACCTCCGTTCCACCAATTCCAACCTCCTCACCCCTCTCACCAAACCCAAGCACAGAACCTGGGGGGACAGGACTTTCTCTGTCGCTGCCCCCTCCCTCTGGAACTCTCTCCCCCAACACCTCAGACTCTCTCCCTCACTCACCAACTTCAAATCCGGACTCAAAACCCACCTATTTAGAAAGGCTTTTAACATTAATTGATTTATTTTTGCTTTTTGCTTTGCTTTCCTTTGCTTATCTGTTGTATAAATTATTTTTGTGGAAAGTGTCTTTCAGATACTTTTTAAGCACTAAATAAAATGTATTATAATTATAATTATTATTATTATTATTATTATTAGTTGTTGTATCCTTTAAAATCAAGCTAACTGCTGCTGTTTTCTCACAATGACCTTCTCCAGCTTTAAGTTCAGTATAAGGCATACAAATATGTTGCTTCTCTTTCTTTTTTGAAGATTTTTGTGTTTCCATTTATTTTATTCAGAGGATAGGACAATGGATAGAACAGGGCATGACTTGCAGCAAGGGGCTGTGGGTCAAAATCCAAAACAGTGCCCCTCCCATTAAGTTGTCTTGATGGATTATATTTCAAGAACTTGATAATAAAAACTGTTCTATACTCCAACTCGTATTTTAAGTCAGTCAAAGTGAGTAAGTCAAATCTTCTCATGTTACTTTATATCGTACTGGAGAAATTCAGGTGACAAAATTCAAAACAAAAAATAATGACTTCTAATCAAAATCCAAAATAGGGGAAATTTAAATTGTACTCTCAACATTACAAGTTATCTTGACCGCTTATCCTGTTAGGGGTCACGAGGGGGGGGCTGGAGCCTATCCTAGCTGGCTTTGGGCGGAAGGCAGGGTACACTCTGGACAGGTCGACAACCTATCAGGGGACTAACACAGAGACAGACAACCATTTATGCACACACTCACACTTACGGGCAATTAAGAGTGATCAATCAACCTGGTGAGCATGTTTTTGGACTGTGGGAGTAAGCCGGAGTACCTGGAGAGAACCCACGCAAGCATGGGGAGAACATGCAAACTCCACACGAGAAGGCACCTGCTCGGCCGGGGAATCAAACAAGGAACCTTCTAGCTGTGAGGCAACAGCACTAGCCACTGCACCACCGTGCATTACAAGTCTTCCAACCATAAATCAGGAATATTGAGCTGAAGCTCCACCTACACTGGAGAGCTCTCTAAAAGAGACTTTGGTGTGGCCTATTTGTATCCATGAAATGTAAATGTGTATATTTTTGTATGAAAGAAAGGAAAACAATACTTGGACACAACCATTATAGTAAATTCAATGTTTATTTCCACATTCTTTTCCAGGTTTCATCATGGTCTGTACATCTGTTAACCCAGTAACAGAGGAAGGCATCCCCCAAAGTGCCGTCCAGTTAGGATGCATTGATATCACAGCAAGCATGAATGTTCTCATTAGCGGTTTAGCTCATTCATTTGGCCTTGTTCAGTCTTGTTTTGTAAACATGGACATAGAGAGAAAATCCTGATAGAATTACAATAGAAAGGCCAACGTTTTCAACAACAATTTTCTTTGATTAAACTGTAAAAAACAGGCAGGCATAAACTAACAAAAGAACACAAGCTCATATAGAACCATTCTAGGACGAGTGCAGTTTCACCACATGCAGTGCTTAACTAATCCATAGCAAAAGTACTGTTTGTAAAGACAGACGTCACTTCAGAGTTTTAAGTACTTCTTTTGCCATAGTATGTCAGATCGCAGAAGACGCTGTTTTCTGTCGCTTTTGTCCTCTGGAGGACGATGAGGATCACAGCAGTTTCAAAGAGGAACCTGTGAGAATACCTAGTATTCATAGTCTGAGAGAAGAGAGGAGGAAATGACACCTGAAGACTGATCTGCCCTTTGTTACAGTTTGTCGTGAATCTGATGGCAGTGAGACCCTGTTGCTATACTGTGCTGAACTAGGAGGACAAAAAAAAAGCATCTCTGAAGACAAAGTGTCTCTAGAAAAGTCACATGACTGTTCAAAACTGTCACATGATTGATCTGGAAATGATTCTGATGGAGCAGGGTGTTGTCCAGACTTGGAGCCCTCTCACTGAGATAAATTGCCTGAGAAGCTAAACTCTTTACACTGAAGTCCGTTTGAATGAAAGTTGCATTCTGCATAGTTTCAGCAAAAAGTGAAATAATTTCCCTCGGAATAAATAACATATCTGTTGCATAGAGGTTTGATGCACTCCTAGAGAAGACTATAAAGATATCTATCATTAGTTCTTCTTTGTTAAATTTGCTGTAACAGTCAGGTGGACTGACCTCTCGTCTAGGAGTGACTCAAACAGAACCAGTACTTGTCCTCATCTCTGAAGTAGTCCAGTGGAGGATACTTCTAAAAACTGCTTGTTTGACACTAAATATTTGCATCTGGAGGAGTAGAGTTAAGAATAACTGGAGGTAACGTTACAGGCAGGAAATTAAAAAAAAGAGAGAAACATCCAAACATGGCCTCTAACTTAAACATCGTTGCAATTTTTATACCACTGACAGTAACAAAATAACCCAAACATTTTCACAACAAAAATATATTCACATCATATTGCATAAATATGTGCTGGAATGAGGTTAATGAAGTTGGATTAATAAAATCTCCCAGTGAGCTGTAACTATGTGTCATGAAATACGCCCCGGTGCTCAGTAACGGATGGGGACGACAAACTATAAAACGAGTTCCTCTGTTATATGAATAAATAAATATCTTCCATCATTTCTGCAGACAGAGGATAGAAATTAACCGCAGTTTAAGTGGTTCAGGTTACATGATCTGAAGGTACTGCAGCTGTAATAATCATGTTAATAATGCTACACAAATTGCATCTGTGTATGATCCTCTATGTCATAATAAAAACACACGGTCTTAACTCTAACTAACAATGAGGGAGTCATTGTGTTTCTGCAGGCGAAATTCAAGTAATGTGACAAATTCTTGTTGTCAACCAGTAACATCTCTGGAACTGTTTCATTGTGACCGCTAAATGTAACATTTGAACACAATAATCCTTAACATGAGCCCAAAATATATTACGAGGTAACTAATGTATTGTACAGTACAATAAACAGCAGCACAGACTTATCATTTATGAGCCAAAGAAGAGCTCTGTAACACCAAGTGATAAAAAACGAAATGGCATTGGCAAAGTGTTCAGATTTTTCAGAGAGAGAAACAGTATTGGCAAAAAAAAGAATGTAGAGTCGAATGCTTTAAGTTATAAAAACTCAGAAGCTGAGGGGGAATGTTGCTCAACGTGAGGCGTGTTTAACAGGACAAAACATTCAGAGATCAGTTATTTACAACCCTGGGAAATCTGTCTGATCAGGGTTTGTAAACCAGTTCCTACTATGAATGTTTGTGAACTATTAAAAACGCCAAAGTGATATATGCAAACACAAACCGTTAAAAACAACCCGCATCCTCTGTAAGGAGCGTACAGTTTATAGAGAGCTTTGGAAGCCTGGAGTGTGAATGCAATAAGCCACAAGACAGAGGGCGCCACCACGACGCCGGCTGAGGTAGTTTGACTGGATATGAACTTCCCAAGGACCCACGGAGGCAGCTTGAAGAGAGAGAGGTGTAGCTACCGGTAAACCCGGGGCGCTGGGCTGGCGGAGTGGACCAGAAAGGAGGGAGGATGGGGGGGGGCTGTGGGCTGTGGCTACAGAGTCCCCTCCACTCCTGTCAGTGAAGAGTCAATGTGCAAAAAAGGATTAGTTTTTCCTCAAGGGAAGTAAAAACGGCTCCTACTAGAATGAGTTGTGATAAATCTGCTAGCCCCATAAAAGGACTGATAAATCTCTTTACAACATGCGGTTATGTCGTCTCTCATACAACATGAAACATTCTCAACCCTGTGCCCAAGGTTTTCTAGACAGTAATAAATTAGAAATCAAAATATTTAACAAAGCAGTTTGTGTTTTTGAAGCTGTTCCACGCAGAAGAGGGAGTGAAGCAGTCAGGAATGGTTCACCGTGACCATGGCATCCTGGTTGGCATAGTACAGAGGTTAATGATGCTGCAAGAAGCCAGGATGCTCCTGGTCCAGTTAGGGCAGCTTCATGAACAGCCCGTTGTCGATGGAAGGGACAGGCATAGGGCAGGGGAACTGAAAGAGACTCATGTCTGCTGTGAGGGCGGCCATAGCGGCAGGATCGTGCTCGATCTGTGTCCTCAGAGCTGGATCGATCTTCTCCAGGCGCCTCTTGATCCTCTTTGCCTCCCTCTCGCGGATCAGCCTGGCTTGCCTCTTATCGGGTGTCTCATTGGCTCTCTTCATCCGCATAGCCTCCCTGTCCCTCTGCAGCCTGCGCGCCCGCTGCTCGTCTGACTCCTGCATCCTCTGCATGCGCTTGGCCTCGCGATCTCGCAGCCTCCTGATCTCTCTCTCCTCGTCCGTCTCGCATGCCCGCTTGTTCTTTTTTGCTGTGCGCTCACGCTGGAGACGCTGCATGCGAGCCTCAATGGGTTCGTTCTTCCTGCGTAGCGCCCATTTTCGCATCGGGGACTGAGCATCCACTAGCTGCTGGTATGCCACGCAGCTGTTGCACACCAGCAGCACTCCAGCGGGGTACACGGGCATGGGGCTCAGGATGTCGGGGATAGGAGGGAGGCTCGAGGAAGAGGAGTTGAGAGCGTCAGGAATAGATGCGAGTGAAGGCCCTTCGGAGAGGAGGCTGTCGGGCAGTGAGGGATACGAGGGTCCTTGGTCAGACCCTGTGCACGCTCCTGGTCCTGAGCACACTCCGGACCCCGGGCCGTGACATGATCGGGGGCCTTGACACTGGCCTGAGTTGTGGCCGGGTCCCTGGCAGGTACGGTGGGCTTGACATAGGTTGGGGTTGAGGTCAGGAGCGTGACAGGGACGGGGGCCCTGGCAGGAGCTGGGGCTAGGGCCTGGTCCATGGCAGGAGCCTGGGCTGGTCATGGGGCTGCTGGAGAGGGAATGGGTCAAGGAACAGCTGTCCTGCTCACTACCGACATCCATCCTGGTCAAGTCAAGGACATCCTTCAGCTTCTCCCTGAGGAAACACACAGTCATAAAACACAGTTAGTCACAGACCCTTATTCATGTCGAGGCTTTCTTAGAAGCTAAAGACTCCTAATACATCTCCTACTCTCCTAATGTAACCTCCTTATCTCCTCATCTGTTACTAAGTACCTCACACAGACACAATTCTACATCTTAATACTTCAAAGTAAATGTTATAATCTTTAAAGGGAGTTTTCTCTCCCTTCATATTTAGCTTTGAAGACAGAAAACAGACGAAGAGTCACCACCCACATTCTTTAACTCTCTTCATCTGTCTGTCTACACTTAATGAAAGAGCTGCAGCTCCTGTCACAGCCACCACAACACATTCTTGTTAGGCAAAATTTTAAACTTTGTTGTGTGACAGCTAAATTATTCAACGTGCTCTATGAAGACAGTGAATAAGAGAACACAGACATGTTGGTGACGGGCATTTTTCAGTGCCACTAAATTCTTGTTAGATCTGTTCAACAGCTGGTAACCACCAACTGGTCAGGAGGCTCAAAGATTTTCAAAAGATGGATAATTTTTCATCTAACACTGACATGATTTGAGTCTAGTGAAGGAGAGCGACTCTTATCACTGTTTGTTTTACAGATAAGGAGAACACTGTTATTGTACCTCTGGGTGAGTATGCAAACACTTGACTGTGAAAACAACACATGTTTGCCAGATTCTTTAAATCTTTAAACAAATGTATTATCTGACTCTAACATCAGCAACATCAAAAAGCTTTTCAGGACACTTGTGGCCTAGAGGTCTAAGCGTCCCACGTATAGAGGCTATAGTCCTCATCACAGAGGTCGCCGGTTCGACTCCCGCCCGGTCGACCATTTGCTGCATGTCCTCCCACACTTTCTGCCCCCCACATTTCCTGTCTCTCTTCAACTGTCCTATCAAATACAGACAAAAAAGCCCAATAATATATATCTTTAAAAAACAAAAAGCTTTTCAGAAGTAGCACAAATAAGACACAGCTCTTCAGTGCTCAGTTTATATGTACCCATGTTTTCTTTCTTTGTTAAAAGGAATATATATTTATAGGAGTATCTGACCCTGCACGCTATAAAAGCTCATCTTTTCTTTTCTCGCCTCTTGTCAGAAAGACATTACGGCTCTCTCCTATCATGCATCTGGACCTTTTCAGAGCCGTTTAAATTCCTACATAGAGGTAGTTGCTAAGCAACATGCAAGTTTATTTCCATTAAATCTGTCATTCCACTACTAATTCTATTCTTTGCATCCTTCCTTATCTTCCTCTCTGTGAATCACTGATTGTGCTTCAGTTTGTGGCATCAAAGGCAGTAAATACACCTTTTCAGAGATTTGATCATCTTGATGGATACATGAATATTTTAATTATGACAACAAAGTGATGTCTTTTGACCGATTGCAACTTATTTAGAAACGTATGAGAAAACCTTGGGGCGCTGGTGGCCTAGTAGTCTAAGCGCCCCACATACAGAGGCTATAGTCCTCGTCGCAGAGGCTGCCGGTTTGACTCACCACCGCCACCATGCACCGCATGTCTTCCCCAACTCTCTACTCCCCCCACTTCCTGTCTCTCTCATCATTAATGTTACATCTCTATTGTTGCTTGTTGCCTTGTTCATGACAAACCCTTCTGCAGTAGTTTAGATCTTGTTTACAGATTGATAAAGGAAGCAGAAATTTGACCAGTAACACAACTACAATATCCCCACGAGGTAAAATCTGTTGTAATATATTTATAAATCATTTTTCCTCTATCGGCATAAAAACTACTGGACCTTTAGATATCTTTAACTCCAGTAAACTGCTTGATTGAAATTTGTTTTATATATTTTTTGAGTAAAAACGGTAGCTTTGATCCATAATTATAAGATGTATCACAAACATCCCATCTGAAATATCCTCCTTTAAAAATAGAAGCTATGAGCGTTAGAGATCTGAGAGAAGAAATACACAGATAGGAGCTGAACCTGTTAAAGTTGTTGGTGTCTGTGAAGCGTGCGCCACAGACAGCGCAGTTGGAGAGGCGGTCCTCTGAGTGGATGAGAAGATGCCGTCCAAGTGAGCCAGGCGAACTCAGGGCTCGCCCACACACTGGGCACACATAGCTCTTGCTGTTGCTCATCATAGCCGTGTGCTATTCAAGAGGAGAAAACAAAATCAGCACGAGGGACTTGGGAAGAAATGTGTAAAGAACAAAATCAACATTAAGAGATTGAAACTCTCTCAAGACATTTAGATCATCAATAATTGATTATATGAATAACAGCCATGTTTACAGCATATTTTAAACTAATCAACACTGAATACAATTTATTGATGAGTTATATTAGGCTGAACAAATGGACTTAAAAACAAAGATTGGAGGGGCACAGATTTGGCCTTGAGGTTGAATTGTGTGTCCCATGCCCAGAGGTTACAGTTCTCAAAGTGGGCGGCCTGGGTTTGATTTTAACCTGCCTCCCTTTTCCACATTATATGTCTCACTCTCTCCCCCAGTTTATTACTCTACATGCTGTCCTATCCTCTCAATGAAGGCATAAAAGGACAAAATAATTATTAGAATGTGATAACTCTAAAACCAACGCTGGTTATGATTTAGTTTTTTAGTTTGAAGAAATAAAAAAAAGATTGTTGCCATTACGACAATCAGTGCAACTCTGGCTGGGACTGTGGAGGGGAGATAGTCCACTCATAGATAAATTAACTAATTGAACAGCTATTACAAAAATTAAGAATAAACTTGACTAAAAACTACCTTCAGGCATTATCAGGGATACTCAGGGAGTATTAGGTCTTCAGGATGATATGTCGTCATTTTTGACCACAAAAAAAACCACTCAGATTATCATTGAGTCGAAGAGGACAAACTTTGAGATATGTGTTCCAGGGATTGATGATATATTGCCTTTACATTATCAAAGTTTGGACACACCTTCTCATTCAATGGTTTTTATTTATTTTAATTATTTTCAACATTGTAGATTAATACTGAAGACATCAAAACTATGAAATAATCTGGTTTTGCCATAATATGGATTACAATAGTAGTCAAATAGGACTATCCATTGTGTACAACCCTACCTCTGAACAATACAACTGATGGTCTCAAACACATTAAGAAGGCAAGTCATTCTACAAATGAAGTCTTGACAAGGCTCATGTTAATTAGAAACCATTCCAGGAGACCACTTCATGAAGCAGACTGAGAGAATACCAAGAGTGTGCAAAGCTGTCATGAATGAAAAAGGGGGCTACTTTACAGAATCTGAAATATAAAACATATTCTGGTTTGTTTAACATTTTTTTGTTCATTAAATAATTCCATATATGTTCTTTCATAGTTTTGATGCCTTTGGTATTAATCTACAGTGTTTCAAACAATTAAAATAAATAAAAACCCTTGAATGAGAAGGTGTTTCCAAATTTTTGACTGGTAGTGTATTAGATAGGAAGTGTGGCCAGCAAAGTGATTTTCCAGGTAACTATGATGAAAATAAAAACTGGCTCCTCTGTGTATTAGATGTTATCTCCTCATTATTTCATACTGACAGAAATGTGTGAGTAATTGAGTGATTATTAGCTAATGAGTGAGCTACAGAGAGATCACTGTAAACCCTGAGCTTTTACATTTCACCACCAAGATCTAATCAACCCTTAATTCAGTATGTACATTTGTTCCACATTATTATTGTCCCCTGAGGTGTTTTAAGTAACAAAAGTGCATAATAGGGGAAGATGGATGCTCACACTGATGGATGGATAGACAGACAGATGGTCAACTGTAATGCATAATGCCATCATGGTTGTGTCTGGTGCAGAAAGAAAGAAACTGCAGCTATTAACGAGTGTTATGCAGCTACCTGACAATGTAAGCACTAAGTTGGATCATAGAAGTCAACACCTTCTCCCTCAGCCTGCATTTTTCCTGAAGTACTTACTCTGAATAAGCTCCTTAGGGGCTTTAGAGGTGACGACCTACCACTCGCTTATTAGAAACCGACTGCAATAAAAGGATCTAGGGCTGCTTTGTTTTCATGGAAGTGTACTGGATTAGTCGAAGCGAGACAATGTCCCTCTCACCTGGTAGACATGGGAGATGAGCTTCTCGGGGCTGCTGAAATCCAGCGTGCAGAGAGGACAAACAAAGTTGTTGCCGTGGTCTGGCCCCTCCTCGCTCTCCTGCTGACAACAAAACCATATTAAATAATATCCATGTTGTTATCTAATTATTCTGGAGTTATTGTTTTAACAATGTTTCCTTATTTGAGAAAGATTAAGTGTTAGTATTCTGATACAATCAAAGGTTAAAACAGAGAAAAGGTTCAACTTAACACACAAAACAAGAGGAGTGTTGAAAGAATAGTGTCAGAGACTCATCCCTCGCTCTATTTCTTGCTGGGTCATTTTTCAGCCAACATATGAAGTGTTTCTGAAAGTGCTTTATGCTGATGTGTGAATGAGCAAAATTCTCACAAGCTCCAGTGACTCACTAACAGTGACATGATGCTGTGTGCTGTCACAGATGTGACTCACATGCAAGCCCAACATTTTCCAACAGAAGGCACAAAACATATTGCCTGATACCAGAGAGTAGTGTTTTTTTTCTTCTCTTTTTCATTTAGGAGTGTAGGTTTAATACAAGTCACAAGTTATCACGCCAACACAGAGACTCTCAGACTAATACCCTCTAAAAGATATTTGCGACCATTAATATACCTCTCTTATCTTCTTATCCTATCTTTTATCTGCACAACAGAAAGACAGAGCAATAGTGGATCACATGAGTATTAGTCATGTTTCTGGAACCCGTTTTTCACAGATAATCTCATGTAAAGCAAACACTGTTAACGTTCCTGTTAACCTTGAGCAAATATTCAAACAAATTCTCTGCTAGTTTTTTTTTACGGGTGTAAAAGGTTTGGTAAATACCACAAAGGAAGACATGCTTATTTAGCAGGCAGCATCCCAAAGAGGCAAACTTCCCCCCCAAAAAACAAGCAGAATCTAGTCTTCAGGGCGCGGACTTGGTCTACTGGTTAAGTTGTGCGCACATGTAGCAGGTGGCCCGGGTTCGAATCCAGTCTGCGGCTCCCTTCCCGCATGTCATTCCCCCACTCTCTCCCAGTTTCCTACACTATCCACTGTCCTCTCCACTATCAATACAGGTATAAAAGCCCATTCAAAAATATATATATATATATATATATAAAAATTACACAAACCGACTTCAGGTTTTGATGTTGCTACCTGCCCTCTCACCTCTTTGACTCCCGCTCCTTGAAGGCGACACTGTGATCTCTTGGTGGTCATGTGGTCGTCAGCGGAGGTGTTGGAGGACGAGTCTTCACCGTGGTTGTCGAGGTCGCTATCGCTGTCTTCTATGGAGGCAAACACAGCCCTATCAATACAGACAGACAACAGAACAGAGAGAGCAGGGCTTACTCTCACTAACACCCGTCACTCCGAGCGAGGACGCGCCTATACGACCCGTTCGATCCTTCTCGCCCACCCATCCTGTACCTGTGATGCTATCCTGCTCTAGGACTTCCTGGGAGTTGTTGCTGCAGCATTCACTGTCTTCGGTGAACTCGTCCCTGCCGTCCATGTTAATAGTGTGCTGTAGTCCTGTGATGCCTGAAGTGTGGAATGGCCCTGGAGATACAAAAACAGGAGCATTCATTAAGAGAAGTGTTTCTTGTTTTATGATCTGATGGCAGAAGAAAAGAGTGCTGAGGGCGAGCATATTTTTATGCAGTAAGCTAAAGCTACATGAGAACACCAAATTAATACTGGGGGTGGATCATATAATTATGTCACCCATCAGATGCTATGTTCATCTTTTTCACATCTCCAAGAACCATTCTTAAAAATCTAGAAGACATACTGTGTTCAGGGCGCCGTTGGCCTAGCGGTCTAAGCGTGCGCCCCATATACAGAAACTATAGTCCTTGTTGCAACGGTCGTGGGTTCGACTCCCAGCCTCTATCATTTGCTGCATGTCTTCCCCCACTCTCTGCTGCCAACATTTCCTGTCTCTCTCTGGCTTTCCTATCCAATAAAGGCACACAAAAAAGCCCCAAAACACAACTTTAAAAAGATACACTGTGTTCCTCTGAAGTATCATCAAGTACTTCATGTGCTGGATTTACCAAAAACAGGCACCTGTTTTTCATCTTCTTTACAAGTCTTTTGATTATTCAGAAAATGTCTCAAATAGAAATGTATACCTGTATGCCATTCTTTTTTATACCCATACCCCAAAACCCATGATGGACTGCTGAGTCAGTGAGCTCTTTTAAATCCCTTCTTAAAACATACTTTCATCGCAGAGCCTTTCCTGATTTTATCTGAATTTAATTTAATTTGATTTTAACTGTCTTAAGAAATATATTTTAAAATAATTTTATTCCTTTAGAGTTATTTTAGAGGAATTTTATGTCTTTTGAAATTTGTTTTATTTCTTTATCTTGACATTTTTTTATAGGAACTGCCTGTTTTATTTTGCTGCCCATCTGAAGCACTGTGTAACTTGGTTTTTGAAAAGTGCTCTATAAATAAAAGAATAAGAATTATTATTATTATTAAACTAAAGCTGGAAAAAACAACAACTCTGTACTGTTGTATTTTCGAGGAATGCTGTGGTAATAATTCCTTACATCACGATAAAGGAATAAACACAGATGGACTCAAGCAGGTGTGAACAGGAGTCTTTTCAAGTGCCACAGATAAAGACTCTGTATGTGTGTGTGTGTGTGTGTGTGTGTGTGTGTGTGTGTGTGTGTGTGTGTGTGTGTGTGTGTGTGTGTGTGTGTGTGTGTGTGTGTGTGTGTGTGTGTGTGTCTCTGTGATTTCCAGCAGATAGACAGACAGACAGACAGAGTAGGACTGCATCGTTCGATGTAATGCTTGAAATGGAGCTAACATATAAATAAACAAAAGTCTCTTGTTTTACAAAAGCGTCTTTTTTTTTTTTTTACCCATGTACAGTATCCATCATGTGCGTGTTTTATCTCCATAGCAACAGAGACAGCGTTTACAGGCAGAGCATCCAAGAAAAAGGTATGAATTTTTCACCACTTGTGTGAACCGCCTGTGTTTCCATCAAATTTTGGACAAAGAAGCATACATATGACGGCTTCAGGTTTTAGATCTCAGCATATTTTTGCTCATTGATGAAGAAGAGTTGATCAAAGGAGTTTGAGCTGCGGCACTGTGACCATCAGGGTTTGCAAATCAAAAGAAGTCAGTTCCGAACTGTAAATCATTTACACAATTCAACATTTTCCTCAAACTTTCCTGCTAAAGACGAGGACTAAAAACAAGAACTCCATCACTGGGTTAGCCTGCTTCCATATGAACATGAACACTGAAAGATGATAAATCAAGAGGCAGCAGGGCGAATACACTGACACACGTGCACACACGCATTAACTTCATTTGCATCCCAACCCCCATTTTTTCACACACATATACACTCGCAGATAACATGCTAGCTCTGTTCCGACAGCCATGCTGTATTCCCAAGGGGAAGCAGCCTGCACACTTTTCCTCTAGCTAACTGCCTTGCTACTCTCTCTCTCTCTGCTCTCTCTCTCAGTACCACCCACACACTAAACAGCCTGGCTCGCCCTCTGTCCTCCCTGCTTATATGTAACGCTGACTACTTCCATATCTATACCATCAGCTCTGAGGGGGAGGATGAAGCTTCATACCATGTAAGCCCATATGTGGCTCATTTAACTCTTTGTGATGCTACTCTTTGTTTCATGGCAGCTCACTGGGTTAACGGGAGTCGGTGAAATACTTTGCACTTGTCCTTATTATCTCAACTTGAGCATGCAGACCTGTATTTAACAGCCAAGATGGAGACACATTTTGTTGAGAGCTCCTCACACACATGTTCATCCTACTTCAGAGAGGTTAAAATCCAGTTTTCTTCTCGTGTCTGTGTTCCCTCTCCCTCTCCCTCTCTCTCTCTCTCTCCATTAACACAGATTACAGATGGGATAGAGATCCTGACTTCAGTTACCTGAGACTGACAGAAGTAATTACAGCCCTTGCCACGATCCTGAGGTATTGTGCTCACACACATATTCTCTCTCTCTCTCTGAGTGTATGAGGAAAACAGAGGGATGATCTTTGAGGAGGTTTGTCATTGTACTGTTTAGCTCATGGGGAGAAGTTTGTATGAGAACCCCTTTTGGGCACTTTTCCCATAGAAATCAAAGCATTCATGAGGAGTGGTAGAGTGGATCGGAGGATTGAACTATGAACTACGACAACAAGCTGGCTTCACAGCACATAGCCAATGATTGATGTGTGAGAGATACCCATCCCCCCACAGCTACGGCTCTGTCTGTACATCTGTCTCTCCTCACTCACTCCCTCCCTCCCTCCCTCCCTCCCTCCCTCCCTCCCTCCCTCCCTCCCCCCATCCTCCCTCAGTCTCTGCCACTGTGATGTTATCTCTGAGTCTGTGTGTCTGTAGGCAGGAGGTGACGCAGTGTCTGACTGAATCCAGACAAAGAGACAAACTCATCAGCCAACAGACACATAGAAGAGAGAGAGACAAGAGGAGGTGGAGGAAGATGGTGGTGGTGGGGGGTTTTAGGGGGTTTAGGGGTTGGAGGGGTAGCGCGCAAAACAAAACAGACAAAAGATAGAATGCCAAAAAACTCTGCTCAAACACCGAGCAATGGGGGTCCTGTTGAATTCAAAGCACCCTTCTTCTCCTTTTCAGCTGCTCCCAAAAAATGCACACACATATGCAGACACACAACACGTCTGAATCTGCAGGAAGCACTGGGGCCCCCTGTGTTTCCATCCAAGAGCGGGGATGGTGGGCCAGACATCTGATCGATCCTCACTCTGATTAACTGGTGACATGCTATTACAGAGAAGACGGTGGCATGATTAGCCATTTTTCTCTGTGGCCATCGATCTCAGCTGAAAGAGACGGAGTTGGAAAATAAAGCCATATTTACTTGTTCTTACATGCTGCTCTGATGCACCTGCAACATCTGGAAGTAACTATCTTAGTTTGAGGTGTATTTAAAAAATCACTGTGCCGTACTTCTCACAGAAGATCAACTTCAAGTGCAGTTCAAGAATCATGTTGCTTCTTTCCCCTCACAGGCATTCACTTTTTAGTTGTATAAAAGTTCTTGTAAGTTTTACAGTGACGCATGCATCTTCTCCACTGTGAGAAAACTTTTTTACTGTCAACCTGAAGGACACATCCATTTATTGATAGAACATGCACCACCTCCAGTCTTAATTAACTTTTACATAATGCTGTTTTTCTTGTTGCTGCACATCAAACTCAAGGACCACAAATAGCTAGACAGACAGCACTGTTGTATTATTGTCTGGAATTCCCTTTGTGTGTGTCTGTGTGTGTGTGTGAGAGAGAGAGTGTGTGTGTGTGACTGCCTGTCAGACTGTCTCCCTGCCTGTCTGGTCTGTCAGTCTGTCTCTCTGGTCTGACCCTCTCAGGGGAGACGTCTCTGTGCGTGCAATTCATACCTCGCAAGAAAAGACAGGTAGCAAAGTGTAAACCACAGAAGCTGAATCCACACTGCAGTGACACAGCAGCAGGACGTGTGGCTTATTAATAAAAATAATGTCGGACAAAGCGCTCCATCATATGCCATTGTTACCTTGTGTATCAGGCCCTCTTGGACGTTTTTAAGCTTGCACTCTGGACTCTTGTAAAAGTGTCACAGAGCAGCAAATGAGCTCATTAGCTCACGGGGATTACTGCAGTCACAAGCGCTCGGTGTATTTCAACAGAAGTTTAGACAAACTATGTTTAGAAAGGAGGGCTGCAGCACACATAACTTCAGCAGATTACACAAGACAATCTCCTGTCTGTGGACTGAGACGTGATTTAGAGGTCAGCATGATGTCCATCAAAAAATGGGGATGCAAGGGTCAGAGGGAGAGAAGGCAAAACTCAGGGAGGTACAAGGAGAGATTATTTCAACAAGGATAACTTGGGGTCTGTAAAATGTGGCTTTTTTATACTGCCTTCCAATAACGCATCACAATATGATATAGAAACAGTGCCGAAGTTTGTAGCAGTGTAGTGATAGTGGTGGAAAGCCTAGCATACAATAAGGATGAAGGGAGACGATATGTCTGTCAGGAAACACTCAGTTATCCCTAATTGAATCTGCCTGTCCTCTAAATAAACTAAAATAATAATCAAGTCATTTACACTTCATTAACAAAGTTTCTGACATTAAGATGTAAACTTATATTTTAAACAAAAAGCCTTCATGTAACTGAACTCTCTCTAAAAACAGTTCCGCAGCAGCAGCTCTCATTTCAGAGTCCACATTAATTACACACACTTTAAATAGCTGAGGCTTAGCTGCATATTTGTTGATTATGTTCACTGTGGTGATGCAAATTAAGATATTTGTTATTGACTAATCTGACTATTCTCGCAATGATCTACACATCCATCACGTTTGATTTAAGAGAACTGAAAGTAATGAACACCTTCAGTTATTGTTGACAGAGGAAGCATAAAAGCCCTTATTTCAAACCCTGGAGTCAAAAGTAAAATAATATAACAAACAGGTAAATATCAAATAAGTGCTATTCTTTTTTTGTTTGTTAACTATATTATTTCCCTTTAATTATGTACTGATACTGAGATGCCAGGGTAAAATTAAATGACAGTATGCATGCGGCGTTATACAGTGCAGAAGTTGAAAGTCTTGTCCCTTCTGATTTTAAGTGACAAGAGTCTAGATCTAATTCATCTTATCAGACCTTAAATCAAACCCCAGAATTCACAAACATGGTCAACACGCTACACAAGAGGACACACTCCCAAGATTTCTTATAAACAAATCTACTTGAAAACACTGAAGCAGCAGAGATGGAAATGACTGTCCCCGCAGTCACCCACATTTCCAAATGAAAGATGGTTACAACAACACAGCGAGCAACCAGCAGAAGATCAAAGTGATGAGATCGATTACACCGTATCCATACACTGGAGTTGCTGAGTCTGCCAAAATAGGAAGCGCTGCTTTCGAGAAAATATTGAATAAACCAGGAAATGTGGACATCAGCAGATTTTCATTTATTCAATATTTTCTCTTATTTTTAATTTGATTTATTTGCATGAAACTTGGAATAAATCACTATGAAAATGTATTGATATCCAGCATCTTTATCCCTGTCTTTTATATTTGTATACATGTGTAACTATGCGTAGAAGAGCTCCTTTTTATATAAAGAGAAGAAGAAAATATGTACAACTATTCTGTCAGTCTCACATCTGAATCGCACTGTGCTTTCTCATACTGTGCATGCTTCTTTAATAACCTTGTGCAATTGTATCTGTGCAATAACTTACATCACTATCTATTCATCAGATAGAAGTGTACATAGTGTGTATATCTGTAATATTATTTGATTCTATTCTATTTTATTTTATCATTACTACCGGTATTATTATTATTATATTTTCAACTATGTGTTGTAAGCTGAACAAACAAAAGAATTTCAAATAAAGTATGTCTTATCTTCTCTATCTTAGAACAGATACACGTCTTGTGCTGCGTCTTCACGCCACTTACAAAACAATACAAGTGAGATATACACCAGTGTGTGTAGTATTATGTAAACCCACAGCAGGGTGTGTGATAATAAAGCATAAATCAATAACAAGCCACAGCAGATATTAAGAGAATAGACTGTAAATGCCATCAGGGGAAAGTGTTCTCCACATTCCTGTCGAACCTCAATAAATCCCAGTATAAATGGGTAATGGACGTGACCTGGGTGAGTAACTCGTGAGGTATCAGCCAGAATAAATGGGAATACCTACAGTCAACTTTGAAGGGGTTGGTCTGTTTTCGCCTGGACATATTATTGCCCACTCCCGGTAAGAAACGGAAACGGAATCTCCTCCAGATCCTGGACGGACCCCGGGACCAGCCCAGGTGTTTTCCGCACTGAGGGTCTGATTGATTAAAGCGAAATAATTAAAGGACGAAATGAAGAACAGGATTCGTCTTCTCGTTCAGTGGAGTCGGGTCCATGAAGAGGAGTAAAAAATAAAAAATAAAAAAACGAAGATGTAAAAGAGTCACATTCTTGCAGCCGTAAAAAGAAACCCCCCCGTCTCCCAATCGATCCGGGGTTCAGAATGATGTCCAAAGCCCGACCACAGAGAGACTCCGAGCGGCCCCGAGCTGCTCCGAACCCGAGCCGCTGCTGGCACCCGCGCACTCACTGCAGCGATGCACGAGCTCAGCTGATCACTCACGTAAAGACGTAAACGCGATGAAGCCACGCCGAACAGGATTGTGGGAAATGCAGGGACTATGGGGCGCATAGGGGAGTGCATGCTTTGCGCTGCATTCAGGTTGCATGGGAGAAATGAAGACGGTGTGCATGATACCTCACAAGTTTTCACATGAATGTTATTCTGGAGGATTTAACTATTTAAAAGTCACACCTTAAAACTTCTACATTCATTATTTATCTACGAGCTAGTTTACTTTATGCATGTGATATTTTCCATGTCCTAAATATTCAGAATTTTGCCAAATAAGTTTATCATGACATGGTGGGATTATAGCAGGGGTTCCACAAGTGTGGGGTCGTGAGATGTCTTCCAGAATTTTTTTTTTTAAATTATCTAAAAATAGTACATTTGACCCATTATAGTAAAAATATCCACAAAAATAGTAGCTAAACTTGAAATAAAACCTTCAAAATAGAAAATGTAATGAGTTTTCTGTCTTTCTTTGTTGTAAAATGACTCCTAAGTTTAGGGTTAGTGAACAGTTAATTATCAAAAGCATCAGTAGCAGTAGGTTAATTCATAACAGCACAGGAAACACAGACACATGCTCATATAGGTAGGGTCATTTTCTCTAGACCAGCTACATGAAGCCACATTAAATCACTTTGAGGGACAGTGGGGGTCGCGAGTCTTAGGCATCAATTTTTTGGTGGTCGTGGGCTGAAAAGTTTGGGAACCCCTGGATTATAATAAGTGAATCGATGATAATTAATCACATCCCATCTCTAATACACAGAATCAATTAGTAAAACATGTACTGTAAACACACATAATGCTTGTGAATGAATGAATCAGGCAATCAATCATTCATTTTGGCCAGACTTAATTAGAGCCCTACCAACAATATTCCCATGATATGTTGGATCTGACAACAAGCCAAACTAAAATATATCTCAGTATGCAGAATAATGAATCCTGGAGTTGAACGCTCATCACAATTTTAAGTTTTCAAAACAAATTTCTCAGTGCTCTCTAGTGGACACATCATGTAATCGCAAACGTGCTTGTAAATTAGCACAAAAACTTGCCTTTCTACATTAAAATGTTTGGTACACCAAAGACGAAACATATCCAGGTAGGGTTGAATCTAAACACGTGACAAACTCTTATCAGCAGGTTTTGAGGTCTGGCATCATCATCCATCCCGAGCAGGGACAATTTAAGGGTTGGTTCAGCCAAACCTTGAGAGTAACATGGCTTGATCAAATGAAAAACTTTGGTAGCCAGAACACCACTATTGTAAAGTGCCATCAATGTTTCAAAGCTATATGGGATTTTCCACAGTGCTGATAACATACAAAAAGCCATGGCCCACCCCATACATAACATAAGGTTTGAGTGGCATCAAAAATCACATGAAGATTTTTCAAAATCACATTCAACAACGTAGCAATAAACCAGTGATACAAGAACAAACATGTTAGCAGTGTTCTGTTTTCATGCCCCTAAGCTATGGAACTCTTTGCCTCTGGACATCAAAACAGCAAGCTCTCTGGGTGTTTTTAAAAGTAAACTTAAGACTTACCTTTTTTATCTAGCTTTTAATTTGGAGTAATTAATTTTTAGCCCTGGACTGCATTACTATTATTTTAATCATTGCTTTAACATTTATTTATCTTATTCAATTATTTATTTATCTATTTATTTGTTGTATTCTTCTGGTCTTGTTAACGCTACCCTATTTTTAATTTTTCTTTCAACTGTAACTGTTCAAACTGTACTTATTTTATTAATTTTACAATAATGATTTTATTTTATTTTTTAGTATTTTATTTATAATCATGCCTTTTATAATTTTACCATTGCTGTTGTTTTCTGTCTCTCTGTTATTCTGTGAGGCACTTTGGGCTGCATGTTTTTATGTTCAAAAAGCATCTGAAAAGGTCCCTAATTTAACAAGTCTCAACATACTTTTCTGATCTAATTGTTTCACTATGTCAGGAATTATTTTTGGTAACTTATATTATTATTAGTATTAGTATTGCTGCTGTTTATGTTTTTTTGTTTAGCAAGAGGGAAGATATTTTATAAGCCCCTTGGGGCTTCTGACCTCCCTTGCACAATGTTTTTGATTCCATTACATATATTGTTGTTGTTGTTGTTGTTGTTGTTTTTATGATGTGCAAATAAAATAATAAAATGTATGAAAGGTGCTATATACATAAAGTTTAGTTTGTTCAAGGTGTGGATCTGCTGAAACTGATTAGGTATCTGTTCTGATGTTTAATAAAGCATTAATCAAGCACAAGCCACAGTGACACCACTAGGTGGCGCTGAAAGACCCTAAAGGGCTAATGTCATAACATTACATGTAGTCGTCATCACTGACTGCCACGAGTAAACGGACCGCAGCACAACGTTGTCAGGGTAAAAAGATATTCCTCCGCGTGTAAAGGCAAAATATGCAGTCTCAACAGAATAACCTCGTAATGTCATGAATTTCACCACGTCTATGTATAATAATAATGATATAGATAAATGCTTCAACTGAACAACACGTTAGATAACATTACTTTGAGTCATTGACGACATTAACATTAGCTAGCTGGCTACAGATGACAAGCCTAACGTTAGCCCTTTATAGTTAAAACGATGGAGGAGACTAGCTTAGATAGCAACTAGCAAAAAAAACGGAAAGCAGAATCACTAGCACAGTCACATCACTACATTATTAAGACACAATTATTGCCATTACCCATGGTGTCCAATGAACACTGGCATATCAGGTGGGAGTCTCATGCAGAGGCACAGACAGTGAAGAAGTCCTCTATTATCAAGCTAACGTTACTGTACGCTGATGACAAACTCTGGTAGCGAGTCCGCGCTTCTTCTTTCCTCACCAACCTCTGTGGGATATGTCAGTGTATCCCTCCGCCTGCGGTAGATGTGCTGAGGCTGGAGTAGCCACCATTTTGCATGTCTAGTGTGTTCCTCCCTCCATTGCTAATAGAGACGATTCCAGTCATTTTCTGGCATCATTACGGCTAGTAAGTATATTCAAAGAACACCATGTCGGTAGAGTTGTATGAGAATGTGTGACCGTGTGAAGGATGATCAGTGTGCTTGTGTGTATTGACAACTGTGAGTGTGGCGCTGCATAGGAAGTCGCAGCCCTCTCAGTGTACCGGGGCTGTGCCTGTCAGTAGCTAACTTCGCTAACAGCCTTTTAGCTAACAACCTGCTGGGGTATGGGATGTAGCTCAAGCTCAATTTAAGCTGTGGGATTTTTCCCCAAGTCATAGTCATCGTGACAGCATGTATCATCAATGTGCGTGTAATGTCTTTGCAGTGAGCTAACGTCATTTAATGTGCCTTTAAACGTGAAGTCGGAGGAGGTAACAGTGAAACTAAAGGGTGCTCAGGTAACGTTAGCTAGTTTATAATCCAAATGCCTGAAGAAGGCCGTAACTGCACCATGTCCTCATCAATCGAAGATTACATTCAGGTGTCATGACCAGCACGCAGTAGCCTGTCATGTCCTTTACTTTATAGTGTTTTTGGCTGTGGATGGTGATCTGTAGTGAGCCAAGGTGAACCTAATATGTTGCCCTTTCACTGGAAATATGACTGTTTAGTAGAGTTAGCTTGTTATACACTTACGTTTGCGTTAACTAAGTACATTTGTGTGTCTAACACTCGACCCATAGCTTGTTAATGATATGAGACATCCCATACCTGTAATATATTTAACATATTTCAGCAATACGTCAACGTTATGTTCGGATATCCGGGAAGCTAACGCAGCTAGCTTCGAATCTTAAGGACTCCTTTTGCTCCAAGTTAGAAACTTTGTGTTGAAAACATCAAAATAAGGAAGAAACAATTGAGTTAAATGTGTTTAAACAATGCGTATATAGTCTAAAAAGAACTGTTCTCTTAAAACAATGTGTTGGTTCACGTGAAGGAAGTCAGGTGAGAGTAGGAAGTAAGAAAAAGGTAGTATAGGTGACTCATAAGCATACTCGTCACATATGGTCATCTAAGGCAGGGGTTCCTAAAGTGTTAATTTATTTTTAATTATCTAAAAATAGTACATTATACCTATTATAGTACAAAATATTGACAACAATAGTAGCTAAACTTGAAATGAAACCTTGAAAATAGAAAATGTAATGAGTTTGACTCCTAAGTTTAGGGTTAGTGAACAGTGAATTATCAAAAGTAGCAGTAGGTTAATTCATCACAGCACAGGAAACACAGCCACATGCTCATATAGGTAGGCTGATTATCTGCAGACCAGCTAAATCAAACCATATTAAATCACTTTGAGGGACAGTGGGGGTCACAAGAGTTTGGCATCAATATCTTGGGGGTTGTGGGCTGGAAAGTTTGGGAACCCCTGACCTATGGCTGTATAAGGTTTAACAGGTAACAGCTTATAATTGACTTAGCCTCTAGTAATAACAAGTAGTAAACTGGATATTATTTTCTTGTGTTTACAGCACCTGTATTTATATATTTAACATTCAATAGAGTCCAAAGTTAACTATGTTGCTAAGTAATTCAGTAGGATAACATGACAAGGGCATAAAGTAAGTCTGAAACCAAAGAGCTATGAAGTTAACTACCACCAATTAACCTTCAGCTCCACTGACCGTCATGTAGCGGCTAACTTTGTAGATTTATACTGTTTTTTTTTTTATTGCACAATATTGAAAACTAATGCAGTGTGTAGTGTGTGTATGACATTTTTTTTGTATCTATACATTCTGTTTTATAACAATCATAGTGGGCAGGACCCTGTTGTTAAACCCTCATTTGTTTTATACTCCCTCATAATTACAGAAGGCTCATAAAGTCAGAGTGGGGAAGTTCTGTATGATCTAGCATAAGTGGTTGTTTTTCTGCATTGGCAGAAGTTCCTTTTCCAGCTTGCTAGTTTGAAACCTTACAGCCAGATACAAAAATATTTGTATAGTTTGACTGAAGCTACATTCTGGGAGCAAATGTATGTGCCTTGGAGTAAAGAAATGTCAAAAGTGGTCTTGCTACAGCCATGATGAAACTTTGTGTTTTGCAGAACACATTCTTCATTGGTTTGCGACCTGTAGGGCAACTGCAGTGCCTCTGTAGGTTCAGGTGAGAACTCACATGATTCACAAGTTAGAATTTAACTTAGTTAGGGCCTTGCTGGCTCTACTGACCACCAGGCTCTTTGTAGACTTTTAGGTCACTTCACTTACATTCAATGATCTCTTACTCAGACTAATAACTTCTTACATGGAAGTGGTTCTTGCTAGGAGGAGGAGAGTAAAATAGCTTCTGCAGCCAGCGATATATTGTCAAGCTAACTAACATAAGCACTTCCGTGTACCTGGGTAACCCTCTAATCAAGCCTTCTGTTATCCACACAGATAATAGAAAGTAGGAATGATTACTTAAAACATGTGTAACACTGATCATTATATTACTGTATTACAAACACTTCATGTCCACCATTAGATACAGGACTAAGCATTGACTGCATGTCAGAAGCAGGATATAACATGTACAAACTGGGATGTACATTATTGATTCAGGACACAGCTTATCACTCAGACATGGTGATATGAGATGGAAATGAGTGGTCTGCTCTGATAGTAGCACACCACTCATTTGGGATTACATATTAGAGAGCAGGGAACAAATTAGGAGATAAAGTGCAGCAGGTTACTCTAGCCTGAAGAACGGAGCGGAGAGAAAGCTCCTCCCAAGTGTTGTCTCCAGATAATTCTCCTCATGCAACTGTCTGGTTATTTTTTTGTGTCTAGTTTTTCAAGGCTCTTTCACAAGAGAGAAAGTAGTAAAGGATGTCATGTTGTGCCATCAGTTTCAGCTATTCTAATGTTTAATAATCGAATGCAGAGCCACTTAAAACCATATTTCTCTCTTTTCTTTCTGTGGCATGATTCTTGCTTGTTGCTGGTTGTTAGGCTCTGGACGCAAATCTAGGCAGGCTCTCAAAACCTCAAGGGAGAAGCTTGTTATGAACATGCTACAGTACATGCAAACTACAGCCAAACAGGAGAGCTGTGACATGATATTTTACAGTCTGACTAAATGAGCCATGTTTCTGATCAGGTTAATAGATAAAGAAATAGAAGTTACTCTTAGTTGCTGTTATGAGCTCTCTTTTGCTTTTTGGTTTTAGTGTTGGTCTTCATTTTCTTCAACTTCTTGGATGGAACTGGACTTTTGTTGTTAAATCCTTTGACAAACAGACATTGTGTCAGACAGAACCTGTATGGGCTGTAGTGCCTCTTCTCAGTGATCGCCACCTTAATGTGATGAATGACTTCACGGTGTAATCGTTTCTGTCTTTGTTGTAAGGTGGAGTAAAGCTGACGACCTTGGAGAGTGAAACCTTTGCTGGTGTTGTCCAACTGTTGAAATAACTAACCCGCTGTTCATGTCTGTCTGATCCATTTACTTAGTGCTCCTTGTATTCTCTCTTAAACTAAAGACACTTTTTAACCCTCTAAAACTAGTAAGGCAATACAGGTCATGGCAAGAATGACTGCTAGTTTTGATTGTAGAAGAATGTGCTTCTGTAGTGCAAGAATGAGGACCCATAAGTTGTTCAGCATCAGCTCTCAGCAGAAGCTGGATTTACTTCCCTTACAGCAAACACATTTGATTATCCGCACAGCAAGAGGCAAGGAGTCCTGATTTACGGAGCCCAACACTAAGTCCATTCAGCCCAGGTAATTTAAATGGTGTTAGGACGGACAGTAGATCTCTTGCTTTATTAAAGCATGGCCTACCCTGTTTCACTTTGATCACACTGAGTTCTCGGATTCTCTACAAACCACCACCTTGCCCAACAAAGGATGCACTCATTCCCTCCTTGCCCTGATCTTTATCCCTGCAGTGGACTGTCATAGTTTAATGAAATTTCATTTGATAGATTTTTCCCTCGCCAGTCAGATAATTGCAAATTTCACAGTATGAAGGTCTACATAGAAAAGCAACATGGGTAACCAGGTATGTCATAGACAAATTTAGAGTTGGATTCATCTAAAGCTCAGTCTTCACCTTCATCTCAAAATGAGTCTGTGTCACGTGGGAATAGGAGCTGGAGTTGAGTTTCCATGTAAAGCACTCTGGCAAACAGCCAGCTCATGACCTAGTAAGATTTCCATAAGTCTCATGGCTGAGCTCTGGTGAGAACAATGGCATCAGTAATATTCATGCTAGCTACTTAGGTTTATGTTAAACATTTTCACAGAAATACCCTGATGCGCATACTGTCACCAAGCGGCAACCTCGAGAATTGAAGCCAATGCAGAAGTGTTAAAAGCTGCGGTTCATCGAGTGTTCACTTGAGGCTGGCTCTGGAAGTACCGGAAACCACATACACACCAATTCAAAAAAGCTGATCTTTACAGCAGAAATAAACCTGTTTACATCCTGGTACAAAAGATGCGTGTAGTCTAGATAGCTCATTTCTCGATCGACACACACTGTACGGGGGTGAATTTTTTCATAACACAGCAATTTCGAAGATATTAAGATTACGAGTCTTCCATTATGACTTGATTGACAGGCGGGAACACTGTAGCTGTTGGCGAGGAGGCTCAGAGTCCGCCTCTTTACCTCACACTCGCTCGACAGCAGTTATGTTGAGTTCAACATTTCCAATATGGCTGCCGCCGCCGCTGATTGGCTTCAAAACAGAGCTTCAGAAACAGATGGGTGACGTCACGGATACTGCATCCATTATATATACAGTCTATGATCGTCACCTTTTAGTGCCACTGAAAGCCATTAGAGAATGAACAACGCGTGCTTATAGAAACAAATGTGTTCTTTGAAAGTATTCCTGATTCGTAGTTACGTAGTCTTCTCAGTTGTGCGACATGTTTGATGATTACTAAATTCTTCCATCTCACTGTGATACTAAAACAAAGGGTGGATCGTAACTTTGCACTCGCTATCTATGAAGGTCTTAGTAAGCAGGTTGTTCATTGAGAAGAACAAAACTCCTCGTTTGAAATTCAGAGCTTCACCATCCACTACTTTATCACAAGGTTTTTTTTTTGAGAGTCTCTGCTCCATGCAAACCTCTTTTATGTTCCTGTCTACCAAATGGATTTTCTCGGCAAGTAATTACCATAGTTTCTTTCTATTGCTCTAGCGGCTTAATTATGTACAGCAGGGCACCAGATAAAAGGCTCCATGAGATGGGAGACAAAATGTACCTCTTTCTCAGTGTGTGTGTGTGTGTGGGGGGGGCGCACTGTTAATAACCTTCCAGTCTGGAAAGAACTGAAGTTCAGTTGCTGAATTTTGTATTATGTGGAAAAGAGTGCCAAAAAACCTGCGAATCAGCGTGTCAGCATTTACAGTGAAGGCTTACAAATTCCAAACCTGGAGTTGGATGTGTTTGTGTTTGTGTGTGTGTGTGTTCAATCTGCACCAATGAGAGTTGCTGTCTTGTGAATTAAAAAGTTAGACCTAACCTGTCCTTGCTGTTCCATCAGTTGACTGACCTCATGGAGTTTAGGGTTGTTCTCGATGTGTCTCATGTGTCGTGGCTTTCTGTTATCTTCAAATATTTAATTGCATGAGTTTGTTGAATTTGAAAACATTGTCCTGCTTCATTAAAGGGTGCCTGACAGTTTTGCTTCATGCTTGTTCTGCAGACGTGAGCAGCACAGTGAATGTCAGATCTTTTTTTACATGGTCTTATTCTTGGTTGTTTGTATATACAAGCACAAGAATTAATTCTCACAACTAAGCATGTTCTTTCTTATAAATATTTAAAACTCGCCTGTGGCTTAAAGCTTGTGTGCTCTCAGAGGCTCCTCTGCCAAGGAGTTGAATTTCACCTACCGCTCTCCTTTACCTTTACACTTTAACTATATTAACAACTGCAGATCTTAATGCACCGGTCATCTCTGTGAAACCTATGGTTAAATACTCATCCCAAGTATTGGCTCACTGTGTTTAAGAAATCGTTTTGTTTTCTGTTTTAGGTGTACAAATGATATTAGAACCTTGAGTCGTAAGAACCCCTTCATAAGAGGTGTAGCTCTACTCCTTTGATGGGATCTAGTCCAGTGCCAACCCTTGGGCAATGTTTTGCCAACCTTTTTCTTTTCTCTGTGTTTTCCAGAAAATGCCAGCTCCGATCAGGCTGCGGGAGCTGATCCGAACTATCCGGACAGCACGGACCCAGGCAGAGGAGCGTGAGATGATCCAGAAAGAGTGTGCTGCTATCCGCTCGTCCTTTAGAGAGGAAGACAATACATACCGTTGCAGAAATGTGGCAAAACTACTTTATATGCACATGTTAGGCTACCCAGCGCACTTCGGTCAGGTATGTCGTGGTGGTGGGGGAGGGGCAGCATGAATACAGTAACCTCTCTGTCATTTCAGTTACCAAGGGATGCTTTGAATGCACCGTGTTAGATATACTGTATGTCAAGGCTTTCCTACTCTGTGTGGCACACACTGAGCTCACATTGTTTTTCTTTTTGTTTTTGTTCATTAAATCTTATTATTTATTTATTTTTTAGAAAAGTGACAAATAGTGTACATTGTAATTACATTTGCAGTAGCAAGTAAGTACAAAGGCAGTAGCACACAAATTAAGTTTGGGTGTTCATATATAAATGTACACACATAAAATAAAATAAATACATAAATAAATGAAATAAAGTAACAAAATTGAAATAAATAATAAACAGCCCCAGAACAAACCGAGACCACCAGCTGCATCAGACCAAAACACAGATCCTAACAGAGGCTAGATCTGTTCTTTCAGTTTTTCCACAAAATAAGCCCACATTTGAATATTACACTCTTTAACCGTGATCATCCGAGCAGTGGAAAGCTCCAAGTAAACTTTATCTAGGAAAGTGAGGATCCAGCTCTTGACCGTCAGCCCATCTGGTTGTTTCCACCTCATAGCAACCGACTTCTTGGCAGCAGTGAGGCCGGCAAAAAAAGGTCTTTAGCTTAAGATAAGATAAGATAGTCCTTTACTTGTCCCACAATGGGAAAATTCAAGTGTCACAGTAACAAAGTAGACAGTGCAAAAAATATAAAGCAAACAAGAGCCTATAAAGTAACAATTATTAAGATGTTATTAGCAATTAAAATTAAAGAGATAAAAAGTAAGCATATCTTACAACATATATATATATATATATATATATATTGGTTATATAGTCTGACCACTGCAGGAAGAAAAGACCATTACACTGTTTTTCCAGCGGATTATAATGACCATCAAGTCTCCTGATGTAGAATCAACCACTCACATTGTGATGACCCAGAGGCAGATCAAGACTTACATTACAGTGCTTTTTAAAAGTTCAAATTCACTGGACAAATCAAATAATTACCACATATTGATTTCAGCCAAGTCATTCCACCTTGAAATAAACTATTCAGTGTCAACTTTCATAAATTGAGAGAAACATCCACTTTACAAAACCCCCCACAGCTTTAGAGGAACAAGTTAAACACATATAAGTTAACAGTAGTTGTAATAGCTCACTACAGTCACTGAGTGAGAAGCTGAGACAACACGGTTTTAAAATAGCAGCGGTGTATCCAGCCTGAACTTCTGATCTGTGCTGGGCACAACCATAATAGAGCCTGTGAGCAAAATATTTACAAGGTGCCTTTGTGTTGTTTGCCTCGGGTGTCTCGTAAAAGAGATATTTTCTTGCTGTAGAAAAAACCCAATTTCAGAGCATTTACAATGTTAGATCCATTTTTAGAGAGAGGGAGAGATGACTGACTCTCAAGACTCAAATAGAATAGAATGCTCTCTTGGATGTAGCACCTTGGGCTAATGTGTGCTCTACACAACTATGTAAAATATGATGGGAGACATAAGGGCTCATCATGAGACTCCGCTGTTAAATTAATAGTGTAAATCCCCAGTATTGTATGTGTTAGACTTGCAGGAATATTAATGGGAACTTATAGACTGATGCGGATGATGAAACATATACCTTGGGACAGTTAAGTGACATGATTATTTTGTTTTTTAGCTGGAGTGCCTGAAGCTGATTGCGTCCCAGAAGTTCACTGACAAACGAATAGGTTATTTGGGAGCTATGCTGCTGTTGGACGAAAGGCAGGATGTCCACCTACTAATGACAAATTGCATTAAGAAGTAAGTGGAAGCTCTTGTTTCTTTTCTTTAATCATGTTACTCTTTGTATTGCACAGTACATTATCCTTGATGGTGGGTTTGAACACCTAAGTCTTCATTTTAGTTTCTTTAGTTTTCATCCAAATTTGTTCTTTTATGTTGCACTTTTGAGAATCCATCTCATTCAACTCTCTCCTTTCCTCACAGTGACTTGAATCACAGCACACAGTATGTTCAGGGCCTGGCTTTGTGCACTCTTGGCTGCATGGGTTCTTCAGAAATGTGTCGTGACCTGGCTGGGGAGGTAGAGAAGCTGCTCAAAACATCCAACTCCTATTTGAGGAAAAAGGTAAGTCTTATTGTTGCTGTGTTTGTAGGATGAAAGAATTAAAGTATGTGGTTGACAACTTATACATAGGCATGTATTAATGTGTCCTGAACAGGTACACAGATACTTGAAGTGTTCAGGGTTTGACTGTTCCTTCATTTGGAGTGTTATTTGTTTACAGGCGGCGTTGTGTGCAGTTCACGTCATCAGGAAGGTTCCAGAACTTATGGAAATGTTCCTTCCAGCCACAAAAAACCTGCTGAGCGAGAAGAACCATGGTGAGTGCAAACACTTTGTCAGGATGCAGCTACGGGCTTGCAGGGAAGTGTGCTTGTCCTACACAAATGCTGCTTTTTTTTTCTAGCTCCTGTCACTCACAGAGCTCTGCCCAGAACAGCTGGCAGCTCATGTCCTGAAGGCATCGTCCCTTACGGAGGAGAGAAAATTAATGAGTCTGTCATAAACTCTAGGGCTTGTGTGTTCCCCATATAGGGGACGCTTGATCTTCCCTGACATTGTGTGTCAATGCAATAGTGATGCTTCAGATAAGACAGTTTACAAAAGCACAGTTTGTGCGCCATATTTTAAAGTATTTTTTTCTGTCTGCCATTCATGCCTTTTTAATAATGTATCAACGGAAGAAAGATTGACACATCTTCAAAGTTCACTGATAAGAAGTGTTGGACATGTTATTCAAACAACTGCCTTGTTCAGTAATGTCAACTGGTTCTCCAACATGTAAAAACAAACAACAGATTTATTGATTACTCACAAAATGTACCGTTGAAAAGCCCCTGTAAAAGATCCAGAACCTGTTCTTCTTCATGTTGCAACAGAGATCAACACCGCTGATATCCTCTCACAGAACTAAGCTGATGTTTCCAACCTTGTAACATTTGCCAGGAAATGATTAGCCTGTGCGATGGTCCTTCAGATTGATGATGCTGCCACCTGATGTCCTCTGTGGTTGATCATATGCATGCCAGTTCATCATATTTTTTGACAACTGAGAGGCTCTTCTTTGTGATTGGTCAGTGTGGCTGGTGAAAGGCCTACAAGAGCAAATCCTATATGCTTGGACATGTCGTGTAATTCAATGTATTAGTGCTGAACAATATATTGTCTGACCATAGCATATGCAGTGTGGGCATGGGCAGTAAGTCTTTACTTTTCCATGTGGGTGTCAGAGCTGCTGTCAGAGGGCAGGACACTGTGAGGTAAAAGTAGAGGGATCTGATTTGACAGCAGAAGATACACTTAAAGATCCAATAGTTGTATAATTGAAGATTTGTATTGATTCTAAGTATTTGAAAACTTACTAAATTTATCTGATTTACTTTTTTATATTTTTCATATTGCAATATATATGTGCTAAAAGGAAATATATTGAAGTATGATTTCTTTCCAATATTGTGCAACTCTAGTGTACCTCTCATCTGCCATTTAGCTCATGCAGTACAAGTTGACTGATGGACTATGTGGCAAAATAGTTCCACATTCTGTGTTCAGGCCAACAATTACTGATTAGAATGACATTACTAGTTTTAATGAGACCACTTTATTAGTCCAGTAAAGTCTCTAGGGGTAGGGCTTAGAAAACTAGAAAAGTGAGCTCTGTAGAGTGCAGCAGCCTGTTGCACCAGCTGTGCATAAGTTCAAACGTAGCCTTATTTGAACTTAATTTCTCATTTAGGATGAGTTTACGTTTTGGGATGTTGCACCAGCTGAGATAGTTCCAACGAAAGCCTAAGTTACCTCTTAATTCTTACACTTAGCTCCTAGTAGGTGTAAGTCCTCTGTATACCGGTTTCCATGGCGCATGGTTTTGAAAGGTGGGACGATTTGGAGGATGAGGAGATACAGAGGGCTCACCCAGCTAGATTATGTCGGCAACGCGTCATCCACGAGCGGTGAAGACCATTGTGGTGTATGTTATTTTGTTACGGTTCCATCTGCAGAGTAGGCAACTGTTATATTAACTTATGCTGTAGTTGATAATTTTACCACTTGATATCAGCGTTATTTTACACACCGTATATTAAGGATTTAGGCTATAGTTATCACCCTGCTATGATACTTTATCATACTTACATACCTGGTTGTTGTTCCGCGACTGTAGCAGCAGTTGGCTGAAGTTTGTTTCAGCTGTTGGTCAGTTATGAGTTATTTATACAGTCTATGTTTTCCTCTGATTGGCTGGTGGAAGTGTAAATGTCATATCTGCGACAATGTTTGGTTAGTTTGGACGTTACGGCCTACTAGTTAAGATGAACCTTACATCTCCATGGTGAAACCAAACTATGACACAACTTAAGTTACAAATTAACTAGTTTCAACGTATGTTTTAGTGTGGAATTTACACCCTAACTTAGGACGCAACTTACGCACAGCTGGTGCAACAGGCTGCAGGTATCTAGGTCCCTAGGTGTGTGTCTGCACTGAGGTATGATAGAAGCTGTGGCAGCACATGAACCCAAGCATCATGGCAATAAATTAGTGATGGAAAGCTAGTTGACACTGAACTTAGACAAACTCCTGACACCTTTTTCACTGATATCAAACTTTACTCTGTCGCTCCCTCCAGGTGTTCTCCATACATCCGTCGTCCTCCTCACTGAGATGTGTGAAAGAAGTCCTGACATGCTAGCCCACTTCAGAAAGGTACAAATAGATTCTCTTCCTCAGAAGATGTTAGAATAATTACTGCATTTGTCTTAAGCCCACGTCACATTTCATTCTCACTTTGCGCACACTTTTCATTTTGGTAGAGTTAAGCTAGACAAACACAAGTTCAATGTTCTTAAACTGTGAGGCTTGGATTGTGATGCAGGTTTGTTCTACATCCAGAGTATGTCTCGGTCTTTGATCTCCTACCGCTGTCTTTTCCTCTTGTATTTCTACTGCTGCTGTACCTCTCCTCTATAGGTGTAAAAAAAACTGTGCCAGAAGCACCACACCTCATGCTCATGATCTAAACATTATTTTAAGCTTTTTCTGAAAGTGAATGATTTCCAGTTTCCCCTCCCTAACATCTACCTCATATTTTTTCTGTCATTTGTCTTTGTTACAATTCCTGCATTGTGTTAGAATGAGAAGGTAAGAGTACATTCTGATCTCATAGCTGGTGCATGCTGTATTTAGTAATCACTCCTCACAGTCACCTCAGATGTAATCCAATATGTGTTGAGTTATGATGTCATGTTGTGTTTTAATTTAAAATTTGATTTCTTTGACTTGTACGGTGATCATTAATTCGTCAGTGTTTCTCAATATTTACAAAAGAATGTTGGTCCATTCGTCAGATACATTTCTCACAATTGTTTTGAGTGTCATTATTTGCCTTATATTCAACTCACTGTTTGAGCACTGTCTACTTAAAAAGCAGTTGGGAAGTGGTGTTTACACATGATAGCCTCAAGTGTTGTCACTAGTAACAGATCATTCTCACCAGATCTTTGCCACTGTTAGAGTCGCTCACTTTCTTAGCTCTGTGTATTTGCAGAGAGGAGCTTTTATTGCACTGAGCGTATATTTAGTTCATTCAGACACTTAAAAGTTAACATTTCTTTCTATTTTAAAAACTCCATTCTGGCATTTTGGGTTGTTTGTTTGATTTCATTCACACAACAGAGAAGAGGTTTTTTTTTAAAAAATCAGCTTTATCTGTGTGCATCCTGTAAAGTGATCCCGTCTGGAGTGTTTTCAGTCTGGCATAACAAAAAGATGCCTAACTAAATCAAAAGGAACCAAATGAGAGAAAATAAAGTTCTGGTAACTGAGTAAGCTCGTCGCATAGCTACCAGTGTTTGATATTCAACTTCACACATGCTAGATTTATCTCTACTGGATGCTAAGAGATGAAAATGATGCCCAATCTTCTTATTTGATGCTGGATGAGACAGTAAATGTTTCCCAAAATGTTGGAGTGGTCCTTTTAAATGTTCTTTTGATAGTCTTGTTTAAAAGGCATTCAGATATAGAAATCATCAGATTATGAGCTGTTGTGTGACAAATTAGTTTCTACCATAATAGGACTTTTTACTGTTGAATGAACTTGGTTAATATACAACTGTTTATGCAGCTCTGCACTTAAGTAACAAAAGTACATTTGCATGTTTCCTTTTCTTTTAAAATAATTATTCTAACCTAATATTTTCATACAATTGAGGTTTGATTTCACAACTTTAACAATGTGACTATTCAGACACCTTTGTTTCAACATTATGAATCTATCTCATTTGCCAGATTCCAACAAAAATACTTTTAATGAGTTTTGTTGGCGACCACTTTCAATAAGAAACGATGAACCTTAAAGTAATGATAAAAAAGGTGAAAATAAAAACATAGTTAGTAGTTGAAGTTTGACACTGAAACACAAAACGCTGTGATACCTCTCCTTTTCTGTTGTGTTTTTTCGTCTTCTTGTAGCTGGTTCCACAGTTGGTAAGAATCCTGAAGAACCTAATCATGTCTGGATACTCTCCTGAGCATGATGTGTCAGGCATAAGCGACCCCTTCCTGCAGGTAAGTCTCCCTCTCTTAATAATGATAATGTTAATACTTTATTTATATAGCACTTTTCAATACAAGTAACAAAGTGCTTTACAGTGGGAAATGAAAACAAGAAGAAGTGCAAAGCAAAATGAAGTGATAAAAAATAAAATGAAATAAAAGCTTAAAAACCCTACAAACTTATAAAACAGACCCTTAAAATAAGAGCTAAAATTAAGTAAAATCACACAATAAAAGCTTTCCTGTAAAAATGTGTCTTGCGTAATGACATAAATGCCAGTACTCTGTAATATAAATTAAATCCAGAAAGAGCTCCTTTACTTCCTGGACTCCTGTGACCCTGAATTCAAGGCCGACTGTGCATCAGGAGTCTTTTTAGCTGCAGAAAAGTACGACATTTCATGAATAAGATAATGAAGGCTGTCTTTTTCAAGAATACAGTACAGAAGTGTATGTTTGTTGTACCACAGTAAACAGAGGATTCTGAACATTAAAAATGCTGTATGATGAAACAATGAGTGATCCATCGTCTGACAGACGCTGCTGATAACATTTATTTTCTGACAGCATTCATCTCCTTGCTGTATTTAGCTTAGCTTATTTCACACAGTCATGATTCTTCTCTCCTCAGCTGGGATTAATTATAGTGGTCAAATGAAGTGATAAAAAATAAAATGAAATAAAAGCTTAAAAACCATACAAACTTATGAAACATACCCTTAAAATCAGAGCTAAAACTCAATAAAATCACACAAGAAAAGCTTTCCTGTAAAAATGTGTCTTGAGTAATGACATAAATGCCATTACTCTCTAAGTTAAATCCAGGTTTTGTTCATGTTTTTGCTGTACCATTTGCAGCTACAAAAAGATGTCAAGTTGTGAGCACTAAGTTGTGCTTTTAGAAAAAAGGACCACAATAAAAATAGAACAGCAGCATTCATGAGGTTACGCAAGAGAAAGAAGAATTTAGCTTTGGTATCATTAAGGCGCACCACACTTGTCAAGTGAACTGACAGGACCAGAGTGATTTTGTTTTCTTTCTTAAGGTGCGGATATTGAGACTACTGAGAATTTTAGGCAAGAGCGATGATGACTCCAGTGAAGCAATGAATGACATTCTTGCGCAGGTAAGAATTAATCATAAACACTTCTTTTGATCAAGAGCTTCTTCTCATAAAGTTGATGTTCATTTATAAACATGTGGTATTTGTTCCTGCAGGTTGCAACAAACACAGAGACGAGTAAAAATGTAGGCAATGCGATTCTGTACGAGACTGTCCTGACCATTATGGACATCAAGTCTGAAAGTGGACTGAGGGTGAGATAATAAAATATGAAGCGTGACTTTAAAGGAGCGTTTTTCGTTCTGCTTTTCTAAATCCCTTTTATCCTGCAGGTCTTGGCCATTAACATACTGGGACGCTTCCTCCTCAACAATGACAAAAATATCCGGTAATTCATTCTCTCAGCCCATTATGCGTTCAGAAATGTTATTGTCAATTGCTGATTATATCTTTAATTAAACTCACAATTGCAGATATGTGGCATTGACATCTCTACTAAAGACGGTACAGACAGACCACAACGCAGTGCAGAGACATCGGAGCACCATTGTGGATTGTTTAAAAGACCTGGATGTGTCCATCAAGAGGTAATTCACAGCATTTGAAGTGCAGACATTAACTACAGCTTTACATTTCTCACTACGCTGCTTTTGTTGTCAGACCTTAACCTACTTCTCATTGTCATGCAGACGTGCAATGGAACTGAGCTTCGCCCTGGTGAATGGAAACAACATAAGAGGCATGATGAAAGAGCTCCTTTACTTCCTGGACTCCTGTGACCCTGAATTCAAGGCCGACTGTGCATCAGGAGTCTTTTTAGCTGCAGAAAAGTACGACATTTCATGAATAAGATAAATGAAGGCTGTTTTTTTTTCAAGAATACAGTACAGAAGTGTTTGTTTGTTGTACCACAGTAAACAGGGGATTCTGAACATTAAAACCGCTGTATGATGAAACAATGAGTGATCCATCGTCTGACAGACGCTGCTGATAACATTTATTTTCTGACAGCATTCATCTCCTTGCTGTATTTAGCTTAGCTTATTTCACACAGTCATGATTCTTCTCTCCTCAGCTGGGACTAATTATAGTGGTCTTTGTGTTACAGGTACGCCCCTTCAAAAAGATGGCACATAGACACCATTATGAGAGTCCTGACAACAGTAAGTATAAAAAAACGTTTGAGTTCCTCTCATGCCATTGATCATTAATTTTTTTCCCTCTAATTATAATAAAAGTGATGCTAAATGTGATTCCACCAAACGTGGTTTTACTCCTCAGCCACCTTACACATAAATACTTCGGTCAACTGTGTTTCTAATTGAAATTTCTGTTTGCATTTAAAGGCAGGGAGCTATGTGAGAGACGATTCTGTTCCCAACCTCATCCAGCTCATCACCAACAGTGTGGAGATGCACGCCTACACAGTACAGAGACTTTACAAAGCCTTGCTGGATGACATCTCCCAGGTAGGATCACTTCTGGTTTTAGGTCTAGATTAGATTTGATTCTGTGATGCACTACTTTTACTTCAAACTGGCTGTCGAGTGCAACAGAGTTGAGTCATGTTTCTTTTTTTTCTGTAGCAACCTCTAGTGCAGGTGGCATCCTGGTGCATAGGAGAGTATGGAGACCTGCTGGTGTCTGGGCAGTGCGAGGAGGAGGAGCCTATTCAGGTATACTTTAGCCCTACGTTTCCACCAAGCGATTCAGTTCAGTTCGTCTCGGTACGGGACACATTTTGTGACGTTTCCATTGACTAAAACCGGGACTGGTGACAGGTCCCTAAATTACCGAGCCGTACCTTCCCACTTTTTGGTACCTTTCTGTTGGGGTGCCAGACATACCAATCTGACCCCAGAAGAAAGAATCGTCACTTCCCATGCGACAGCGGTAATAAAGAACAACACATAATCCCACCATGTTTTAATCTCCAGTGGACTTTGGGAAGATAACTTTTTTTGTTTGGAAAATGGCGTCAAGAAACAGCGTTCCATGGTTGAGAGGTGCAGACTTTCCTCATGTTTTTCTTCTTCGTTGCATTTATTAGCGGGGCACACTGTGTCACGCTCCCATGACGTCACACTATTGCGTAGCTGACGCGGCTATCAGCATCCGGCTTACACGCCGCCCACCAAGTAGGGCACAGTTGGCTGTGGAAACGCAAACAGGATCAGGCGTTACCGATACGACCCGTACCAAACTGTACTGATCCATACCAGACCGCTTGGTGGAAACGAGCCATTTGAGGAATCCTGGCCAAATCCACAGATACACACAAAATGAAGATGTAAGGCTTTGATAGAAATATGAAGTCTCTGAATGTTGTTTTTTCTTGCTTTCACTCTATGAAGGTGACTGAGGATGAAGTTCTGGATGTGCTGGAAGGCCTCCTGGTGTCCAACCTGTCCACACCTGTGACCCGGGGTTATTCCCTAACTGCAATCATGAAGCTGTCCACACGCTTCAGCAGTGTCAAGTGAGTAAAAAACCTTCTACTTTTAACCTTTATAAAACACTGGAGTGATAACTTGGTCACGTTCCTCAGTCATAACAAATCCTGCTTTCCCTCTTTTCTATCCTATAACATGTTTTTGTTTTTCTTTAGCCGGATCAAGAAGGTGGTTTCCATATATGGCAGTAGCATCGATGTGGAGCTCCAGCAGAGAGCTGTGGAGTACAATGCGCTTTTCAAGAAATACGACCACATGAGGTGAACTTGCAATACAGCATAGTACCAGTTAGTAGATTGAAAACATCCCCTGTGGTTACGTTTGTTTAACCTTCTTTCCTTCCTCCTTATCCTTGATTATAGGCCAGCTCTGCTAGAACGAATGCCCATCATGGAGAAGTCCGCTTCTAATGGCCCCACAGAAATAGTCCAGACAAATGGGGAGACAGAGCCCTCTGTTGTTGAAGCAAAGCATCTACCACCTGTCACCCAGCCAGCCAACCAGGTGAGAGCAGCGTTACCTGCAGTGAGGTTGCAGTTTTTCAGTTTGGATCACACATGGATTTTTCATTTTTTTTACCATTCTGACATGTTGTCCTTGACTTACAGGCTAATGATTTATTAGACCTGCTTGGTGGTAATGATGTGGGGCCAGTAATCCAGACTACAATGCCCACTAAGCCTGCCTCAGCTGGAGGAGAGCTGCTTGATTTGCTGGGCGACCTCTCGCTAAGTGGTAGGGTGCTTTGTTAAAGTTCTTGATTACCCCTTTCAAAGTATAGATAGGACCTGGTGTTAACCTGTTAGCCACAAGTGCAAATGAGATGTCCAACCCACTCCCTGTCCTGTTCAGCTATAGAGCACTTTGTTACCCACATAAAAGAGTCAACCAAACCCTGGTGTGTTCCTGTCCCCTCTTCCCAGGCGGCCCACCCCCTGCTCCTGCTCCCTCTGTGCCCGCTTCCCAACCCTCTTTCCTCTTGGATGGGCTCTCCTCACAGCCTCTCTTTAATGATATTGCAACTGCAGGTGAGAATCTGTTGATCCCTGTCTTCTGTTTGAACCCAAATGTTCTGTAGTTTGTAGACTTACCTTTATTATTGTGTTTTTTTTATTATTGTCATTGATTACCATAGCTCATCTTGAGAGATGTAAGTTATCAAATATCTAATCTTTTATGATCTTCTTTTCTAAAATCCCTGTACAGCTATTCCTCCTATGACGGCATACAACAAGAACGGTCTGAAAATAGACTTCACATTTGAGAGAGCTAATCCCAATCCAAACATCGCGGTCATCACCATCCATGCTTCCAACTCGGCAGAGGCAGATATGACAGACTTCGTTTTTCAGGCTGCAGTACCAAAGGTAAGGAAGCACAAACAGGCTATGTTCTACACTTGATTTAATATCCAATGATGCCAGTAATGTGTACATGCAGCTACATGAATGTAAAGAATAGATCTGTGAAAAAGTTAATGGTTGTAAATGCTGTGTGCATGGGGATTCAGGAAATCATGAAGCTCTAATAAAAAATACCCTTTTAGCTTTTTTGAAGAACTTTCAATATCTTCAGAAAACTTAGGAAGCTGACGACTCTTCAGGCCAAATTCCATTAGATCCGTGTCCGGTCCGTCTCCGATCCGTCACGGCACCGGATTTGATCGGTTTCTATTCTAGTGAGTGTGTTAACTCCCACTGGATCCGCTCCGTTGCGTTCCAGCTGCGTCTCTGATCCGGCAGGTCGGAACGCAACGGATCAGATACGCAATACTTCTATTTTTGCCGGATGCTGGAGCACGACGCATCAATTCAGCACAGAGCAGATGGAGCGGCACAGGAAGTCAGGCACCAAAACAAAATAAAAACAGGGTTAATTTTCAGAATAAACAATCTGTGTTATCGTTAGATTGTTTTTAATTTAACTATGAAAAAAAAAATGTCATTTAGAGCAGAGGCAGTCCTGGAGTCATCAAGTCAGAGGTTTTCAGAGGCTGATTAAGACAACATGGATGAGGAGAGGAGGAGGAGAATTCTTGATTCAATGGTTGCCGTGGGAAAACCATGATCACATGACTCCAGCTGTCCGGCGGTCCTGCTCTGTGCTGCATGCCGAAAACGCAACCGGTGGGTGTTGACGGACGAGAGCGCACAGAGCCGGATCGCAGCGGATCGAAGACGGATCGTACATGGATCTGGTGGAAGTCCCGTGTTTAGGCAGTGTCAACGCAGCTTGCATTTCAGCATTATAGTCCTGCCTAATACTAGTATTCTCATGCTGAGTCTGTGTTTAACCTGACAGAAAACAAACATGCCATGTTGGGAATCTGGTTGGCACAGAGGATCAGGCAAAGAAAAGACCAAGAGTGACGTTTATTTCCCTGCATGATCTATTTACAGTCACTTTATGTGATCAATACACTTAAATGGCATAATTGAGCCGTCAGAATTACAGATCCATCCCTTGTGGTCAGTGCAGGATCAATGTGAACGTCCCTTTATTGTCCTGCTGTAATGACCCCATTTCTCCATGGATATCATGAAACCTATCTAACACAGCGTTTGACACATTTGTTCATCAGACATTCCAGCTGCAGCTCCTCTCCCCTAGCAGTAATGTTGTCCCAGCACTCAACCAGGGAACTGTCACACAGGTCATCAGAGTCCTCAACCCACAGAAGGTAAGTCTGTCCTTCAAAAAATGATGTGATCTTGTTTTTTTGTGACACACTGAAACATACTTTTAAGACTTTGAATTATTTCCCTGTTATAAACACAATCATCCTCACAACATTTCAGCAACAGCTACGAATGAGGATCAAGCTGACGTACACCCTCAAAGGCTCACCTGTGCAAGACCTGTCTGAGGTTAATAACTTCCCTCCTCAGTCCTGGCAGTGATGAGCTGCTCCTGTTGCTCTTAAAAGCCCCCCACCAAGGGAACTATGAAAACGATTTTCCTTTCACCTCCTTCCTCTCTTCCAACGGATCCCCCTGTGACGTCACTGCAGTCCGCTGCCCTCAAGTTGCATGGGAAGCAAAAAATACAGATGTTACGAAGACCCTTTTGACCATTGGAATCACCAGAATAATTGGGAAAACATATCAATCAATGAACTTTTCTAATTTCTTTCTCTTAATTGGTTTCCATTAACTCTTTGCTTACTTGTACAATTTTCCACGTAACACCCTTTGCCCAGCACCATTACCAACCCCACGAAAGCACATATGCACACCATCCACTGTGGTGCACTTTACCTCTTAAGTCACTGTAGAGTAAAAGTGTGGCCACTATGAGCACTGCAGTAACTTTAGTTTATTGTCATTCATAATTAAGCTGAAATGCAGTTGAAACTATTTGCTTCTTCGATATTTATGATTGGCTTTGCATTCCTGTTTTTTTTAGTATGAACCTTCAGTCTTTTGATGGCATCAAAAAAAAAGCTTTGAAAGGTCTAATGAGTGACGAGAACTGATGACACAACCCCCTTTTTGACCCCACAACATGATATATAACTTGTGAGAGTTGTATTCATTTTGAATTACATTAATTTGCTTAAAGCATGTTTGAGCATTGTAAGGATCACAGTCACACATTGACTCAAGCTCTAAAGGGGATATTCTGGTTCAGGCAGTAGGCCTCTTCATCCTATTTTTTTTATAGGAAGTAGTCTGTATTTTTTTTCTGTCACAATGATAAGATCATAGACAGTTCCACAAATCCCTGTCTGGCTACTTTTCCGAGAATGTGCTCAGATTTTTCCCGCACAGCTCTCTTAAAATCATCTCATCTGTAGCTTTAGTTTAAGATCTGTATAATAAACTCAACGGTTAATTGCTTTTGCAAAGTTTGAGGCGGTGCGTTCATTAAGGATGGAAACAATCCAGGGCTGAAATTTATCTGAAGAAGAGCCGATTGCATTTCTGTCTGAGATGTGCATTTGAACTTCTGCATTTGTGTCCTCACAGTCTAGCTTGCAATTTAGATGACATTTCAGATTTGTTTAACCTGGTTGAATTTTAGTCACCATGCACATATATGTACATGAAGCTTGTTATGAATGTAGTTACATGCACTGAATGCTTTTTTCCCCTCAAGTCTGCTTTTTCATGGCTGTCTACTTCGATGGGGGCACCCGTCTTATCGGCACTATTTTTTGTGAAGTATGTTTTATTTCTGCAGTAGTTTGACTTAATTATTTATGCCTGTTATCAAAGTGATGTGCCTTTCTGACTTAGCTAGATAAAAGCCCCTGAACTATGGAGTTCTGTATGAGCTTCGTTTGTAAGTCTGCTTGTGTGTTTTCAGCCTGAGGGAAATGGTCCTGATGGATTTGAATTGGTATATCACTTCATTTAACAAGTTTTACTTTCTCACTTCTTTCTCTCATAATGAGTTAAAGATCAGTCACCTACTAATACTGTCCCATCTGGATGTCTACAGCTTTGTATTTTGTCTCATTTCTGACAAAAAAAAACATAAATTATAGCAACATGATCCTGATTGTTTCTTTCAGACTTAACATTCTCAACTCTTGTTGAATGGTGTGAATAAGAAGTCCTAAATCAAAGCAAATCTTAAAGGTTATGGCAGCTAATAGATGTAATCTTTTCTTAGGCTGGCATCAAATGTGTATAAACAGTGCAAGATTTCCACTGAAGTGAAAAATCATTAAGATTCCTTCGCATTATTAAATCGCATTGAGATCGGATCACACGGTGAGGTACTGGGATGGGTTGTTCTGTGGTGACTGTTAGTTTGATTTCCTGGCTCTCGTCTTCTCCAAATCAGAATTCTGGCCATGCTGTTGGGGACGGTAACCTGAATACCTCACAATGTTCTCTCTTTCTGTTCACTTTCAGTGTCAGTAGATTGCCTGCTTTGTGCAGTCATGAATTGCAATCAAGGGGAGCATCTGCATGAAAGAAACTAACGGTAGTTTGTACATCTCATTACTTAGCGAGCTTAGCAGCCCTGTGATGCTGTGTTGAGATCCTCAGATGTTCAATCAGGCTGTATACTTCTTCTCTTTTCACTATGCTTCACTATCTTCTAACTTCTGTGACCAAATCAGAGAACCTATTAGCTTTGGAAATATTTTTGAGCTATGATATGTGTATATGGAGAAAATTATTTCAGTTTAACTTTTTTTCTGTTTTTGACAAATGCTATATTGGCTTTTGTTCTGTACATATTGAGGGCTTTTACAAGTTTGTCTCTTGTACTATCTTTCATCATTTTTTTAGATACCATTTCTAAAAATTCCAATTATTCACATGTATATTGTCTAAATAGATCTAGTCGGCATCAGTCTATAAAGACTTCCCTGTATCATCACTCATTCATTGTAAAAGATATATGATCTGCTGCCTGTACATTGTATATAGTTGTAAACAAACAAAAGCTGATCAAATTAAATAAAACCCACATGAAGACTTAAGATTAGCTAGGAAGTATAATTGTATGCATATGTACAAAAAAGAATCTTAAAAGGATGCAATTGAAATGCATTTGATTAACTTTTCGTCATTTTTCAATCATGATCGGATGTGTCATTTTTACCTCTTTTAACGAAGGTGGTTTGGTGAGTCAGCAGGTTACTAATTGGGGTTTCTTAGGATCTTGAAATAAGGGTTGAATCTGCCTGAACAGATGTTTGAATGATTTACTGTACTACTGAGAAACCTAAGCACAGTGCTGCACAGCAGCAGAAGTGGCACCTTGCTTTGTCTGCTTCCATGCCCCTCAAACCCCTCATGTATCCTCCCTCTCCTTCAGAGAAGAGCAGGTTTTCTTGCCAAGATGTAATGCTTCCTTTTGGCCTTATGTGTGATGGAGTGTTCAGCACTCTTGACAGTTTCAATCAATTAAACTCTCATGAACCTACTAATTGATTTGTGAAATATTGGCCCTTGCTCTTGGTGTGCTTTCATGGGTTGCCTGGTTTCGTTTTTGTCTGACATGTAGCACCTTTCTGAAAACATCTAGTCTCAATCAAGCAAAGTCCATACTACCGTCCTCTGAAGAGTCATTTCTTCCCTTTTAGGGCCAATTAGTTAAAATCACAGTTTCATCTGGACAAGAGCTGGAAGATATACTTGTTATGTGGTCCAAGATGTGTGCTGGTCCGGCAGCGTCCTTTCCTAGGTCTAATCATTACACAGCTTTCTTTTGGCTGTCTTTACTTTTGTCCCTTGTTTTTTTTTTTATGTGATTTGTTTCTGCTTGGCACGTCTTTCAGCTTCTCTTTGCTGTCTCCTACATGAAAGGTGGGGCTGAAACACATCCTGTCAAATGAATCTGAGCCCTCATTAGTTGAATTCAACATTATGATTGAGTTGGCCATGTCAGAATATGAAGGAGGTAGACAGCGTATTGTGTTTTATTTTAGAATTTATGTTAATAGAGAGCTGCTTTAACCCGCCTCAAAAACAAAGCTGGGCTGAGCCTGTGCTACAGATTAATAGCCACAAGGGGGGGGGCTGTGCAAAGCGGAGGGCTGAAGGACCGGAAAGGAAGTTTCATACATCTATTCCTGAATGTTTATGTTGGTGTTGTTGTATGTCTTATTCAACTAGTAAAACTGTCATTCACATCGGGTCAGTTCTTTTAATGATGACGTAACTCCTCATGCAGTTTTAAATGGAAAATGGAAATAAACCCAACATAAGTGCTCTGGACACTGTTAACTTAAAAAGGAAGTAAAGCAAAGGAAACAAATGTCCATCAGCGGTGTGGTCAGCGTTTGAAGTGATATTTGTGTGTGTGTGTGTGTGTGTGCGTGTGTGTGTGTGTGTTAAGAAAGAGAGAGAATGATAATGATCTTGCTTGAGAGAGCGTGATGGTGTGTGACATGTCTTTAACTAGATAGGACATGATTTTTGGCTGCAATTTCAACTTTCAGCTTCTGAGCTGCATGTGAAAACACGTGTAAATAATGTCATTTCTACTCTTGACCTGAGACTTTTTTTTTTTTTTTTTTTTTTTTTTAAATGCAAGGAAAGTTTAAATTATAAAGTCTGTCATGCCACCTTAAGGGGTCAGTACTAACATGTACAAGAAGAAGTTGTTCACATAGTCCTCAAAATACTCTTAATGTGTCTAAGCGGGTGATATGAAAGTGGGCGGACATCCATCATTTGGATAAATTGGGTCATTGATTTTTGATTTTTTTTTAATTTGTCAGGGGGAATTCTGTGTGTAAAGGGCTGGAAGAGCATCTAAGTTGCCACCGTGTTCACTTTCCCGTGGCATCAGAAAAGAAAAAACTCATCCATTGTATTTTGGAATCAAAATCTGTTTGTAACCCCCGAGGCCTGTCCTGACTGTAAAACAACATGGTTACTGGTTTGTTGGGGGAGGGTAGAGGCGCAGGGTTCACTTTTTCCAGTGGAATTTGACATGTAGAACTGGATCCCAGTTCCGTGGCTTCAAGGTGAGTGGTGAATGTCAGACTGAAAGTGTGAAATAATGATTAAAGATGAGAAGCTGTAAACTATTAAATGGGATATTTCAATTTATGCTGTGTATTCTTGTCTTTGGGTTGGAGAAAATGATCAAGCGAATAAAAAGTCAAATAAAAAAATCTAGTTGATCCATGGTATTTGTTTTCTGGGGTTTTGGGGTGGGGTGGCACATTTATTCTAATTAAAATGAGAACTTGATCAATGTTTTTTACAAATGAAGAGTTCATTTGCAAAAAAAAGTTAACTCACTTTTGAAATTTTTTAAAAAATGTTTCAAAAAACACGTTTTTTTTAATACTAGCTTTTGGTATGATCAATCAACTGAGGTTGTGTGGCTTCAAATAAGACCAAATGACTTTACTAATCAAAGGTATCTTGAAATGTAACTTTATTAGGAATCTGTATCAAAAAGAAATATGTTTTTTGAAAATGTATAAAAACTGAGTTATCTGTTTTGGCAAATGAACTCTTCAAATTTGAAACCCTTAGAGATTTTAAAATGCATTCAAAACTGCGATCTCTTTCCAACGTATAGTTAAGGCAAATGGTGTAAAATTTAAATTTAGAATATTTGTATTCACTTTATACGATAGCTATTAAATTAATTTAAAGACATCAGGAACTAAATTAAAAAATGTTAAGCTGGTAACATTAAGCCATGCAGCTGCTTTTCCTAAGAATCTAACATATCTGGGTAAAGGTTAAACCTGAAGGATAAAATCAAACCTTTGTCACATGACTACGATGATGTGTGGTTACAGAAGATGAGAGGGGACCTGTGAAGAGCTGAGGAATATCTGGTCAAAGTCGGATGGACAAACAGAAGACATCTGGACATTTATAAGACAAGCATGGATATAAGTTATGAAATGAATTATGGCTGATTCCCATTGACTTGCCTCAGATTGGAGATTCTGGTATTTGTCTTACTTGGAAAGAACAGAGTTATTGTTAATGTCACTTAAAGACAACATGGCTGCTGTAAACCCCATTGAGCCCAAGTTAGCTGCTTACATGCTTTACTGTCCACCTAGAGAACTCTGATTTCACCATAGAAACCTTTTAACATTATTAAGGAGTGACATAACATTGATTAAAACCATCATAACTTAGGTGGATAAATACAAAATTAAAAAAATGTAAATCCACAATTTCTGTTCTAAGCACAACAATTTAAGTTGTTGAGGTAAATGACTATTTTGAAACATCACTTTTAAGCCCCTGACCAGCTCAGTTTTTTCTGTGTTAGTGATGCATATTACCAAACATATCTGTAGCCAGACAAATTCACACACATCATTTTAATTCATCCATTCTTTAGATCTCCACCTGTATTCATGTCTGGAAGTCCTCAGTGGCTGGCAAGTAGTTTACTCACTGAATTCAACAGGAGAAGTAGCACTGAGTGATCATATGTGACCTAATGGTATGGCAAGTTATTTTAACATTTAATCCAAACACACTCATATCAAGTAGGATATTTTGGGTATAATTTGTCCTTGTGAAAACTATTCTAACTTGTAAGAACTGTAAATGAAGATATTCACAGTGACCTAAAATGACATTCAGAATATCTAGAATCGTCATTTCAGGGATCCACAAAGTCATTCTGGACAGGAATATCCAGAACAAACATTTTGAACATCTGCAGTAGATTTCTTCATTGGAGAAACTCCTTTTCAGTCTATGTTGCTAAAAACTTCATGGTGACTAATAGAACTTATTAAAACTGATACATAGTCATAATGCCAAATAAGAACATCTAATTTTTCTGGTTACAGTTTATTTAAGATATCCAAAATGACATGAATATATGGAGTGTGTTTTTTTTGTCTCTTTATCAATTGAAGATATCTGAAAATTAACTTCACACTAGTTACAGCCTGGTATGCTGGAATGGGAGGGTTTCATAGGATGGCTTCTATTGCAGATATCCAAAATGCTCACATTGGATATGAAGAATGACCTTTTACACATAAGTGAGAACTCAATACATATGAATAGCAAAAGCGACATCATTAAGTAAAATGTTACTTTTGTCCAAGAACTGAATTACAGATATCTGTGAGCAATACCTGCTTGCCATTCTACTGGAGCCAATTTCACCACAGGTAGAACAGATACATTGAGTGAAGTAGTATACCAATTTTAGGATAAATCCATGGCAGGGTGATTTATTAAACACATTGCTCAAGGTGCAGCTCATGTTAACGCTGTAACTTTCTTAGTTGAGTTTAATTAAAGCTGCTGTTGGTAGTCACAGAGTACACATCTTTTCAGAGAGAGGGACTTTGAGTGTCAACACTATCCCTCCCAACCAGATTTCCTCTTAGCCCACCAACACAGATCGGCGTGTGCAGTCATGATTGTGCCGGACTCATAACCAATCGGAGGATGTATTAGGGGCCGCCCCTTAACCAATCAGGACAGAGGATTGGAGATTAGCTATGATTGGTCTGTTATAACGGGAACGAGAGGAATAATAAAATTGCTTGATACAAAGGCATTGGAAAACACAGAACTTCCTAATAGTCTCAAATTACTTCACTCACTGATGAGTACAGATGGGTATTATGACCTTTTCTCCAATCCCAGCAGAAAAAAAGTAACGTTTTTTACACAATTCCTACCAACAGCAGCTTGAAATGAAACTTGTGGCTGTGTAGATGGTAATAAAATGAATTAAAATAAGTTTTTTTTGTTGTCTTTAGTCATGCATAAAGTTATGTTTTGAATAAATATTTGGCTATGAATAAAGTTATTGTAAATGTCTCACAAAGTATTCATTATGCAAAGTAATAATATAGTATATAAGGCATAACCTAAGTGAGTGGCATCATGAAAGGTTGAAAAACATAACTCATTTGTTTGTTTATTTATCAATGTATTTATTGTATTACTATTATTTTCATGTGTATGTACAGTATGTATGTGCATGTATGTATGTATATGTATGTGTGTATACAGTTGTGCTCATAAGTTTACATACCCTGTCAGAATTGTGATTTTTTTGGGCCATTTTTCTGAGAATATGAATGATAAGAGAAAAACTTTTTTTCATTCATGGTTAGTCGTTGGGTGAAGCATTTATTGTCAAACAACTGTGTTTACTCTTTTTATATCATAATTACAACAGAAACTACCCAAGAAATGATCAATTCTTTTACTCTTTTACTTTTTCCAGTTATTTATTTTTTGATATTAACTTATTCATCGTATTATAAATTCACTATTCTTTATTGTCCTGCTTAAGTATTTCAAATCTTTTATTTTAAATTATTATCACATAATTATTATTATTGGCTTGTTTTTTCATTCATTTACTTATTGTGTTTCTTATACAAAAACATCACTTACTTGAATTGTTTACATTGATCTTTTGTTTTAATGTGCAAAAATTTAATATAAATATCTTTGAAAAAAAAAACGTAACTCCTTTTTTTGTTTATTTATTCATTCATTTGTTTTCTATTATTATTTTCATGTGTATGTATGTATGTATGTATGTGCATGTATGTATGTATGTATGTATGTATGTATGTATGTATGTATGTATGTATGTATGTATGTATAGGATATATATTTGTATTTTTACAGGCCTTCCTATTGCTCTTTTACTTTTTCCAGTATTTACTTTTTGATATTAACTTATTTATCGTATTATAGTTTTACTATTCTTTATTCTCCTGCTTAATTTACTTATTGTTTTTCTTATACAAAAACATCACTCTCTTGAATTGTTTACATTGATCTTTTGTTTGTAATGTGCAAAATTCAAATAAAAAGGTCTTTGAATAAAAAACAATAACTCATCTGCTTGTTCATTTATTTATTTATTCATTCATCTATTTATTTTATCATTATATTTTCATGTTTGTATGTGTGCATGTATGTATGTACATGTATGTGTATAATGTATGTATATATATTTGTATTTTTATACTTATTGCTCTTTTACTTTTCCAATTATTATTTTTTGATATCAACTTATTTATCGTATTATAGTTTCACTATCCTTTATTTATCAATCTTTTATTTTAAATTAAATTTTAAAACATCACTTACTTGAATTGTTTACGTTGATCTTTTGTTTATAATTTGTACAAATTTGAACCCTAACCCTTTGAAAAAAAAAAACATAACTAATTTGTTTGTTTATTTATTCATTTACTTCTTTCATTATTATTATTTTCATGTGCATGTATGTGTGCATGTATCTTGTATTTATATGTGTATATATGTATGTATGTTTGTATGTGTATAAGTATGGATATATTTGTATTTTTATAGGCCTACTTATTGCTCTTTTACTTTTCCAATTATTTATTTTTTGATAATAACTTATTTATCGTATTATAGTTTCACTATTCTTTATTCTCATGCTTAAGTTTTTATCAATCTTTTATTTTAAGTTATTATCACATATTATTGGCTTGTTTTTTCATTCATTTACTTATTGTGTTTATTATACAAAAACATCACTTACTTGAATTATTGCATTGATCTTTTGTTTGTAATGTGTACAAATTTGAATAAATACATCTGTGAAAAAAAACACAACTCATTTGTTTATTTATTTATTCTTTATTAATTTTATTTTTATTATTTCATGTGCATGTATGTATGTACATGTATGGTTATATATTTTTATTTTATACTTATGCTCTTTTATTTTCCAATTATTTATTTTTTATATTAACTTATTTATCGTATTATAGTTTCACTATTCTTTATTTTCAATCTTTTATTTTAAATTAAATTTTAAAACATCACTTACTTGAATTGTTTACATTGATCATCTGTTTGTAATGTGTAAAAAATTTAATTAAAATATTTGAAACAACTCACTCAAATATTGATCCTACATCTGCATGCACACATTCCATCTACAAACTCACACACAGCATGAGTAGCAAAGACACGCCCTACAGAGAGGGCACATCGTGATTTTCCTTTCCGAACAGCATCAAGTGGTAAATGACGCTTTATGATAAATGTGTCAAGCCTCTCCTCTCGGAAAGGGGCAGTGGCTGATGAATAATAAACACTATGAGCCCGCCCATTTAATGTTTATTGATCAGCTCTCCGGCAGGCCTATCTGACAGCGGTCAGATTCAGTCTGGATATGGCGTCGCTGCACACCGACACAGGATGATTCTTCACCTCTCCGTGGGAATTTCTCAGTCGCACACCCGGACGACGCTTCTAGGTTTTTGTCGCTCCTAATAGGGATCATACATGGCGATGGAGGACGTGGATAATAACTCAGCGGTCGAGGCGGCCAATACCAAAACGGGCATCAAGAAAGGAGGTGATGTCGGAGATAACGGGCTTGCATAGACAGGCAGCCGGACACGGTGGTCCACCAAGCGGGGCTGAATCAGACTGCAGGTCGCGGCAGCCGCAGTGGTCATGGAGCTCATGCTGCAACGGGGATCCGAGTGCTAAAGGCAAGTCAGAGACGAGATGATTGTGTTCTCTTGTGATGCAGTTCAAACAATACAAAGTGCTCGACAAATATCTATATGGTGTTACATGTCAAGGTTTTCTTTCATTGCAGTGGGTGATTATAACAGGGCAAAGTGCACCAGAATGCATCCTTGTAATATTATGTAATGCCTGTGATACCCAGTGATTGATATCCTCTAGTTGATGATTGATCCGTGGATGATTGTCATTAAATGAGGAATGTACCAGAGCCAATTAACAGCCACAAACCACACACACACACACACACACACACACACACACACACACACACACACACACACACACACACACACACACACACACACACACACACACACACACACTTAAGGCAGTTAAAGCTTTTACTGGAAGGCCCACCACTGAACAATTTGTATGACATTTTAGGGAAGGATGATGTGTATTGTCACATAATTCCCTGAGGAAGCATCTTGATGTGCATGTGTGTGTGCTCAGCAGACACACACACACACACATGCACACAGAATGTGGCTGCCATTGAAGTAATATGAATGCATTATATTGTTATTGTATTAAGGAGAAGGTGCACATGAAATAAGTCTTCATTTCAAACATGGACTCCACTATGATTGAATTTAGGTGTTTTCAGAGGTGATGAAACCCTATACTTTTTCTGCCTATGAATTATAGGGAACCAAACATTCACAGGAATGTATCCTAAAGTGTTAATCTAATCAGGGGTCATATCTAAACCCCAGATGCCTGCCTTCTTTGCTTAAATATGGCCACAATTATTGATCTGATGAAGCAAAGGATACAGTATGTGTTGAAGCTAGACATTGTGATACATACAAGGCAACCCACTGCCATCATTCATTCATTGACAAATCCATTTCCATTTCGCCCACTGGTAGAGCACAGTGTATGTATCTCCTCCTTTTGACTCAGGACAGGTTAACTGAACATGCACACTATTAAACAGCTTGGCCCTTTTTCTCACAGTCCCACAGTGATGCATATCCACACAAAGGAACCAGTTAAATATCTGTAGTCAACTTGTTTGGCCTTTGAGTGTTTCCACAGCAGCAAGCGTTAGTAGTTCTGATGCTTCACTCAGACACACCCTGATAGGAGCTGAGAGGTAGGGCAGTTTACTTTGACTGTAATAGATATTCCAACAGGTGTGAAATTGAAACTGACCTCTCAACGGTTACACTCCCACCTCTTTAACCACCGGAATAATGATGTTCTGCTTTTAACTGAGTGAAAGTGAAAGCTTCTTTCTTGACCCTCAAAATAGAGGTTAAATTTCCCCTCATATTATTCTTTGGTTGACTGAAAAAAATACTGGTTTTCACATATAGTTTGACATTTCAATGAAACATAAACTAACTGGCTACTAATGAATATTGCAAAAAATCCAATCCCATCTATTTATTCATTCATTCATTATTTATACCTGCAACAAATTACATTTCTGTTAGGGATCAAACACTAGAGCTGATAGTGAGAGGCTTTACTAACAAACTGATTAGTCAAGAGGAAATTAATTAAAGCTTTTTATTCAAAAAATGTGTCACTAAGTTGATGTTGAAGTTGCTAAATTAGGTATTTACAGCATTTGAAACAAAATAACTAATCATTAATAATCTAAATGAAAAATCTCACTTTTGATTCTGGAAATTATGACCACAATCATAACTGGGACAAAAAGGCTTCAGTGAAGCTAAACCAAGTCAGTACTGATCATCTTTTTGAGACAATATTGGACACTGTACAGATTTTCCAATCTCATGAGGAGCCAAAGTGCTCCCTTATAAAAAAGTGAAGAGTGTAGCTTCTGTGTTTGTGTGTCCGTGTGTGTACAGCAGAACCTTCGAGCAGAGTAAGAAAAGTGGATAGATGTTACCTGTACCTCTTGGATCGACTGACAAGCTGTCATGCTCTTGTTGTGCTCAGGATAAGCTTTCATGATCGGCTCAGATAATACCATAACATCTCAGATTACAGAGACGTGATGCTATTAGCAACACAGCCATGATCAGATTTATTTATGGTCTGGCATTGCTACATTTGAGGAATAACATTAAGTGACTGCACATCCAGCTAACATTGCTACAAGTGATTCTAGCAAGAACAAAGAAAAGTCCTCTGAGGAAGTTTGGGGTTGAGTCTAAAGAGGAAAGCAACAATAAATGTCCTCTGTAAAGTCATCAGTAAAATATTTGCTTAAAGTGGATATTGATTATGGAACATTGATTTCCTTGTCCTTGATGCCCTTGTCTGCCAAAATGTAACAACATAAAGGAGGGGTTCTACTTTACTACAACAAATTCCACTTTCCCAATTTCAAGGAGTGTCACCTTCACTTGATTGTAACTAACTTAATCTGTTGTAAAGGACTTCTCCCAAAAGTTGTGGATCAGCTGCATTGACACTTTCACTCTTTCAACAGATTATTCTTTAGTTTGGTTGAGAGTTAGTAGATTATTAAGATTATGTAATGGATATCTACCAGCACAGATGTGTTAAATGATCCTCCTGGCACCACCAGATGGATGTTCAACATGCTGATATGTATCTAATGTCATCCTGTGTGTAATGATGACTCTTTCTGTGTCTGCAGCGCAACATAAAGCGGAATGGGAGTCGCGGCTGTGTGACGAGGAAGACTAGATTTGGATCGCGGGAGCGGGATTGGCTAAAGGGGGACTCCCAGCGGGGCTGTGTGTGTCTGTACGGGGGGACAGTGGACCCTCAGCCACCTGCCTCTGGACCACAGGCTTCCTCCACCCCTCAGACAGACCTGCAGTTGGTGCTCTGCTCCACCAGTACAACTGTGGAGGAGCTGTGTGCTCAGAGGAATGGACAGGGACTCTATGTCCAGCTTCATGGAGACCTTGTCAGGTAAACACATATTTTCCTTTGGTAAATGTATGTTTGAGATCAGTCACTGATTTGCTATTAAATATTCTAAAAAATGTGGTTGGTTGCACAGAGGTGGACTGTAGTTCAGACAATATACTAGAGCTCTTCTTGGACAATGAGCATTACAGATACCCTCACTCATTTCAGAACAGGAGAGCATTGTGGGTTAAACCTGCATCAGTTGCTCTAACTGGGTCCAACACATGCATCTAACATCCAACAGCTGCAGCAGTGCATCAGTGTCGTCATTGGATCTATTCAATATTACACTCCTGCACTCATCAGCATCTGAAAGCTCCAAGCTGAATGTTTAATCATTTACTTACTAAGCCATGGAGACAAATCAAAGAAATAAAAAAATGACTTCATATGTAAAAGATTCTCTGAGTTGCAGTTACGTGATTACACAGCAGGTGAAATGTGATGTAATGCTGGTTCAAGCAGCTGCATAGGTGAAAACATAAGCACATCTTTACCAACAGACATGAAATGTCCAAATAGGCTCAAGGGTGGACCGTCACATTAAACACAAGCTTAGTTAAACACTGTAAGTAAATGTTTAAATCTAATTGATTATCTCATTCACTGGAAAAATTACGCTATATCATGATTATCACTGTCTGATGTATCCATTGGTGTGTCCATTGTTTCCCAGATGTGAAAAGGTAATTGAAAGATTTCACTGCGTTTAAACATTGTACAAGCATTTTAGTCTTTATTAAAGATATTTTGATGTGGTTAAGTTTCATATCAAACCTTTCAGGTAAACACAGCCAGAAACGTTATAAACCCAAACACACTCCCTCAGCACCTCACGTCAAGATACCCTCAGGGAGCATGACGGTACGCCTGCCTCAGCTGAGCTCCATAAGACATATGTTGACAGAAATGGCAAATGACCCCTCGATTATCTGTGAAAGGATAAAAAGCTGGTTCACTGATCCGTGACCATGGAGGAATCTTGGCCGCTCTGTCTTTTGCTTTCTTGGGAAATCCTATGGGAGGAGATTAAAACAGAGAGATAAAATGGGCACCAGTGATAGCTTAAACCACAGTCCCTTATGATGGATGGCAGTGCTGTTTGTATTGTACCTTCTAAATGATAAGGAGTACTGCTGCTCAGAAAAATATCTTGAAACCATTCAACACGTGGGCTTTCGAGACAAATGCCAGTTAGTTTTTATAGCCTAGAAGGATTTTTTTATTGTTATAAACCATCATTAATAGCCAGGGTATCTTGCAGTTTTACTATTTCATATTGAAGTTTACAATTTCCAAAAACATGGCACTGGTTATTCAAGACTTTGATTTTTCATCATGCTTTCTTTATGAAAAATTAAATTCCTGCAATCGATAGCATAATTCAGTAAAGACAAATCAAGGTTGCATTAAATTAAGACATTTAAAAAGTGAACATGTTCATGGAAATAAAAAAACACAAGTAAGGACGCTGTTATTGCTTTTCTTTTCTTTCATTCTTTTAATCATTTTTGAAAACCTTATATAAATCTCCTCTATGTTAAAGGTTTTATCACTTAGATTGATGATGGATTAAAGGACTGTAAAATAAGCATCATTAAAGTACAAAGCTGTTGACAGCAGTGGGACAAGCACTGAGGAAGGATTTGTAGTGAAAGATGATGGAGGCTTTTCTCATGATTTTCCTTTTATAGCTTATAGTAATGTGCTGCATAGGGGGACATGGTCTGGGTTCTTTGCTAAAGATGGGGATGCAGGGATTTACCAGTATCACTATCAACCATTCTTTAAAACATTACAGTTGATTAATCATTAAGGCTCTGCTACTCTGAAAGTTTCTGTTGTCATTCTCAAAAAGGGGTGGTACATAATGCTTGGCACAACCAAGCGGCAACCTCCGGTCTAAAAATATGAGTCCAATGTGCTAAAAACTGCAGTTCATCGAGGATCCGCTTGAGGCTGGCTCCATAAAAAAGCCCATCTGCACAGCAGAAATAAACATGTTTGCAGCCTGGTACAAAAGACGAGTGTAGTCTGGATAGCTCACTTCTCGATCGGCACACACTGTACGGGGGGTGAATTTTTTTCTATTGCGGCAGTTTCGAAGACATTGAGATTACGAGTTCTCCATTGAGAGGCACAGCTGACTTGATTGACAGGCGGGAACACTGTAGCTGTTGGCTAGGATTCTCAAACTCCGACTCTTTACGTCACAGTCGCTCAACAGCAGCAATATGGCTCCCGCCGACGATTGGCCTCAAAACAGCGCTTCAGAAACAGATGGGTGACGTCCATAGACTGTATAAAATATGGACGTAGTATCCGTGACGTCACCCATCTGTTCCTGAGAGCTGTTTGGAAGCCAACCGACAGCGGCAGCCATATTGGAAATGCGGAACTTAACCAGGCAGAGTGTGGGCGGAGTTTGAGCCTCCTAGCCAACAGCTATGTGTTCCCGACCGGGACTCAAGTCAGTCATGTCCTTATTTGTGCAAAAACTCGTAATCTTAATATCTTCTGAACCGTCACGTTAGAAAAAAATTCACCCCCCGTACAGTGTGCCGATAGAGAGATTAGCTTCTTAGAGCCAAGCCGTTTCTGCAGCCAGCCTCAAGTGGATTCTCGATGTATTGCAGTTTATACCACTTCCACATGGACTTCATATTTTCAGACCGGTGGTTACCGCTTGGTGACATCACGGATACTACGTCCATTTTTAAACAGTCTGTGGGGACAACCTGCATGGTACGAAAAACAAAGTGACACCTGTGCAGGGTTTTTCCTGAATATAAAATCAGGGAATGGCCGCCTCCACCTACTCTCCGTTCCGCCCCTGGCCTTTGTCAGACTCTGATGGTGTTTTCATGAAGACCTCTTTTTTCATTTTGAACTGCAATTACGGCATTGCACCAACACAGAGGCAGTGCTGTATCAAAACCAGTCCAGTGCAGTGGAAAAGGCGCTGCCAAAACTGCCAAATAAGAAAAAAATGTTAAGAGAGCTTCAGGAAACTCCCTCTTCAGATGAACATTCTTTATGAAGGACTTCTGATCTTCTGTCAGTCCATTTCTGAGCCAAGTATCAAGCTTACAAACTTACATCACCAAAAAGTGAGCAGAGGAGTCGTCTCTTCTTTCCCAGCAAAATGTTCTTCCTCAGGGATCCCTAAGTGTTCCCAGGATAGATGGCATATGTAATCCCTCCTACATCGTCTGGGCATGCCCGGGGTTTCCTACAAGTTTCCTCCAAAGGGAGGCTCCCAGACATCACAACTGGCTCCTCTCAGAGGAGCAGCTTGATACCACAGGCCTTCAAAATCATTGGGCTCCTCTACGGAAATGTTTAGTGAGTCCTGCCACCCTGCAGAGAAATCTTATCTCATCCTCTTGTATCTACAACCTGCACAGCGAGACAGGAGATACATTTTAATTCAGGAATGCCCCTGTGATTGGATCTGAAGGGTTGGAAGGAACCTCGCACAGAAAACGAACACTGTGCCTGCTTGGAGTAAAACCTACAGGGTAATGCTTCAAACTCATGTGACCCCTATGGATGACTGGGCTAAAAACAAATCAGTTATTTCAGGCCATTATCTTGTTTGATCACTACTGACAATGAGAAAGATGGCAGGTTAATGGACACACACTGAGCCAGGAAAAGGAACCAAGTATCTAAAAACAGATGGGTATGGACGGACTGTATTCATAGCACTGTCTCACCCGTTCTCATCACATGCATACACTGATGGCACAAGCTGCTATGTAAAGCGCCATCAGTTTGAACTAATCCCAATCACACACCACGGACACCAGGTCAGTTTTTGGGGTTCAGTGTCTTGTCCAAGGATTCTTCCGCAATTAGACAGGACTTGCCATCAAATCTGTGACCTTCTGATTGAAAAGCACCCACTCTACCACTGAGCCACTTTAGGCGTTTTCCACCACAGGAATAACTTTACCCCGGAACTAGGGACTTTACCCCTGAACTACATGCGTTTCGACCGGAGGAACCAGGGTCTAAATTTAGTTCAGGGGTAGATGATCTCCCCCCTGAAAAGCCCCTGCTTTGGGGGGTAGTACTTTTCAAAGGTCCTGGGACTTTCGGCTGAAAGTAACAGTGTTTGTGGAGTTTACACAGTTGTTGAAACAAAGAGGGAGTTCCTGGGAATGCATACTAGTTTAGTTTTTTATTAAGATTTCAAAATATTATTTAATATAATTTTTTTTCATCCATACGTCACTGGCCTGATTTGCACAATCTACCCGGGACTTCAGCCTGTGGTCAAACGCAGACAACAATGGGGGCACAGGAACCTTTTAGTTCAGGGTAAAGTAGTTCTGGGGCTGACAGACCCGGGAACTCTTGGTCGAAATGCACCTATGTTTTGAATCATAAGCGTTTCTAGCCCATTTTTTGGGGGTGCTGAAGCACCTTTAAATTGAATCCCAGCACCCCTAAAATTTAAGATTTTTGCATTTTTTTAATGTATATCCTTTTTATTAAGCTAGACAAGTTTCAACCATACAGTTCTGGGTTGAACGTAATATTTAAACAACAGAAATACAGCAGCTCCACTGCGTTTTACATGATGATTGCATTTCAAATGAAAGTCCCAAAAATAACTCTAATGTCAATTTTTGGTATTTTTGGTACTCACTATAGGGGGCTGGTTTACTCCAGAAACATACATACTGTTTATGTTTATTTTGAGGAGCTGCTGTATCAAAATGAGTTGTCTTTCCCCAGAAATTAGGGTTACCATATGTTTCTGTTATGATTACAATCAATTTCTCTTTTGCTATGTATTTAAATAACCTTTATCAGATTGGATGGTTTAGTCACAGACTTTCCCAAAAAGTTTTATACTTTTCTTTCACAAATGTTGGAATGAAATTACATTAAAATGTACAAAACAGTGAAATGTCTCTTGCCTAGCTCAGCACCCCTAAACATCCGATCCTAGAATCGCCCCTGTTTTGAATCCTATTTTTTTTTTACATTTTCTTTGATCACAGACATTGAAGCTGTAACAACTGAAGCTTTTAGGTGGTATGTGGGACTATTGTGATAGTAATGGGGTATTGTGATCTGGATTCTAATTTGGAGCTTCCCTCCATTTTGGAAAAAAAGTATTGTTTTATTGTTAAGGCACCTGCTGATACAGTACAACCATAGCAGCTCATAATGAAGTTTACACAGCAGGGAATTTCCCTTTTCTTATTTTCTTTTGCTAACAGCAATCTCCCCCTCTCAGTGCCTGGCCTCTGTGGAAAAAGTTTGAAACTTGCTAAATGATTTATGATTGCTGAGGCATCACATCCCCCGCTGGCTACTAAAATGTAAATACACCTTAATGAAATTAAAACACATTTATTCTACTGTCTTTTAAGTGTGAATGAAGTCAGTCAGCAGGCTCTCATTCATTTGCAGTCATTTTGTAATTTTCAGATTAGGCCTCAACTCAATTTGATCAGACAGGGAGCATGCTAGGAATTGTGAGCAACAACTGAAGGAGTAAAGAAATGTTAGTCCACCTTTGAATTTGCAAACCCACACAGTCCAGAGAGGTCTAATTAGGTGAGTCATTAAGTGAAAATGCTGTAAGTGGGCACACCATCGTTCTGCAAACCTCACCTGTCTTTGCAGGGTCGGCTGCTGGGTATGTCTACAGCAACTCTAGACACACATTTCCATACTTTACTGTGTAATGCCCCGCCTACCCTCAGGATGGATGAGTCCTCTGGGTGGTATTTGGCACAGATTTGACAGCTTCGTGCTGCATTGCAAGGCTGGAATCTTTGGGAATAAATGAGGCATGTCTGTGCTAAGTGTAAGCAACTGTGTGATTGGTCAACAGGGACTGTCAGTCATCCTCTTCCTGTTGCCTGGAAGCTGACTAAATACTGCATTGAAGAGTTAAAGACAAAGCCCTCAAATCAAATGACATGATCGTTTGAATCATTAAAGCTGAGAGACGAAAGACCACCGTTGGCTTGGGAATGGGGACTGCTATTTGTTTTACTATTGTGCTTGGGGTGTCAGTGATGATTAGAGTACTTTTCTGTCTCATTTGCTGCAAATGTTATTGTTTGATTAGGTTTTTATGCCAGCTTCATGTAAACAGACACTGATAGATTTATTGTTTTGTTAAAGCCAGTCTCACCTTGTAGCTGGAAACACCTCTTCTTTAAAAAACTGCCAACTGGGGCTCCGTTGGCCTAGTGGTCTGAGCATGCGCCCCATGTGCAGAGGCTATAATCCTTGTCGCAGGAGTCCTAGCCTCTTAAGCTATCCTTTCTAATAAAGGCTAAAATGCCTAAAAATATAACTTAAAAAATAAAAACCTGCCAACTAAAACACATTAAAAATATATAAAACCATGACATAGACTCAAAATAATGTGCTCTTAGCGATTCGCTTTTTAGGAGATGGCCATTAGCACAATATTGAAAGGACCGTATAAACCTGCTCTATATCTAAAGTATCATGAAAATACATGATTGATTGATGTACAGACTCAAATCATGAAAGGTGTTCATGCAGTACCAACATTTGGGTTTTGCAAAAGTGCATTGTTTCCAATTTTTGATTTGGGGAGTTTGTGGCTCTTGTAACCACTCAAAGATCTGTAAATTGTTCAAGGGCAACATTCTTTTTTTAGGTTCAAGGTTCAAAGTTCAAGGTTCAAGGTTCAAGGTTCAAGGTTCAAGGTTCAAGGTTACTTTATTCGTACCCATAGGTAGATTTTGTGTGCAGTGAGTCAGCCTCCTTTTAACATCAAAACAACAAACAGCACAAGACAATACATGACAAACACAAGTGAAAAAGTGCTTAGTGCTTAAGAGGTAACCCTGAATAAAAACAATAAAAACAGGCAATGAGCAATCAATAAGAACAAAATCAATAAAAACAAGATAGACATAAAAATCAACCATTGGTCAATAAAAACAAGATAGAAACAAGATAAAAGAAAGAAAGTGCCACCAGTAAAAAACAAGATAAAAAGGTCCATAAATACTAATAAATAGTGGAGAACTTGTTTATAGGGAATCATGCTAGTGGGGGGCATTTTCGCCTTTATTGGATTACATAGCTGAAGAGAGACAGGAAATGTGGGGAGTAGAGAGTTGTGGAAGAAAGCAAATGATCAAGGCCTGGGACTCAATCCTGCAACCTGCAAAAGTTTTGGATTGAAAGTGAGAAAATTAGACAACTCTATTTTGGCAAAGAGAAGCACAAGGATTGAGATGACTGCTGAGGAAGCCTGACAGTTGTTCCAGGAATTGGTCAGTGCAGACCGGCGATCTATCTGAATAAGAAGCAGATGAAAGTGACTAGCCGAGGAAAGTTTCATATAATCATTTTCATAAATATATCCTTAAACAATAAACAAATGATCCTCTATATTGGGTATTTGTCATAATATGATACAATTTGGAATCTGGCAGTCAAAATGATCTCTCATGGCCTTTTTAGTAGAAATGGAATTCTGGCCCTTCTAGTGTTCAGGACATCATTCTTAAACAAACAAAATAAAGCAAGCACCCTTACTTTCCGCCACAGTGACTTTGGTTCAATTCTTGGCAGTGGTTCTTTTATCTTGGGCAGGTGACCTATTGAACATAGTGCATAGTTCATTGTCTTTCTGGATGGAAAGTCAAAGAGGGATGATGATTGTTTGTCTGGTTTTAGTCTGGTTTTACAGATTCTTTAAACTGTCTTTTTAAAATGATTTCATTCATGGAGCATCAGTTTAGCTAACACCGGGACATCATGTCATTGAAGTTACTAAAATATGTTGTTGTGTGAATTTATATTTGATGTGCTGTATTTTGCAAAGCTTTGGACTCTGCTCCCCTTAAAGAACACTAGCTGTAGGAGTTGGCGTTGACAGCTCTGCAGTTCCATTTACATACTGTTACATGCTGCTTTCAACGGGAATAAAGAAACTGTCAAACTGTCGCCGCTGCCTCAGTGTGCATGCCTGACTTAAACCAGGTAAAATAAAGTGCTTATAACCCTTTGAGACTGACGTTGTTACACCATTTCTCTCTTTCTTTTTGTCCTGCAGGAGGCTCGACCCGGCTGAGCGTCCTCTCCAGATGATATACGACTACCTGGCAGCTTTGGGATACGCGGACCCCATGCGTGTGCAACAGGAAGCCGCCAACTCAGACCTCAGCTGTTTGATCCGATTCTACAGTGGTGAGTAGCAACCCACAGGGGCCCATCATCTCCAATCTTTACTTTCTGCTGCTGCTCAGTGGGATCTGGCAGGAGCCTGGTGTCTTCCTTTGAAAACAGACCTGAGGGCCTGAAGCCAGGCTGAAGCAGGTTAAACGTTAAAAAAACGTTTTTATCTAACCCTCTTTTGATCTTTTGTGGGCTTGTGTGCGCCTTCAGCAAAGACTTCTATCTGGACAAAATAAAAGCAGTTGTTTAAGAGCTCCTCAGAATGATGTCCCTCTGAAGATGTCTCTTGTATTTGATATAGCCAGGGGAACAACACACACCAATCATGGCCTTATGATAAGTGACTTCCCATCCATCATCCTGTGATGTCTCTCCATCCCCATGTGGGCTGCCTCTTACCTGCTGCTGTCATAACTCTTTCATGAGACCAGGACTAGAATGACTTAGTGGCCCTGTGTTACTGTGATGTATTATTGCTGAGGCAGAATAGACGTGACTCTTTAGAAACCAGGAGCAAGTTTCGATTTGAGTGCATCTTCATAAACATGAGACATCTCTATCTCTCCTCCACTGAGCCCGGGTCTTGGTGTAATGACACTCTTACAGTAGCCGCAGTTAAAGAGTTTGCCATTAAGGGTAAACGCTGAACGATGTCGTATAATATGTTTCTACTTAATATGGCAACTGATGTTCCTGCTGAGTCAGTGGAACGCCTTGTGTTTGGGGCTTGGAGCTGTTTTCATGCTGTGGTGCCAGAGACAGGGGAAGACTGAGCAAACCACATTCGTCTAAAGGGCTCACATGTATTTCCTCCCACAGTAAGTACACAAATCTCCCTAAATTGAAATGCGGTGATGCCACGCTGAATGAAAACTTGAAATAAACAGAAATCTCAGCAGACTTAGAGTGAAATTCTCTGGCTGAGTCGGCACTCAGGAGCTGACTTTAACAAATCTTAACCAAAGTGATGTTTTAGCAATAGATTCAATCACTTTTGAAACAATAAGATTATTTACCAGAACAACACTTTGGTTAAAGGCAGCAGTGTTATGTTCTTTGGGCTTGGATGAGCCCTTTAACAACACTCCTTTTATCACAGCCTTCTATTTATGTTTGTTTGGTAATACAACTTATGGTGTGTTTAATTGTCCCAGCTTTGGACCATGGTGTCCTCAGTCTTATTCCTAGTCCTTTTGTGTCCAGTGGAAGCTTAACTGTTGCTTCCCCTTTGCCAGCATGAGAACTGGTCCGATGTCGGATATTATCAGTAGTCAGGCCACATTGGTCAGAGTCTAGCCAGGCCCCTCAGAGACTTCCTGCCTCCTTTTGTCCACTCATGGGAAAAGAGGGACCAGGCATGACTGGTACTTGGGCACATGACACACTGCCAAGGCTGAGAAAACAACTTGATTTGTCCCTCAAGCTGGGAAGGTAGTAAGATGTAAGTGTTTTTGGAGTGGAACTATTTGTAGTGGTGAATTATTTCAGTGTGTTCTTCCATCCCCTCTATGCTGGTGTTTAGCAGCTCTCCGGTCACACTGCTTCACTAGAAGACCTCAATTTTTTGGCAGCACAAAGCAACCCTGGTTTCTATTGCCTCCCACAGCGGTGTTGAAGGTGGGCTGTGATGTGTTGTTGAAGCACACAACAGCAGCCGTGTTCTGAAATCCTTCTCCCAGGTGCTAGCTTGTCTAACAGCTGCTGTCAGAGGTAATGATCTGACTAAGCAGGTGAGGAGAGCTGTGGTCCATCAGTAAAGACTGCTGCTGCTACAGAACCATCTGATGTGGTGCTCTGTATGTGTCAACTCTTCCTCTCTTGGTAGGCTTTGTGAACATCAACTTTGACCAACCTGAAAGCATTCACAGTTTAAATCTGAGTCTTTGCTGGTGGATTAAAGCTCAGCTAACCTTGCTGATAGTTTTGGGTTTATGTGCCTGGGTATTGAGATAACAGTCACAACCACGATACAATGCATGTGGTGTTTTGTTCATACAAGGACAATTAAAACACAGAAGCCTCTCCTCAGAAAGAAATCTGTAGGTTACACTGAAAACATGAATCTCATAGCTTACAGTTTATTTGGAAATACCTTTTCCAGAGAAACACTCCCTCTGACAATCACTGAAAGCGGGAAATGCAAGTAGAAATTGTTTAATCATGTTAAGCCATTAGTCTACTGTATATGCAAGTAGAGCGGAAACTTGAATGCCATGTGTGGGAGTACATATGTGATCATTGCATTTCTCCTGTTTTCATGCATTATCTTCTTTATAATCATCGATGTGCTTCAAAGTGTGACAGTCAGGTAATTTATTATATTCCACCATCCCTTTATTTGTTCAGCAAAGCCATCTCTAACCTTCTCAATCCCCCTGCTTCCCACACATGCACCCTCCTGCTGTGGCGCACAAATGAGAAGAAAACAAACACGGACAAGGGAGTAAACATTTCTAAATGCTGACTTAATAAAAATCGCCTCTAATGAAAACAACTGCAGAGACCTGAGGGGCCCGTGGTCCTCTGTGTCGGCCCACACAGCTGCAGCACACTCAAGGCCTGCTGTAAGCTCACTCGCTAGTCCACCGGGTCCTGATCCACCTCTGCCTGGGTGATCTTTCTCTGTACTGTGCACAGCTCAACCCAGACTCATCATCAGCGTCAGAGCAGAGAGAATTAATCATTCGTGAGGAGTGTGAACTCACCTAATAAGTTATTGATTTGGCTGTGGCTGTTTTACTAAGGGAAATTAAACTTAATTGCAGACTGCAGATGTCTCAACTTGAGAGGACGTGGACAGTGAAACAGTAAAAGTCTAAGGCCTGATGGTTTGATAATGAAACCTGAAGATAGTGATCACAGGTTTTAACACAGTGAAAGGTTGCTCCTTCATTTTGCAGTATAAAGAGAGGAGGAAATGTTTACAGTGGTGCAGTTCGGCTGAGATTTAGGGAGAAGATGAAACTGTATTCAGATCCAGGATCCCACAAGATTGCCTAGAGCGACAGAGCTCTGCAAAGAGCAGGCTCTCCGTGGTTTCCTGTCTTCTCTGCCCTGTAATATGCTATAACTGTGATGCAGCTCTGATTCCTCTGTAGACTCTCTCACATCATATGCACATGGCAGGTTTTCCAGTCAGATGGCTTACCTATCCACTGTTTTAACACTCTGTTTCAAAGCTGTATTCATCCCTGCATCAGCTGTGTTCAGCACAGTGCAGCGTTACTACAGTAGTCAATAGCAGAATGGTATTTATAGCACAAAGTTGAAGGAACAGTTTTTGTTTTAATAGAGGTAAACAAGGACCACCAACAGGAGGCATCTGGGAGGTGGGTTGAATTTGAATTTGCTGCCAAAAAGAGCCTGCTGTTCTGAGTCAAATCAGACTGTGTTTCCGCCTCCACTGACCCCCTACTGCATGCTAACACAATCTATGCAATCTTGAGCAAGACAGAAAGGCTCTGGGATACAGGGAGTATTGTGTTCAACTGAGTGCTCAACTGTTGCATTCAAATCATCTTGTATGTGATTAAAAACAGATTCAGAAAAGTACAAACACTCAGAACAAGACTGGGGGCTACATACTAAAGCTGTTGGGAAAAAAGAGATGAAAGCTGGAACAAAGAATGCATCTGCAATTTCTTTCTCTCAATTAGTAATCAATTTAACACCAGCAGTGAATGATGTTTTGTTTTATTCCAAAGTATACTTGAACGCTATTTTTGTTAGCTACTCACATTTGTGGGATTAAAAAACATCATTCTACTGCAGTTGTTGACTAAAGACTTCAAGTTAATTCATCTTTACACTAGGGATGCACTGATCCTACTTTTTAGGTCCCAATACTGATATTGATACCTGGGCTGTGGTACCTGCCAATACCGATACTAGCCGATCCGATCTGATCCTGGTATCGATTTAACAATCTCTATTCCTTAATGTGAGGATAGAATCATGTTTTGGCAACTTCAGGCTTTTCTGACTTGATGGTGAACTGTACCTGGGTTCCAAGTGCTAAACCAGAGGCTGGAATCCCTTAATTTCAAGGATCTGGAACAATTAAATCCAATAACCTGTCCGTTTTTTCACACTTTGAATCCATTAATAGAAGGTTTCTTCCTTCTTTGCAGTAAGCTACAGCTGACGTAAACTTCTTCCTTTGGGCTCCCATTATATTCTTCAGCGCGACCGACATCTGTGGAAACATTACCGCTGCACATGTTGCAAGTTTCCGGTGGAGTTGTTAACAAAAGAAGCGTGACATGCACCTAAACTGCAGAGCCTCTGTAGTTATCCCCCATCATGCTCCACCGGGCAAAAATGCACAGACTGGCCGGCGCTGATGACGTAGGAGATGCTCATGGTTATTGTAAACACAGAAAAGCATAGTACTGAGGTGAATAGATCTGCCATATGGATCACTATATATCAGCCCTTTGTCACTGATATCCGACCTAGCTTTTTGAGTCCGATCTAGCCGATGTCGGTGCATCCCTACTTTACACATCTCAACTCTTTAGGTCCCTCTTCCCTCTTTCCATGCATTTCTTGTCCATTTTTAATTGTTCAGCGATAACAGACCAGAGTTTGACCCCTTGTTGCTTCATTGCTTATAAGTGAGATGTCACTGAGTTTGCAGGTGACTGAGGTGTAGCCACACTTTAGATAGATAAGACATCCTACTATCTCTGATCCGACACTTGTCACACACTGTCCCTGTGGTTTGGCAGCTTCTCCAAGGAAACCATTTGACATGTTGATGATTAGTTTAGAGAAAAGCAGCGTGGTGTCACTGCGGCCTTCTCCTCCAGGCTCCCGTCGCTCGGACAAAAACATCCTGTTACAGAAAACAGTGTTTTACAACATCTATGATCGTGTCATCTGAAACCTCTGGAACCACAGGGGAGGGTAAACACTATTTGTCATCAGTGGGGTTGGATTGATTTGGCTGGCTTTCTGCTGAAATGTTGATGGAGACGGTTGCTGGAGACAGTGTGCAGGTTTTACCCTCTCAGATTGGACTTAGATTTTGTGAACAACCTGTTTCCTTAGCAACTAATGGCCCCAACGGACCTTGAGGGATATCGTGTGTTTGTTTTGGGAGTTGGCTCTTTATGGCGTGGACTTATTTGATATTGCGTAAATAGGCCAATGATTTTCAGATGAGTGGTTGTATTGATATGGAAGTGTTAAAAGCAGCATGGTGTGTGTATGTGGATGTCTCTGTACTGACACAGTGAATGTTTCCTATCTGTAGCCTACTACGAGACAAGCCCCATCCTATGAAAGAATGGTTAGAGTGTCCTCTTAATGCCTTTAGTTGGTATAAACTCCCTTTATACGACACTGGGTGAGTGATTAAAGATTGTTTTGAATCTAGATATAATTGTGGTGTCTAGTAAAAGTGCGTCTCTTCCTATCAAGCGGCCATTTATGGGTTTATTATTGAAGCTTTATTGAAGACTCAAGTTGGAGTCTTCATAAGTTGGAGGTTGCAGTTTTCAGCCAGTCATTGTATCAATTCACTCAGCTCCGTACTTATCTTCATCCGAACCATTAGTTCTCATTTGTGTGTATACTTGTTATGGGAGGCTGTGGTTCAGTGGGTAGAGTCGGGTCGTTTATAGGTTGGTGCTTCGATCCAGCTCCTGCAGTCACATGCCGAAGTGTCCTTGGACAAGACACAGAACCCCAAATTGCTGTTTCTGTTGTTCAGCTGTGGTGAATGTGTATGAATCAGATTGGCTAATACTGATGGTCCCTTACAACAGCTTCTACCATCAGTGAGTGAATGAATGCACGAGTAGTGTAAAAGCACTTTGAGGTCAAAAAGACTGGCTCTATAAGTACAAGTCCATTTACCATTTGTTATCTGCTGTTGATTCATCTTAGTTTTGTCACGATTTGGAGAAATCAAGGAGGAGGACCCCAAGATGCAGATTCAAAATAAACTGATTTAATAAACAAAAAACTTACTGTGAACAAAAAACACTAGAACACAGAAACACAAGGAACATGCAGGGTGGGATAGACAATGATCTGACACAGAAAGGAATGAACACACACTGGCTGTTTTTCAAAACCGCCTATTATACTAGCAGTATGTACTGATTTGGACAAAATTCAGTATGTAGTAAGTAGTATGTGAACAAGAGCAAATCTGCAGTAGTGTCAAAACTCTCCGGATGTCTACTGATTCGGGAATAATTTCACAGCATGCATCGGACCATCTGCCTCGCATATTGTTTCCCACAATGTACAGCGCTCGTTCCGCTTTTTCTTTCCTCTTCTTCTTTTTTTTGAGGGGAGCACTCAGTTATTATGTGCTGTGAAAATTATTAAACTACATACAAACCACTTCCTAACTTTTTAAATCATAAATTGATGCTAAAGAAGCAGTTTTGCGATCAGCTTGGCGGTTGTTTTACTTCCATTTTCTGAAACCGAAATTCAGTGACGACACAGATCGAACAGAACTGTCATACTACATACTAAATTCAAATGCAGTATGTAGAAGGCAATACCTACTGGCTACTACATTATTAAGTAGTATGTAGCAGGCCATTTCGTAAACAGCCACTGATCTGGCACAGAAGGGAGTAAACACAGAGGCTGTTTCCAAAACGGCCTGCTACATACTACTTACTAATGTAGTATTCAGTAGGTATTGCCTACCACATACTGCGTTTGATTAGTATGTAGTATGACGGTTCTGTCTGATCTGTCATGCAGCATGCTGAGCCAGACTTTGCTGGATTTCCGGTTTCGGAAAGCGGAAGTAAACAACGGCGAAGCCGATAAATGAAATGCTTATTTAGCATCCATTTATGATTTAAAAAGTTAGGAAGTGGTTTATATGTAATTTGATAACTTTCACAGCACCCAAAAACGGATTTCCTCCGTCAAAAAATTAGGAAAAAGAAAAAGCAGAGACGAGCGCTGTGCATTATGGGGAAACAGTACGCGAGGCAGACTGGTCCGATGCATACTGAGATATTTTCCTGAATCAGTAGACATCCGGGAGTTTTGGCATACTGCAGGATTTTGCTCTTGTTCACATACTACTTACTACATACTGAATTTTGGACATATCAGTACGTACTGCTAGTATAGTAGGTGATTTTGGAAACAGCCAGAGACTATATACACACTGGGTAATGACTAACAGGACACAGGTGAGACCAACAAGGCCAGGTGAGGACAATCATCAAGGAGGGAAAAAACACAAGACAAACATCAAACAACCAACACAGAATACAAAACAGGGGTGAAACACAAAGGCTGTCTCCGAAACGGCCTGCTACATACTACTTACTAATTAGTAGGCAGTAGGTATTGCCTACTACATACTGCGTTTGAATTAGTATGTAGTATGACTGTTCTGTCCGATCTGTCATGCAGCAGCTGAGCCAGACTTCGCTGGATTTCCGGTTTCGGAAAGCGGAAGTAAACAACTGCGAAGCCGATAAATAAAATGCTTATTTAGCATCCATTTATGATTTAAAAAGTTAGGAAGTGGTTTATATGTAATTTGATAACTTTCACAGCACCCAAAAACGGATTTCCTCCCGTCAAAAAAATGATGTAAAAGAAAAAGCAGAACGAGCGCTGTGCACATTGTGGAAACAGTACGCGAGGCAGACTGGTCCGATGCACACTGAGAAATTTTCCCGAATCAGTAGACATCCGGGGAGTTTTGGCATACTGCAAGATTTGCTATTGTTCACACACTACGTACTACATACTGATTTGGACATATCAGTACGTACTGCTAGTATAGGAGGCGATTTCGGAAACAGCCTGGGTAATGACTAACATGACACAGGTGAGACCAACAAGGCACAGGTGAGGACAATCATCAAGGAGGGAAAAAACACAAGACAACATCAAACAACCAACACAGAATACAAAACAGGGGTGAAACACAAAGACAATCCACAGAACAAAACCAGAAATCAGACAGAACACAAAAAAGAAAACACTAAACAAAAGCAACTCATGACAGTTTTACAACTTACTGTAGATATGATGTTACAGTATGTTAATGAATTCCTTCAAACAAACTACTTCAAGCCTAGTTTAGTGTTGTTAAAATCCTCTTCTTATGCAATGCAGATGTTTTACAATTAGGGACAGGAATCACCAAGTGTCCTCACAATATGATACCATCATTTGATGCAATGTGTTTTTTAGCATTGGCTGTACTGTGCCCTACCGTTTCAGCTCTCAGTCCTGGCCTTGAACTTGTTGATGTTGCTGATAGTAAACTAGTTTACAAGTACTCCAATAAAGTATTTGACATACAGCTTGTCATGTGATGTCTTTTCTCACTCTGATAAGAGATCTGTGCTTGGATTCCTTGCATGGATCTGAGAATGATTGCATCTATGATAGTAATCCAGTCATTTTAAAGTGGAACCGTGTTTTTTTATACTGTTTGATAGTAGTACAACCTGAGTTTCAATAATCAGTAATAGACTGGTCATTGTTTGTGTTTTAGGGAATAAAAGAGGCCACATTTATTCAAGATTTAACTGAAAATGTTCGGCACAGTATGCAAGAAGGAACAATAGAGACTTAAGATGCACGATCTCTCTTGAAATGAGACCCCGGTGCTCAATGAGATCATCTGTGTAAATAAAGGTTTAAAAAATACAACATGAATGCATAATGAGAAGGCATTCATTACCACCTTTGATGACTAGACAGTTTCGATATTCTGTGCTTGAGGCAGACTTTGGTTCATAACCCTAAAGCCTGAAGTTCGATTTCCGTCCCTGTGTCCAGGTGTTTTCTCCTGTCACTAGTTCCAATACGAGCCGATTACTGACCCTGTAAGAGATTGTGTCTCTAATTGTCTTTTCACATGAGGGGACGCCTAAGGACCAGTCACCACTATTGATCTGCCTGCCCAGCCAATTTGTCGTCAGACGCACTGGAATGGTTCATTATCTGTTTTCCTGCCAAAGAAAACAACATGAGCAAACTTTCATTTGTTGGATGCCCTTGTAAAGTGAAAGTGAAGGTGTAGAGAAAGAGCAAGGCAGACAGTATGAGGGAGCAGATTGTCAGTGAGAGCCTCTGAGTGGGAGGAAGCATAAGTTGGTTTGAGAAAAATGTAACAACAAAGGACAAGAGGATGAGGCAGTGTCTCCTCTATGCTTATTTGACCTACCATTAACCTGAGTGTACTTTTGAAGCCTGGCAGAGATGCTTCTGTCTGATGTGTCCTTCAGTTCTGGCCAGCTAAGGCTGCCTGCCGTGCAAGTTGGCATAATTTAATTGAAAAGAGTGAAGTTTGATGTGACAAAGCCCTGACTCATTCATCAATATGACTAATGCTCGGCTATGCTAGAGAAAGCAGAGAGAAGGAGGTAGATGCATATTCATACAACATTAACAGGACAGACTCACAATTTACCTGCTGTTCACATCAGCTTCAATGTGTGGACACTAGGCATGTTGATTAACAGATCCATGTCTGGTCTGTGAAGCAACAGAGGATAATTTGTGATCTAAAGAGGAAAACCAGCTTGTATCCTTGAAAAGCACCATTTAGAATTATTAACTCAGCACTGTACTAGAATGATACCCAAACCCAACCTCATCTACATCTTTAAAACCAACCTGAGTAACTTCCGTTCTAATCCTATGTTTCTGCTCTCCCTCCATTCCTAATCTGATCTGTGATCTACGAGAACAGTATGTGATCTCATGAAGAAAAAGAGTGAATCATTTGCTCCAAGAATATGACTGACTTCTTTTGGGACTAAAACTGTCACCTGGACACTCTCCACCCCCATGTCTTAAAGATCTAAACCAAATGCCAAATTAAATTTGAATCGAGGCAACAGACCCGTCTGCCACTTGGCTAACACAGTACATTGAATATACAGTACTCTGTTTCTCTGTCCTTGGGTTACATTTTGTATTTACACCAAGAGGGACAGAAATAAAATCCTGAATCTGGACGGATCATCTTGGTGAAGGATCCATCAGTATAAGCGACTACGAAGAGCCAAAGCCGCTGAGAGGCTGAGGTTGGGCCTAGTTAGTGTCGCACACGCTAAAAGCAAAAATCACTAATGCACAAAAAAGTAGTTTAACCTTTTATTAACGAAAAAGGATAATCAACTTATGATAAAGTGCACAAACAAAAATAGCGAAGTAGCAATAAATAAGCGATCATAAGCGTAAACTAAGCGGTCAACACAAAGTACGGAGACCCAGCTTACCCCCTCTCTCTACCTGCAAACAAAAGAAAACAGGCGGCCTAAATTAACTCAATATCCCCGCCCCTAACACATGGCCCATAAATACCCTAATTAACTAACCCCACAATAAACCATATCGTAAAAAAACAACAAAAATAACACCACAAAGAGTATACAAACAATATCCGACCCTAAACCTCAAAATAACATAATATAAATACTTGAATCCCTCATGGCTCCAACAATCAGTCTTTGGAGGAAATGTTGGTGGTGGAATCTGATTAGATATTTTCAACCCCTGAATAAAATGTGTACAACAGCTGGGGTCTATCTGTGTGGAAAACAGCTGGTAAACTGACCTTTTTCACATATTTTGGAGCTGCACAGAAATTGATCTGTACTGGCAGGAGGTAACATCTGCTGTACAAAACATTATTGGTGTCTGGATTGACTTTTCTTTTTCAATGATATATATTGGCAACAGTGTAGCTCCCTTTTTAGTGCAGAGTAAATACAAATTAAAGATAATTTAGTTGTCAGCTTTTAAGGTAAACACAAAGCTGGTTACAGTCTAAACCTCCGACAGTGACTGACTGGATATTGTGAATTGTGAATAATATTTGGAGAGTGGGGCACCACTGGACTAGCAGTCTAAGAGTGTGCCCTATAGACAGAGGCTATAGTCCTCGTGGTAGCAATCGCAGGTTCGACTCCTGGCCGCTACCATGTGCTGCATGTCTTCCCCTACTCTTTGCTCCCTGCATTTCCTGTCTCTCTTCAGCTGTCCCATCCATTAAAGGCGAAAATTGCCCCAAAAATATAACTTAAAAGGTATGGAGAGAATCACTTTGCCGCTAAATCTGAGGGAAGAAAAGGTGATTACTGAGCCTCTCCAAAATGAACTGATATGTCATCATGATATGTTTCCATTAGTACATTCGGAAGTATGTTATCCATGTGTTTTGTGCTTGTTCACAAAAGTCAAGGGAAAAAAAGTCTTTGAGCTCCATATGAAAACTATAAAACGTTCCTAACACAGTGTGATGTTTGGTGTCAGAGGTGAGAGTTATCTCAACAGCATAACTCTACAACAGCTTTAGATCATTTGTCATTACAGTAGAGTCAAACTGAGAATTGTTCTTTGATAACATCAAACCTGTTATCAGCAATGACATCAGCCGAAATATACAGAATATGAGATAATAGGGCAGTGTCCTCCTAAGTGCTGATGTGAGATCAGTTCCTGGTATTAATAAGCTAAGGTGACTAATATGAGGTGATATCATACTGACCAGTCTGTATGACTTCATTTTCTGGATGCCTCCGTCCCCAATGTCAGTGCATGACATCTGCTGTTAATTATGTGAAATTGTGTATAACAGGAGGAGTGGGGGTCCTTGTGCATCAGATTGTTATCTGTGGATCTAACCTCTGTGTGTGGGCTTTCCTTCCAGAGCGTCCAGTAAATGCGGACCAGCAGGAGAGGACCCTTCTAAAAGGCGTGTTCAGCGTCAGGAAGGGCAAGTCACAGCTGCACAGTGGGCGGAGCGGCAGGTCATCCTCTGTGGCACCTGTCTAATCGTGGCCTCTGTCAAAGACAGCCTGACTGGGAAGATGCACATCTTGCCCCTGGTGGGAGGAAAGGTAAGAGTTCAGTGTTTGTCAGTCACGCAACCTTTCACTTTTCACACTGCAACAACACAGCTTGGTTGGACAGCTGAAGGGGTTGATTGTAGTGCTATCAGTTATTTTTGAGATACACCACTGTTTGTTCAGACTGAAAAATATAAAGCAATACTTTTCAACTGTGTGGTCACAAATTATGCAGGCTGTCTTCCAGCCAAGAGAATACAGCAGCTGTCACAAAAGGTAGTTCAGGGAATAAGTGCAGAGGATTGCAAGCAGACGTGCAATTTATTCTAAATTAGATGACTTACAGGAGAGTACGTGTTAAAAGGCATCAGACAAACTGGTAACAAAAAAATATGCTGTAAGGTCGGCAGGCAGCTCCAGCATTCAAGGACAAAAAAACAGTCAAAAACTGACATCAGACCAGCAGGGGTGTTAGGATGACTTGGACTCTAAACATGGGACAGAGTCTTGTTTATATGGAATGAGAGTGATTACTAGAGAGAGGACAGATGAGGAGGGAGGCAGAGAAAGTCAGGGCACTGATGGGCTGATTAGCACAGGAACAGGTGTGAGGATAGAGAAAGTAGAGAAAATAGGGGAGCATCTGGTGGAGAGAAGGAGATTGGCAAGTGAGCTTCGGAGTTGGAATTGGACCGGTGAGGAAGAACAGGGACAGACTGTGACAGCAGCTGATTCAACTGTATTGCACATACCACAAAAACCAACAACATATATTTTAAACCTTTATACCCCAAGCCTTTTTCTGGAAAATAACTGTCCCTCTGTGCTCATACCAAACCCTAAAATTCATAGTCAGTTTTTTGTACGGCACATATTACCATGTACATACTCCTCTGCATCTTCAAATTTGGTACAAACTGTCAAGTGGCCTCTGAACTTTTACAGTAAAAAGTCATATTTGAGGCTAACTACAGAAACATGCTGCTATAGAACAATGTAGAATAGGGAAAGTAGTAGAATAGAGTGTCAACAGCATAGAGACGGATAATACAGTCAGTTTTTGAATTGAAAGGAGGGGCAATTATTGGTAAATCAAGCACAGTAAGGTGAGTGTAGGAAAAGTAAAAACATAGCTACAAGGAATATCAGCAAAATCAACGATAAAAGAAAAATTATTTAGGAGTCAGCTGTGCAACCAGGTAAGCTAAAAACAACAGCATCCTGAAGATCTGCTTCAAAGTCTTTCATTTATTTTATTTTTTTTTAACTTTATTTTTCAAACATTTTTAGGATACAAGATACACAACAGCTCTGTTGCACTGTATTTTTACCGGTCATGGAAAGGAAAGAGTAAAGACCCAAAGTAGAATAATAAGAAAAATAGAAATAAATTAAAATGAATTTAAAATAATAACAGTAACAATAATAACAATAACAACCACAACAATAATAATAGTAATAATCCTACTAATAATAAAAGTTATTATAATATTATAAAAACAATAATGGTAATGAATCAGAAGGAAGTAGCTACAGTTGCATGTTCTATCTATACAGGTCACAGAGCAACAAAAACAACAGTATTAACAGTAACGGTTTGGGGGTTTCCTTTTAGTTTTAACAACATTTAATGACACCAGTTCCTTTAGTTTCAAGTCATTCTGCAATAAATTCCATGCTGTGGGTGCAGAATGTCCAAAAGCCCTTTTCCAATTTTCTGTTCAAGCTTTTGGGACATAGAGCATAAAAGAATCCTAGGTGTGCAATAATACTGTACAGCACTTTTCTGTGCGATGAAAACACACAGATAGTGTGGAAGCAGGCCAAGAATTGCTGATTTGAATGAAGGTGTATAAATGTATCAGCCTGCAGTTCGCCAGTGGTGACCATCCATCACTCATCTTATCTGTGTGTTCTGTCTGTGTTTAGGTGGAGGAGGTGAAGCGGAGGCAGCACTGTCTAATGTTCAGCTCAGCCGGATCCCAAGCGCAGACATACTTTGTCAACTTTGACACGCTGGTGGACTACCAGAGATGGCATCGGCAGGCATCAAAAGTAAGCAAGAATGAGTTTTATAGTGTGTGCACAATGCAGTACATGTGTCTGCCATGTTTACTCTCAGCAGCAGTTTGTTTGTTTACAGTCAGTCCCTCTGGCCTTGTACTTAAATCACAGATTGGATGCTGGTACTACCGTTGCCTTCTTCTTGTGAGTCGTCCAATCAGAAGCCGCCTTTCTGAGTGTGTCTGATTGGCTCCACAGAGGCAGACTCACAGCAGTGTCTGGCTTTGATTGAACAGCACACCTCTATTCACATAACTCTGTTTGCCACTTCTCTTTGGAGGAACTTCCATTGAGTTCTCTTGAGAAGGGCCCTCAGCAGTGGAGCTTCAGTTATATAAGTTTCTGTTGATTAGAAAATGCTACATGACCCAAACACATTCTTGTATTTGTGTTATTTTACACTCCGCGAGAATCTTGCCAGCTCCTCACAGCTGTTCATCAAAAAAATTCATTGTTTCTGTTCTGCTCTGCTTGCTTTGTCTCTAATATCCTAATTAATGACTATTGTTTCACGGCTTCTTCCTGGAGCTGAACAGCCTCTATGAGAGCCTCCACTGAGGCAGAGCCAGCATACAATTAGCCATGGACGGACAAAGCCAACAGATAAAAAAAAAAAGAAAATCCAATTAGCTGCAGATTCATGCTAAGTCCAGGATCTCTCTGGACGATGGTGGTATGGATTACTGAGTTAGAGTGGCCGTTAGTGCCCTGTATTTAGAATTAGGCTTAGACAAGAGGTTTCTGTGACGACTGAGGATGATGACTGATGAAGGTCTTTGGTAGATTTGGGCCAACGTTTATGCTACAATGCATAAATTGTAAGAGAGAGAGAGTGTATGAGCGAGAAAGGGAGTTAGTAAGTGCATTTGTGCTGCAAAATGAGTTTGCAGGAATAAGCTGAATATTGGAGTGTTGGACCACTTAATGGAGCATTGGAAGAATTTGTATGATACCAGGAAATAACAGTGTATAGAATATATTGTATATATATTGTATGGATCCTATGGGACTCACTCTTCTGATTGGCTCATTTTGAAAGTCCCCCGAGTTAACTCTGAACTGGGTCGATCATCATTCTCCATTGATGCCCCTAAATCATGGAATACCCTCCAACAGACTTTAAAGCTGATATCCATTCCCTCTTTTGCAGAATTTAAGACTTTGATCTCCGACCACTGTGTCTCAAATTGTATCTGTTTTAATTAATTTATTATTTTGTGAATGATTGTGTGGGTTTGTTTGCTGTTTCTAATGTGCCTGTGATCTCGACGACATTGGATATGAGGGAAACCTCAATGTTTTTTTTCGAGAATAAATAAAGGTTTTGGATTGAGTTGAATTGAATATTCTTGTGCATGAGAATCAGTTACAAACATGTAATTGTACAGATAGTTTGCAAATGAAAAAGATAAATTAAAATGAGAGGAAGTGCTTGTTTTGAAATTAGTTAATTGAAAGTAGTATTTTCCAAGTGATGGTCTCTGCAAAACAAACTCAACTGTCAAAACCAAGGTAAGAGTGACTCATATCTGCTGTGTAAATATGTTCTTTATTTTCCTACATAATTGTGCAATAAAACCAGCTCCTGCGGGAAATTAATTCCAATCTGATTTGAAATGAATGTCCTTTCTGCCACTTTGTGATTCATTTGATATAGATATAGGATATAAAAGCATGAACGCTGTCGACACTCTTTTGCTAATAAGAACTTGATATTATTTGTACAAACTGTATTGAAAGCATAGCCTTGATCACACATCAGGCAAATTTGTTTTGCAGTTAAATTAATGAGTGAATGATAATCTTGTGTAACGCATTAAACATTAAACCACACGGTTATAAAGAGACTCTCCTCACATTTTACAAAGCTGCACAGCAGAGGCTGAACTACTGAAACATCTTATCAATGATTCTGTTAGTGGCATCATGAAATGTTAAGTGTGATGGCTAACAGGGCAAGAGATGTCCATCAAATGTTAGCTGGCTGGTGATGATGCTCAGATGAAATGATAAGCAGATAGATGATCTGTTTTGAGGGGTTAGTAGTTGTGTGTAAACATGTTTTCTTCTGTCAGCGTTTAATTCAAATGATCTAAAATGCAGTTAAACTCTATTATTTCTTACTCTCCTTTTAAGTCTTCCATCCATCAAGCATCCATCACCCCACACTTACATTATATTTTATTAGAGGCATTGTTGATGAGGCCTGATGAGTAGTTTTTGCGGGAGATGAGCAGTTATGTGTTTGTCATCTCTAAAAGCAATGACGTGATGTCATGCTCTGCTGAGCAGCCGTCCCATTTTCTGGGTTGCTGTGCGCCGTGCAGCCTTGTAGTTAATGGAGGAGCCTTGCCTCGGACTGGACTGGATGAGCACTGCTAGGTATAGCCTGTGATGATTGTTGGCCTGTAAACAATCTTCTCTGGGATGATAAAGGGTCTTTGCAGCTGTGTGAGGACGAGCTGTGTAACTGTTCTGTAGCTGCAGAGGGAGATCTGAAATATGCTAAAACAAGCACAAAATCTCACAGCCGTGTTAGTTTTTCTGCTTGTGAGGACATAGTGGCTCTCACTTTTATTCCTTGCAGGCTTACTCTGTCTTAGCTTATGGAAAACAGTCTAATTACATTTAAACTTAACCCATTGAATTAAATCATCACCTCATTGAACAGCTTCAACAAAGACGAAACATTTTAATTGTCACAGAGGCCGGATTTATTACAGAGCTATCGCATAAGGCTGAATTCATTCTGAAAGGGGGAACGTAATAGACTTGTCATTTAGTGCATGCATACATATTTACTAAGTTGTGAATGTAACTGGCTGAAGTTACAGAATTAGTCTGCTAGTCTCTTATTTCCCTACGATTGTGCTTCTCTGGCAGATAAACTCCACTGAACTGGAAACTGGGGCAATGTGTGTCTGAAGTGATATCTTGGCAAGGCAGCTGGCTGCTTGCATAAACTGAGGCCGGTATAGTTGCTTCCCCTGTCCGTTGTAACAACATGCTAAAGATAAAATCACTTAAGGTTGTTAGGCTTGATGCTCTGGATTGAGTTGTAAACACATTGCAACCTATCTCTAGCTAATGCTGTTAAAATTGCAAGAAGAAAGGTTATGCATTGTCTTGAGATTGAGACCTACGTCTTTATTTTAAATCTATTGATGGCGCAAAAGAGCAACATGCAGGTCTAATGCAGTAGTGAAAATAAAGGGATATTTTGATATAAAAGTGGATAGTTGTTCGTTTTTTCACTTTAAGCTCTATAAATGTCTATTGACATCGATGTAGAGCCAGTACTTCTGAAAAATGCAGTTCAAAAACACATCGCGGTTTGAAGTGTGCTACCAGATGGACTATACTTTGTATGAGATTTCCTCTTCCAGGTCTTCAGCTGCCCTCACTAGAGTTAATGATCATGCATATCTAGTCGGATCCAATGTAAATGATGATGAAAGATGCTAAACTAAATAAAGAAGATCTCATTTTAAGTGCTTTTTAAAAATGCAGTGTTTGTCTGTGTGTTTGTCTGTGTTTGTATAGGTGGTGTCTCAGACAGTCAGTCTGGTGGACTTGTCCTGCTACAGCCTGGAAGCAGTGCCTGAGTATCTATTTTACAGTCAGGATGTCACTCACCTCAACCTGCGACACAACTTCATGAGCCTCCAGGGGCCTGGAGGCCTGCTCAACCTCCCCAGGTAACCACACATCCTTAACCCAAAGACTCCCTTCACAAACACCCGCTAACGGATGGATGTGGAAGGTTGTGTTTTAACTAGCAGTGTCTGCATTGTTGAAATGTGTTTTGGCCACAAACACAGATTCTCCACTGCAGTTTTAGGGTCCATTCTGAGCTCCAGCCTCAGATCATTCACAGTTCTTCAATGATGGCACAGCATTTAGTCCAGAACTGTGCCTTGCTATAAGTGTTAGGTACACTCAAAAAAAGCAACATGGGGGTCTGTTTTATCGACATAAGTATAAAATGTAGCTTCTATTATATTAATTCATGTTTAGTGGTTAAACATTTTTAAATCATGTAGTTTTAACACAACATGCAAAATCCTTAAAACTACAAGATTGCTTTATGTCAACACAACCTAATGGGTTTAGGTAGATCCCACCTGCAATACCTCTCCAGAGCAGAAGGTGGCAGTAACATGTGACAGTCCCTATTTATCAGCCAAGGTAGCCTGCTTCTGGCAAAGAAGAGCCATTACGGGGAATTGCGAGAGATCACGTGTGACTGACTGCAATTGGGGCACTGGTGGCTTAGCAGTCTGAGCGCCCTACGTATCGAGGCTATAGTCCTCGTCGCATAGGTCGCCGGTTCAACTCCCAGCCGGTCGACCATTTGCTGCATGTCTTCCCCCACTCTCTACTCCCCCGTTTCCTGTCTCTCTTCAGCTGTCCTGTCAATAAAGGTGAAAAAGCCCAAAAATATAACTTTAAAAATAAAAAATAATAAGCTATCCATAATCATATTTTACAAGTTATAGTGACCTAAGACAATGAAGTCAGATCCTAACTTAGTAAATATGTTGAAACAACCTTTACAAATTAAGTTGGACCCAAATATTGCAAATAAGTAATGGTAACGTCAAAACTTTATGTTCACTCAACATATTTAAAATTAGTTGGTTCAATAAAATTATGTCTAGCTAAATGAAAGCATTTTAATGAGGTGGAAATTATTTCCATAATTTTATGTTCACCCAACAAATTATTTCTTTGAGTGTAAGATGTTTGTTTGAGACAAGGTCCTCACTTTCTTACTGTTATTAGAAGAAGGAAGAGGCTCCCTGTAGATCATAATAACACACAATTTACAGTTACTATCAGTCTAGTTGAGTGAATAAATCCTTTGTTATGCACACCATTACTTGTTTTTCAAGCTTCAGGGCTGCTAAATATCTCAAAACCAGAGCATGTTGCTCACATTAGCCTTCCACAATTACCGTCACAAACTCTCCTGCCACCCAGCAGTCTCAGTCTTAAACTCAGATGTCTTTTATGCTCTTGATGTAACTATTTCATGTGTCTTGCTCATCACACATTTTATGCCAGATATGTCAAAACAGAGTGGGTTCCAGTTGTGCGTCATTCATGAAGCAGGACTAGAATTTAGTTTGTTTATTTTTGTTCTTGAAATTGAGTTTATTCAAACAAGCTGCATAATTTCTGTGAAGTCTATCCGTGTGTAACCTGATATATTATGTTGTTGTACATGTTCCCACTCTGGTACTCACTTTGAAGAAGACAAACGCTTTAGTTTCTAGCACTCCATTTCTGATGCTTGGTCCAGGTTGTTTTTGTGTTAATAAGGAAGATACTGGGATAAAGGGAAATGATCTGTATTCGGTTCAGCATTGGGACTCAGGGCGGCCACCTCCATCGCTCACAGCACCTGGGGAAACAAGGAAGGCAGCGATAAAACGGAGGATCTGACTGTGTGGCTGCATGGCGCCACTTCATTCATCACAGCCTGGAGTCTTAGACACCACACACACACACACACACACACACACACACACACACACACACACACACACACACACACATGCACACACGTACACACACACATACCAGCATCAACAAATTTGTATTTGAAGAAGCTAGCTGGGGCCTCAGAGACTACAACACGTGTATTCATGTAAGCACCAGAGGATTCCCGACTATCTTCATCTGATTCAGTTTACTGTAATGTTTGACTGGTCAGTCTTGATTCAGTACCATCGTTCACTGGCTCCACTAAGTCACTGATGGAGAGATTCTAAATACTTTTCAATATGAACTCTGTCCTTTTTTTTGGCCGCTGAGCCACTGACTGACTGTTTCCAGCTGCTTACAAAGCAGTCTTAATAACATGGTGCAAGCCCAAAGCACAAATAACAGCACACCACTCCCACAGTCAGCTAGTGGGGAATGAATTTAGAGTACTTAATTTCTCCAGTGTTCACTTTAGATTTAAACAACCTGTTTCAAGCCTCAGCTTCTAGTTCACCCTATTTCTTCTTTTATATTCACATTCCTCGTCCACATCATTCTCCTGAGACTAAACAAATAGCTCAGTAGATGTGACAGAGCATACACTACAGTTGCAGATGTATACTGTGCCAGCCTTACAGTGTACATGACCATCACCTTCTGTTATATGAGTATGAAAGCAACAAAATCTAAATTTGTGTCTCATGGTTAAAGTAGATTTATTTTAAGGCTCCTCCATGCTATGTTTCTCTCTCTCTCTCTCTCTCTCTCTCTCTCTCTCTCTCTCTCTCTCTCTCTCTCTCTCTCTCTCTCTCTCTCTCTCTCTCTGTAGGTTTTCTCAGCTGAAGAGCCTGAACTTGTCTCACAACCGTCTGGGTGTGTTCCCTGAGTGTGTGTGCGAGATCCTCACCCTGACTGAACTCAACCTCTCATGTAACAGTCTCCACACCGTCCCTGAGCAGATAGGCAACCTTCAGAGGTGTGACATGGTGACACAGTGACACACATATACCTTTCCTACTATCCTACAACTCAGTACAGTTACAAATAGAGTAAGGATACCATGAACAGAAAATGTAGGAGCATATCCCAAGAATAACTGCACTGCAAAGACAAAACATTTATATGTATGAAATAAAGAACATGACACATTGGTAGAAACTATACTTAGAATTCTGTAAATAGACCCAACTCAACTCATTTTTATTTATATAGTATTTTTCATACATTCAAGCATGCAGCCCAAAGTGCTTCACAAAAGAACAGACAGAAAATAGCAGCAATGGGTAAAATGATACAAGACTAAAACAAGATGGAGGAAAGTGATATGGAATACTAAAAGATCAAATAATTAAGATTAAAACAATAAAATAAAATCCTAAAATATAATACAATAAAGGTTAAAGTAAAGATTAAAAAAATAAGTCTTAAGTTTACTTTTAAAAACACTCTCTGGCCAACACTTGTGAGGGACACATGAGGAAAATTTAAATGGTAGACTAACATTTCTATATTTTTTGAATATGTCAGATGACTGTAGAGACATACATCATAACAACTCTTTAGAGAGCAAATGACCTAACAGAAAACACTTTGTAGCTGGAATGTTTGTAATTGTATTTTTGCTTGAGTTTGTTGATTGAAAGGTTGTTATAGTTTTCACTTTTGGGCCATGGTATTCATAATGAACATGCTCATAAAACTTGGCTGAAGATCTGAAACAAGTTGAATGCATGAAGTTAAAATATTTATTTGTGCAATTACTCTTAGATATCTAAAGAGATCAGTTTTCATACCATGAATCTGTTAGTGTAGGATGCTACTCTTAAGCTCCAACTGGGCGTGAGCAGATAACTGACCGCACACTGGAGTAACAGAGAGAAAGTAATGACTGTCTCCTCCTCTGCATCTTTGTAGCCTGCAGACGCTGTCTCTGGATGGAAACCACCTCAGCTCCCTGCCTGAAGAGCTGGGTGGCCTGAACCAGCTCAACGGCCTTGGGCTCTCTTTCAACAACTTCTCTCACATCCCTGCTGTGCTGGAGAGATTGAGTGCAGTGGACAAGCTGGCCATGGCTGGGAACAGAGTGGAGAGTTTGGAATTGTGTACTCTGGCCAAAATGAGCCACCTGAAAAACATCGACCTCCGGTAAGAGGCAAGCCAGGGGATAAACAGCTCTGCATTTCCTCTGTCCCTTCCAGCTTTTCTTCCTCTGTTGATCAATATGATAAATGCAATATGTAATGCAAAGAGATGCCTCCAAACGCTGTCAGTCATCCATTAAACAAGAGGGCACTAGAGAATAACCCTGCTATACCATCTATCTCTAAAACCTCTTGCATTGACAAAAACATAAATATCCTGACACACACACTAGTCCAATAACAACAGCCATTTCCTCCTTTCTTCCCAACCCCTCTCAGCGTTTCCTTTTTATTAAACATTTATTTATAGATGCCAGCTTTGCTGAGTACAACCATTTTATTCTGCATTGCCCTGCTTCACATCTTCCTTCACACCTGGGAGCTGCCTAGAACTACAGTCACATTTATTTGTTGGCCTCTCAGCAGCTCCACAGGAACAGCTGGGGGCTGAAAGTCTTGCTCAGAGGGACCTCTGTGTTGTGGGTAATGAGGAGTAGGAAGCTCTACTCATTGACTTCCCAACAAGCCTGAAGATCAAAACCAGCAACCAGTGCTCTGCACTACGCCAGCCAATAGTAGTTAAGTTGCGGTTTGGCAATGGCTGACGATATTAATAGGAGCAAGGTGCATCTGTGGTGGATTAGCAGGCTGGCAGCTCTTGTAAAAAGGAGTTGTAGTTTATTAACAGGATAGATGGGATTAGAGGAGCCTGGATCTCAGTGCAGTGTTGGCGTGCAGTCATAAACTCACAGTTCTGCTCACTTTGTTGTCCAGCTTCTGTTTTTTTTACAAGGTATGCTGCTAAACATGGGTTGATGATTTACAAAAAGAAGTATAAGATAGTTTGTTCATGTGAAACAAAGGGGAGGACAAAGGAGTGGTCCAACCATGTCGTCCAAAACACACAATATCTTGGATTCCAATATTGGATTTCTAATGAGACTTGAGGGAGTGGTATTGTTTCATCCTTTTTTGTGTTAAGTGTTTTCCCAAAGTGTGCTGCATTATTTTAAGTTCTTTTTTCATATGCAATTAATTACAATTTAATACAATGAAGAAAAAAATAGAGCAAATTAGCATCATGTTGCTGTGTTCCAGTCTGCTCTCCAGCACATTTTTCACATTTAAAGGGGGAGGACAAAAGTTTACTGTTATCATTCCAATACTAGAGTTGTATGTGCTATATACTCAGGGTGTAAAATTAACTTTTTACCTCAACTGCCATTGGCTAGTGACCTCCAAAAATGTACAAGCCAAAACTTTTTTTAAAAAAAGCTGTCTGTTCCTGTTCTTGATCATCTCCTGGCTCTTTGTTTATCCTTTTTGTTTGTGGCATCTTCCTCGAAACGCTCTTCCCGTCGTGCTTCTTCAAGCAAAGGGAATGAATAGAACTCCAGTAGCTGACGTCACGGCTTTTCTGACGTACCAAATCACAACACAAGCACAGCGCCGCAATGGTCAAAATAGCCTGACAGTCTGCAGAAATGGGCAAAAGTATGAAAAAAAATCCTCACATGCAATACATAATATTCCATCGGCCACTGGCGGGTGTGAGTTTTTGTTTTACGCGACAAACCAATTCATTACCGGCCATTGGCGCTTGGCAGGTGTTAATTTTACGCCCTGTATATACTGTAAGATTATGTGATTAAACAATCACAGTACCAACCCACCACTTTTCTATGTCCTTTTTACCAAGTGTGACCTCAGGATTATTGATTGCTGTCTGTTCGATGTCAGGATAATGTTTTTTTTCTAAGACTCATTTTTTAGCTCCAGAAGGGATAACCAGTGTTATTTCATCTCCTGTCTCCTCCCTGTCACACACAGACTGAATGGTCTGCGCTGTGTGAAAATAGAGGATCTAGAGGCAGTGAGCCAGGTGACCCAGCTGGACTTACGGGACAATTGCTTGGAATCACTAGACCTGAGCTCCATCTGCAACCTGGAGACTCTGCACTGTCAACGCAACCAGCTGGGGACACTCACACTCGGCGGCTTCACTTTGCGCATGCTTAACGCCGGCAGCAACCGTGAGTCAAATAGAGCGTCAACTGGCTGCTGTTATTGCCTTACTGGCTGTTTGTCTGTATGTATGTTCAGCCCCCCCCCCTCCCTCTTGTGAAACATTTATCATAAACACACATATATGAACAGCACAGATGTTAAGCTGCTCATTGCTGCTTTTATCTGCCCACAGGCCTCACAACAGTCAACATCTATCCAGTCCCCAACCAGCTGACACACATGGACCTATCACAGTGAGTTCTGGCTGGGAATAAGGAGTGTCCATGGTCTCTGTGTTCACAAATTTTGTAACAGAGGCTCTCAAGTCTAAAAATAGCATCAGCATCTACATCTTAAGATTCATTTATCAGGTTTTCTGTGGTGCTGAATAGAGGTGTTTAAACATTTGGATACAAAAATGGATGAAGAATATTTTTGTCTTGAATCCATTCAGCTTAATTTTTCAGAAAATCTGATACACTTTCTTTTTGTTATTCTCGAAATGTGCTCTATTTCCTAAATGTCTTTTTCAGTGTGTACAAAAGGGTTGATCTCATTGTCATCCTAGATGGCTGTGATTTTATGAGATCTTGTCTGCCTCTTAGGCTACATCATTCAAAGATCTGATATTTAACTAAAAGTGATGAACAACACAAACCTTTGACCAAAGTGTCATCTTTCACTCTCTTCATTTTTCTCAACCATGTTCATAATGTGCTGGCTGTAGGCCTACTTATGAGCAGTAAATGTTCCTGTGTCAGAGCTTACATAAGCTGCTTCGTGTTTATAAATGACCTCTATTAAAATCTCAAGTACTGACTCTGCAAACTCACAATGTTTATTAAAATGCATATTTTAATCATGAGCATTCTTAAGTCACCCTGCAGGATATTCATTTACCGCCTGTTTTTCCACAAATGGCTTCCTCATTTGAACTTTGAAAAGGAAAATATCAACTCCGCTCAGTTTGAGTGTTTGTGTGTGTTTTTCTATGTGTGTGATTGTGTGTGTGTTGAGACAGGAACCTTTTGGAGTACCTGCCAGATTGGGTGTGTGACTGCAGAAAAATTGAGATGCTGGACGTCACGCACAACCTCCTGTCTGAGCTTCCTTCCAGGTTACCAACCTTTTTGTAATTCTGAATTCTTATTTTAGTTCTGTCACTTATCCTGAAACTTTTCTGCTGAGACATGAGAATATATTCAGCCTCGTGTAATTGACAGATTGCTGTGCTGTGCTGAATTAAAGAGCAGGTAATACATTACTCATTGTCATACTTAGGTACTGCTCGCTCTATTTGTCCAACTAATTTCTAGAGTTGAAAAAAAAAAGAATTTCTCATGATAGTGACACCATAAAAAAACCACAGTCAGTCTCTTTATGGAAATCAATATCACTGTCAACGACTTGCCACTGTAAAAAATGGCTGTACTACAGAGAGTGGCACAGTTCCCATCATTCATTTCCAGCCATCCAAACTCAACACAGGCATTTGCATTTGAATAAAACATCAGGGGAGCTTTTGCAAAAGAGATAATATTCCTCTATCTACTGTACCCACTCATGAATGTTGTGAGGGTTTCAGGAGAGAATTAAATGCCACTGTGCTGGTCTGTTTGTGCAGAGAGGCTGGAAAGGTCACTTATAGATTAGTTAGCAACAACTCCCCTCCCTCCAGTCTCACAAGAAGTCCAGTCTGCACATTGACTCTGTTTTCTTTACTTCTTTGCCTTTATGAAGGTGTTTTTTTTTAACGCCTTCTCTCGCCTCTGACAGACTACTCAACAGCATGAGTTTGAGAAAGCTGCTAGCGGGGAACAACCGTTTGCAGAGAGTGCCTGACCTACTTGACCATATCCCTCTGGAAGTCCTGGACCTCCAGCACAACAAGCTAGCCAAGCTCCCTGAGAGTCTGTTTTACAAGGCCTTAAAGTGAGTCTCTGAAGTTCTGTTTCTCTTCTCATCTCTCTGCTTCCTTTTCAGTTCTGTACTCCAAACCATTTAGGCTATTCTTTGACTCTTTCAGCAGTTGGCTCCTCTTCTCTGAAATGTTTCCATGCAGTTTGTTCCCTGTTTGGTTGCAGTCGGCCGTACTGTGTCACAGCTCATGGTTCTGGGGCTAAAGTATAGGCTGTATGTAGGGATTGCGGTCAAGATCAATGGAGCATTCCAGACTGTAACTGGAGCTTCATTTGCCCTCCTATTTCCTGTGTGGTAAATCACTTAACACCCATTAGCAGTTGAAATGCTCTAATGTACTTTACTGTCTCTATTGCTGAGACGAAATGGCATGGACTGCTTTGTGCATGATGAGTTTCCTGATGTCGTCCAAGAGCTGCCCAGCTCACAGGAGGAAGTAGTTAGACTCTCGACTGATGGAAATAGTTGGTGGCTGTACTGTAGATTTATGGTTAGAGAAAGTATGTGTTCAACACTTTTCACTTATTCATAAACATATATATACCAAACTCTAAAAAAAACAAAGCTCAGAGGGGTGTTGATGATTTTCTAATATTGTGTGTTGAAGGGAAATATTTGCACTTTGCTCATATCTGACACCATTTTAAAACAAGAGCGTGACAATGACAGTTTTTATTACTGTTTGGCATGTGATTTGCACAGACAGTGACTTAACAATACCAATTGGATAAGAACCCTGAGAGCTCAAATTGCTTCTCCCCCTCCCTGTGCAGGCTCAACAGTATGAAAATCGTTCACTTATTACCTACGAATAGGACAATTATAATGCTTTGAATACTGTTTAAACATGCTCTGACTGTGACATTATGGCAGAAAACTGCATAAATGTTCCTTTATGCATCCCCTCTCTTTATTTTGTCCTTCCTTACAGCTTAAAATACCTAAACGTGTCAGCCAATGCCCTGGAAAATATTCCCCCAAGCAGCCAATCGGAAGAGAGCCTCAGCACCCTTCAGGAGCTCTACCTGACTGGCAACAACCTGAATGAGAACTGCGGTACTCTGTTGGTTGGACACCAGAACCTGCGGATCCTGCACATCGCGTACAACCAGTTGCTTTCCTTTCCTGCCAGGTGTGTTAGCTCGGCTGTTATGTCAATAAATGCTTAATTAAGTCATTTTTTAATAGCTTTTACACTACCAGTCAAAAGTTTGGAAACACCTTCTCATTCCAGGGTTTGTATTTATTTTAATTATTTGAAACACTGTAGATTAATACTGAAGACATCAAACTATGAAAGAGCACTTATGGGATTATTTAATTAACAAAAAAGTGTTAAACAAACCAGAATATGTTTTATATTTTAGATTCTGTAAAGTAGCCCCCTTTTTCCTTCATGACAGCTTTGCACACTCTTGGTATTCTCTCAGTCTGCTTCATGAAGTGGTCTCCTGGAATGGTTTCTAATTAACATGAGCCTTGTCAAGAGTTCATTTTTAGACTGACTTGCCTTCTTAATGTGTTTGAGACCATCAGTTGTGTTGTTCAGAGGTATGGTTAGTACACAATGGATATCCCTATTTGACTACTGTTGTAATGCATATTATGGCAAAACCATATCATTTCATAGTTTTGATGTCTTCAGTACTAATCTACAATGTTGAAAATAATTCAAATAAATAAAAACCATTAAATGAGAAGGACTGGTAGTGTATATGACTTAAAACGTTCACTTTTAGTCTTTGTGCTCTGGTCATTTAAACATGATGACTGTTCTGCCCTGTTTGTAATGCAATTTTCCTGCTCTTTCAGTAAGCTCAGTAAGCTTGAACTGCTGGAGGAGCTCAATCTGAGTGGCAACAAGCTAAAGACTATCCCCTCCACGGTGTCCAGCTGTAAGAGGCTACACACCCTTATTGCACACTCCAACCACATCACTGTCTTCCCAGAGATCCTAAACCTGCCCGAGATCAAGGTCAGACTTGCATTTGTTTCATTAAACCAGCCTCTCTCTGTATATGTGTGTGTGTGTGTGTGTGTGTGTGTGTGTGTGTGTGTGTGATAATCTTGTACCTGTGTCCACTCGTGTGTTTTCAATATTTGTAGCTTGTAGATCTGAGCTGCAACGAGCTGACGGAGATCCAGCTGCCTGAATCCCTGCCTGCCACTCTGCAGGAGCTGGACCTGACGGGCAACAGCACTTTGACGCTGGAACACAAAACCCTAAACCTCTTCAGGTGAGTCATAAAAGACCCAGAGCAGCTTAATTAGAGTGAAGTCTTTGATACATCTTTTTAACTTGTGGTGGAAAGATGTGGTTCGTCCATATATATCACCGTCTAGAAAAACTTCCACTGTTTTTTGTATATTTCTTTTTCAGTCACATCCCAACCCTTAAATTAGACCAGAAGTCCACCACGACGCCAGGAGAGTCACTGAGTGCCTCCACTCCATGGAACCACGGTTACTCTGAGATGAGTGGCCAAAGAAACAAGTGGGTTCTTCTCTCTGTTTTAACATCAAGTTGCAAAATCAGAAACTTAATTTGCTCCTCTGAAGCTCAGTGTATCTAAATTGTCCTAAAATAAGAAAAGGAACAGTCCAAATGAGTGCAAACAAATCTGTTAAACCTGTTCATACCACTAAAACTATTTCTACTGTTACTTTAGGTTGAGTACTCATTTGGTATCTCCCCTCAGACGGACTTTCTAGTCTGTATTGTTTATCGTCTTTTCTGTGTCCTTTGCTATCAGGCTCACAATCACTCCTTAAACCTTGTTTTGCTGCATTCAGTTTATAATATATCTGTCTTGATGTAGCTTTAAAAGCGCAGAGCAGGTGTCTACCACTGAGTCATTGTCTGAATCACTGGCAAGCACCTAGCACTGGCATCCAGGCAGTCAATGGACCTTTTTCAAGAGCTGCTCTGGCAGTAGAGACTAATAATTCTATTGGATTTAATGCCTCTAACAACATTAAGTGCACCACTGAGAGCCCGGTGAGCCTGGCTGCTGCTCCGGGGTCACGGCCACCACAGGGGGCCACGCAGCAGTGTCTTTCATCAGCTGTCACCCCTTGCTGTTTCTCTTGACCTGGAGCTGAAGAGTAGCATGCTGAAGTATGTATGAGGTTTACCTCTGTGTTGGAGCCGCTGAGTCATCTGTTTGTGTACAGGTTGTGTGTGTCTGTGCTGGCCGTTGACCGCTTTGGAGACAGTGTGGAAGCATGCTACGGGATCTTTGATGGGGATCGCAATGAGGAAGTGCCTCGGCTACTGCAGTGCACCATGGGAGATGTGCTGTGTGAGGAACTGCAGCACTCCAGTATTGACAATGTCTATATGTGCAACACTTTCCTCACCTCACACAGGTAACAAGGATGTTTTTAACACATCTCATCAGTTCATTTTCTCACAAGAGAAACTTTTTTGTAAGGCTCCTGTCAGTGGCTCCAAGAGTTTCTCATCAGCTTTTCCTGTTTGTGTTAAACAGGAAACTTGGAATGGCTGGCCAGAAACTTGGCGCTTCTGCCTTGCTGTGTTATATTCACCATGAGCCTTCAGATCCAGGAGGCTACTTCAGCCTCACTGTGGCCAATGTGGGCACATGCCAGGCAGTGTTGTGCAGAGATGGGCGACCTGTTCCTCTCTCTAAAGTTTACAGTTTGGAAAACTGCAGAGAGGAGATGGAGAGAGTGAAACTCAGTAAAGCCATTATAACCGAGGTAACACTCAGCTTCTTCTTGTTTTTATAGAGGGGAATATGTAAAGCTTTTGATTTAATATTAATGTACAGCTTCATATTAACAGGTGTATGTCTTTCTAAGCTGATCTACAATTCTATCAGCACTTGTTTTGTTTTTTTAATAGGATAACAAAGTGAGTGGGGTGACATGCTGCTCTCGCCTGCTGGGCTGCTCTTATCTGTCTCCCTGGGTGCTCCCAAGGCCCTGGGTGCACACCGAGCTTCTATGTTCCCGGGATGAGTTCTTGATTCTGGGAAATCGAGCGCTGTTTGAACGCGTCTCCTTCCAGGAGGCCGTGTGCACTGTGCAAGCTGTGCGTGATCCTCGTGCCGCTGCAAAGAAGCTGTGTTCTCTCGCCCAGAGTTATGGCTGCAAGGACAACATTGAGGCTGTGGTGGTGTCACTGCACATTGGAGAGGACAGCTGTACCTGTGAGCCACCTGTCTCCACAACCGAACCACGGGTTCCCCCACCTACTTCTGCCCCGGTGCCTGTGACTGTGACTCCAGGTCCAAGTGACCCAGCCGCCCTCTCATGCAGCAGCGGGGTAGTCTCTGAGTTCAGCAGTGAGACGTCAGCCTCGGAGGTTGGCAGCGAGGCGGGATCCACCGCCTCAGATGAGCATCCATCCTCAGGGCCTGGATCCCGCCCAGAGAGACGCTGTAGCTTGCATCCTGCTACTACACTGTGTGGGATTATGGTGCCAGGAGCTCCAGTGATAGGAACCCACCCAGGCCTGTTCCAGCGGCAGCCTTCCTCTGCTACATTCTCCAGTAACCAGTCTGACAATGGCTTGGATAGTGATGATGAAGCCCCTCTTGAGGGTGTTATCTCTAATGGCAGTAAGTTAGAAGTGGAGGTAGACATTCACTGCTGTGCTTTCCAGCTGCGGTCAGGAGCCCCTGATAGCCCCAAAGACTTGGATCTTAAAAAGCAAGGCTCTGACTATCCCAATGGTAAAATGCGCAGACAGAACAGCGTGGTGGTTTCAGCCACAAACGGCTGCCTGCTGGCTGTATGTGGGAGAGAGATTGCCGACCTCAAGAAGTCTCCTTCCACATCCAGCCTGTTTGGGAAGAAGCTGTCCAATGGCTCAGTGGTTGCCCCTGAGGACAGTCATAATCTCATTGAGGTGGCCCTGGAGGCTCCTAAGAAGAAGTCTGGCTACTTCACTGCTCCCGCACAGCAGGACCCAGAGGACCAGCTCATTGTGCCTCCCAGTCTGGAGCAGGAAGTCAGGGAGCAGCTGAGAGGTCAGACCACTTTGGTCTCAGTCCCTCCTTTACCTTCCATACCCCCTATATTAAAGGACCCAGTGTGGGATCACCCACACCCTCCTGCATTTGCCACCAACATTGTGCCAGGTCCAGGCCCAGTCCCAGTCCCCATCCTACAGCAGGAAGTCTATGATACCGCACTCTAGGGGTGACACAGCATAGTGGCGTGTGGCTGCAACTCTCATCGTGCCATTCCTGAGAAGAGGAGTTTTCCTCGTACATGTGGGATACTCTGACTCAAGTTGCCATTTCTGGAGGCAAGACAAACCTGAGGGACCTTGAAAGTCACTTGGTCATGTTGAATAATTAATGTGAGGTGAAAGAGGACTTATGTGCTGGGTATCTGGGCAAAAAGAGCCACCAGGATCCCTCTTCACAAACTTGATGTATGGAAAAAGGATGGCTAGCTGTCATATATCAAACAAGCCTGACTTTAAGTGAGACACCTTGTGTGTTTAAGCATGTCAGCAACATTTCCCTTTACTTGGAAAGCAAGCAATCTAAAGGGCATGTAGGGATTGTGTTCAGGGAGGTCAAATCTCCTCTGCGGGGGCTCTGTGGTCTCCTTGAGAGAAACCCTGTTACTGAAACCTGAAAAAGTGCCTACTGCAGACAACTCAGCCTAGAGCTCCCCCAAAATCCAGGCTGTGTTTGGGGATGTGAGCTGGTTAGTTAAATCTGAAGGACAAAGTGGAATCTTAGAAAGACAAGTGCTGACCCAGCTTCTGTTCCTGCGGCTTATAAAAGGAATCAGACGGAATAAGGTGGAAATGCTCGTAAGGTAAATAGGATGAGAAGATAAAGAAAAAAAATCTGTATTATATTGCCAAAATTGTTATAAGTGGATTTTATTTTTACATTCCCACAAAATATATGTTGAATCTTCTATATAGAATAACTAAATTCCAGAAAGTGTGATACACACTTCCATTTACTGGCCAACTGAGATTATATGCTTGAGCTGCTGACATCAACATTAACAAGTGTTGCTGTTTGGAGAAACACATTATGAATACAGTCTTTCAACTGTATTGAGCAAAGTCCAAAAATCCTTCAACTTTTATTTTCTTATATATTTTTTGAGAACAGTGTGAGATCACGCACTGTCACAGGTCGGTCTATTACAATTCAAAGTTACTTTATTGTATGGTCACTGGACGGGGGACTGCTGGAAATCATAGTTTGATGAATATCAGTCACTTCAACGAAGTAGTAAAGGCACAAAAGTGAATGATGCAGTGTAGTGTCAAGAGTTAAAGGAAGATGTATCTGATGAAAGAGCTCCACTGGGGTAAGATTATACGTTTAAGTGCATCTTAATTTTGAAGGCTGCTACCCTTTTAATTTTGAAACATCTTTCTATGTCTCTCCGGACACATTCTGTCATCTTTTTTCAGCTTTGCTTTCAAATGGACTACCCACACATCACAGAACCTTCAGGTTGTGTCATTTGGCCAGTTGTAAACACAACCAGAACAAAATTTTCAGGTGTTTTTGTCAGCTCATATTTGTTCTGTGTACACAAGATGTCACAAAGTTTTGGGGCAGAATCTGCAGTCATACAAGCGCACACAATAGTTTGTGACGCAGGAACGTATAATATCTTTCAATGATATGACAACTCTGTTTTCAACTCAAGTCATGTGTGGTACCTGCAGATCAGAGAGTGGGGCCTCTTCAGACGAACATTTTATCAGTGAAGCGAAAACACAGGTACAGAGTGCTGCCTTTGTTTTGAGTTCACACAGTCTTGCTGCTGTTGGTGTTATTAGTTTTCAATCATGTTTCTAAATATATTGAACTGCTCTGACAATGATTTGTCACACACTCTGTTATTATTTCAAACATTCATGACTATTATACAGGCCAAGAACATTAGTTTGTCCATCCCTGATCCTCTGCACCTTGTGCCAAAAGAGAACGCAGCTCTGCCGGAGCTGCTGTGCTTATAAGAAGGCCAAAGTTAGGTGATTGCTCATGTCAGTGATTACCCACATTAGTTATATATTTTGCGCTTTTCTTGCATTTCACGTTTGTCACAAACCTGGACCTTTCAGTGTTCCCTGTTAGCCTTAAAGAAACAACACTTAATATTTCATTTAAAGGAGAATCCCTTTGTTGTTAATGTCACTCGTGATGCTTTTTGTGACGTACGCTATGAGTGTTTTTTATTTTTTTAACTAAACAGCCCCTCTATGCTTTCCTTGCTCCCCGTGAATGAGTGATAACCTCAGTGATGAAGCCTTAATTGATGTGAGTCTCAGCCATTTAATGTTTATTTGCAAGTTTTTGTCTCTTGTAAGAAAGTAATCACTGTTAAAGCACTTTGTACAGAGAAGAAAGTGATATTGAACTTTATGTATATTTAAGTTTATTATATATAGATTAACATATTGTCCTGAGATCATTGTGGCCTCCCTCAATCAAACATATCACCTCTTCTTTAAGAATACATAGCCAATAGAAAGGATGATCAGATTTTTATTTTTGCAGTAACATCTGAACTTTACAGAATGCCTTGTATGATGCATAATATACCGTCTGAAGTACTCTGTCTACTATATGAATAAGAACATGAATCATTGGGCCCCCTACTGGTAGAAGAGAAAACTCAGTTATGTGCATTTAATGCATTATATAGATCAAGAACTAATCGGGATTCCTAACCATCTGGCATATCCAGGTGGTCTTTCCACCACAACATCCCTGTCACAATAAAATGTTATTAAAAGGTAGTTTAAGATAAGAAGTGCTTGACCCGCATGGAAGATTTGGTTTATTCAGAATTAGACATCAACACTAAAGGAGTTTCTTTTCTCTAAAGTCGAGAATATGAAACTTTATTTTACACTAAGTCTAAGAATTTGTTTCCAGTCACTTTATTGATCACGTGCAGTGTCTGAAATGCCAAACACGGGTCAGACTGTGCCCAAACCTCCAGTATCAGAGCCCCGCACACAGTGTCAGGAATCTGGACTGATGTAGTGAAACTCGGATCAGTGCTGCAGGCGCATCTGGAACAGCTAGAAGACAGATTATGATTGTGAATGATATCGGCACACACCTGGAAATCGATGGAAGGCTGAACTGTTTGGAAGAGAAATGGATCTTTCCTTTAGGTTTTACAAAACAGTGGTGTTCACAACTGATGTTGGGAATTCACTCATAAAAATATGCAAAGTGTCAACTGTACATATATCTATACATGTCTATTAGATCTTCATTTTCACCTTAAACTCCGAGAATACTATTTCTAAATGTGCGAAAATGCATAGTGACTGATGTGTGTGCGTGTGCCTGTGTGTGTGTGTGATGTGTGATGTGTGTGTCACTGAGATTGAGTGAATAAGCTGAGCTGCTCTTGAATTATTCTCTGAGTTGTCTCCTCCCTCGGCTCATTTGCAGTTTTATTAGTTTGGCTCCCCGTGTCAAGTCACATTTGGACTGCGTTGCACTTTTACATTTATTGCTCTTCATAACCACCTTGGACTTTTTTATACACTAATTATGTGCGTCTCCTCGTCGACACCGTATATCCACCTGCTGTCCTGTTCTGTATACATTTCAAACATGAAGTATATTTGAGTAATGATCCATCCATGTACTAATAAGCGTGCATGTATATATGCCATCTGTGTGCATAGATACAGGAAGAGGGTGGACAAGGTGTGGTGTATGGCTCAAAATACTCCCTTTAACTCTTGGATATCTTTCTCTAATGCTCATTATCCCCTCTGTGCACCAAAGTAGAGGCTGTTTGTGTTCGAGTGGGTCTGTGTCTCTTTACCAACTCATTTATCAACTGTAAGGAATAATTTCTTCTCTGCACATGTCTTCACAATCCCCTCTGTACAACTGCAAACTGTCTGTGTTTCTGTGTAAATTAAGTGCACATGTACAGTTAAGTGTATGCATGCCTGTGTGAACAACGGATTGCGTGTAATTCTGCGTAATGAATGAAACTGACCCGAGATGCTCCAGTTGTTTAACATGTGACCAAAGTAGCCATTGTTAAATCTCACAGTTCCTTTCTCTACATTATTTTCTAGAAATGCTTGAATATTTTTTTTCTCAATGCCAAGAAGCTAATGTTTATTTTTGTACTTCATTGTTTCATGCAGAATTTATATTGCCCTCTCCGCTAACAGAATTTAAAGTGGGACTCTACAGAAACTATCACTGGTTGTGGGACGTTATTTTGAGGTACTAATCATAACTATAACAATGTCCAGAGCATGCCCTTAATATATCAACAAAAAGCATAGAATACAAACAAAATGGAGCATATCTAATATTTGAGGTTTGTATGCTAGCATGCAGATTACTGCTAAAATTGAGTTTGGTATTAAATCACTGTAAAATCAAGTATTAAGGAACAAGACTAACAATGCGCACTTTTGCTGTGTATCAGACAGAATTGTACTCCTGGGATCTTTGAGAGAGAGAGACGGTTGTTGTTTGATTTAAAATGCTGCTATCATTCCTTTTGAGCAGTCAAGCTGTTTTTAAATTACCTTTCAGCCACGTAGCAATAAAACTTTTTACTGTGAATTTATTTGGTCCTATGTCTATCTTGCTCACCATTTTTATGATGATTTCATGCCAATAAAAATAATTTAAAATGACTGAATTTTTTTGGTCAGAAAAGAAAATAATGTCCACAAGTTATTTTCTCATGTGTGATTACATCCAGAGCTATGATATAAAATCATTTTTTAAATCATAAAATCATGAAAATTAGTCCATTACTGTGCAACTGTTTAAGATCTGCCATCTATTGGCTAAGCTCAGAATAACCATAGACTCTATGAAAGGGATGGCAGCTACCAAGAGAAAGAAATAGCTGAGCCAAACCACAAGGTATTATTGTTTTTGAAGGCAATAGAAGTCTTTGGGAGAGGAACCAAGACAGAGTTTTGAAAAAATCCGAGCACACAATCACAACTTCCGCCTAGATATGCTGTGTATATTTTAGAGAGAGATGTTTTAAATTTCATCAAACCAATAAAAATGAAAATCTTCATGTTATATGGCACTGCTCAACCCTCCGTGTCAAGTCCTAACATTACTCATCAACAGGCTGATCGTCACCTTGAAAGCTTGAGGGCTCAGAAATAAATGATACACTCAGTCTGGGATACAAATTCTTTTAATGTTTAAAAGAGATCGAGGCCTGCAAAACCCTGGAGACTGAACATTGGTAAAATAACAGACAACCTTGTTTTTAAAGTAACTGGAGACTTCCTGTGTTCTGAGTTGCAAGTTTACAATGGAGTCTTAGAGACAAAATGTTTGAATATACAGAAGTCTTTATCGCAATTGATTTGTATCTACCTATTTGCGTTTTAACTTATGAGCATTTGTTTGCCTGAAAATAAAGAAAATGTAGTCACAAACATTATATTTATCATTTGAGAGGTTTATTGTAGTTTCACATGTGTAGAAAAATGTAACAAAGTGTAAACTGAGAAGTGGTGTTGATTAAAATAAAACAATATATAAAATCGTATTAAAAATGTCTTCAGAGATTAGAAAAAGATACAAAAATATCACTTTTAAAATAAATTCAACAAGGAACACACCTCATGTGATAAGAGAATAACTTCAAAGTCTTCTTATCACCGGGATTTTTGCTCAATCTGACCTTTGTTCAAATATATGGTAGAGATAATCTGTGTCAAAGGTTATTGTCCTCGTTTATCCTTTGCTTCTTTAGCTCACGCACTGACCTGAAAGCTTTCACAGCTAACACCGCCCCAAAGATGAACACAGCCACCCCTACCACCCCAAACAGACCTCCTGCGATATCTGCACCGTGGTACTGACACTCAAAGCCCTTGTGCCCTTTGCTCTTGTACATCTGCTCTCTCTCCTTACAGATTGGACTGTCGTAGGTTTCCTGCAGCTTAATAAAGTAGAAGGCCAGCGCGGGGATATAGCCTAGGCCAATCAGGAAGTTAATCAGAGCCTCTCCCAGCAGCACGGGGGGCCAACGGTAGGGCACTCTGAAAACTCCCAGGGCAAGCATGACACAAGCGTAAACCATCAAAAGCCCTCCACAGGCCATGGTGAACACGTATGGAGGGCGTTTGAGCTGATGGAACAGCCGATCCAGCTCCTTCACCCGGTCTGCGTCGGCTCCAGTGAAGGCATTGGCTCCACCAAAGTGATAATAGTAGACTCCACCCAGGCTGGCCAGGTCTCTGTAACCCCCGTTGTTGCTGTACGGCACTCCAGCACAGATGACAAGAAGGAGATTCAAAAACAGCTCCATAAGCTGGCAGAGACCTGGGACACACAAGATGAAGACACAGTGACATGAATGTGTCGTCAGGCAAATGTTGTGTAGGTGCTCTAGGGCCACTCTGTTAGATTCTAACAATCAGGAATGCTAACAAGCTTAATTTTTTACTTCAAATATTATTTTACTGATGATTGTAGGATAAAAAACACTTGCCTCTGGATGTTAAAATATATCGTAGGTTGTAAAGAGCTGGTTTGTGGTGTTGCTTATAATACTCTCCTTCAGAATGATAAAAAGACGTCTCTCTGGACCTAAAAGAACATAAATATTTTAGTGAGATTTCATTGTCTGTGCAGAAATATAAAAAAATAATTAACAAACAATCCAGTCACATTTGGTCAGAAGCGTGTTTGAAAGACATGACAGTGAGCCCAGCTGAAGTACACAGTCCCTTACAGTCTTGAGGGTCCTTCATGGTCATGGTCTCTGTAAACAGGTGGCTCCTTGTGTGAGGCACTTGCCATATCCCTCTGTCTGTTTTGTTTGGCCCTCCTGTCACCAGCAGAGCCTCTCTCTTCTGCTGCTCTTGGATTTTGATTGTGACCGCTGCTGTTATATGAAGAGTGGTAGTCTTCATTATTGCGAGGATGGTCCCTGTCCCTGTCCCTGTCCCTGTCCCTGTCCCTGTCTCTGTCCTGGTAATCTGAATAGGCATCATTCCTCTGGTGGTGTCTTCCCTTCTCTGGCATTTTCCTCTGCCTGCAAAAGAAGATTACGGACATGAATCCTATTACAGACACTAAGAAACAAAGTAGATAGTTGGCTTGTGTCTCTGTAGCTGCCACTGAAAGCAACACAGAGGATTATTTACTGTAGATTAATGCCCATGTGTGAGGTAAACAACCTTAAACAGCTCTTTCTCAAAGCTGGTAGGTACAACAGCGCACTTTTGTGGCCCACATGCACATTATACAAAAAATAAGACAAAACAAGGAGAAAATTAAGCAAGATTTTTGGTGATCACATATCACATTATTTTACTACAAAGCATGTGTTCGTCCGAGGCCCACACCTCAAATCAAACCCCCTTCCGATCGGTTATTATCCCTGATCGGACTAAAAGGAGAAATAATAACCAATCGTCTAAGTCACCAATATAAAACATCATTATTTCCTACCTTTGGACTCTGTAAACAATGAGGTCGTGCCTTTTCAAAAAGACTGAAAAAGTCGACCTACTTTTCCCTGCTTCCTGTTTGTGAGATTTTCTCCACTTCTCACCTGTGCTGTTCCACGCCCACTAGTCTCAAGGGATTTGGGAAAATGCAGAAAGCCTACTGACCCTGCTTTTCTTGAAAATTAAGTATATTTATTGCACAGTTTAAAACAGCTTCTATAGTGTTGAGTGCATTGTGTATATTCGCAAGTACTTCATATTATTGTTAGGGATATATGGACTATAAACACATTTTAGATACCCTAACTGTTCAGATTCATCCAAACATCACAGGACTTATACCCTTAATCAGCCTGGTTAAATAAATGTAATTAAGTGGTTCAAAAACTTGGTTTTAGTGATGCTCAACTTGCAATATCAAAAATCTGCGATTCATGCTTCAACCCGGACGTGAACGCACGCGACGCACGCGGTCACGTTTAAGCCGTGAAGCTCGTGGAAATAACCAGCGACATTACTTTTCGCATTTCCGCCGAGACGCAAATACATTTCAGATTAAATGTAATTTCAAAATGTGACGGAGGTAATTCTTGCCCCACTCTCTATTAACATGGTTCAGCTTTTTAATAAGGTTACTTGTTTGTTATTTGTTGTCTGATGTAACTTTTCCCCTTAACAGAAAAAAGAGACTACAGCAGAACTCAATCTCTATGTCTCTACCACGAGCTGTGATGTTCTTTTTTTTTTTTCCCACTTCTGTCTATTGAGCAAAATTCAATGACATTGTAATTTGCGTACAAGTTAACATTTTAAAATTTTTCATTTAAATGCAGAAAAGAAAAACACATAATAATGAGACTGGGAAAACGACACTCCTAAACAGGAAAAATAAGATGCATACATGTGCATGATTATATACATGTAGGTCCATGAGTGGTGATGGCTTTAAACAAAAATAAGGTAAAACTTTACAACAATGGGACAGTTTTCTTAGAGAAATAATGCTTAATTCATGTTGATGTAATGTATGACTCATGATGAATTTCTTTATGAATTAATTATGAATTCCTGTTGTTCACCATGAACTAATAATTCTCTCACTGTGACTTCATGTAATGACAACATGTTTAATGCATCATTAGTTAAGGTGTAGTAATTCACAGTTACTTCTTACATCAGTTCATATATGACCAAATTTTATCTAAGAAAACTGTTCCATTATTGTAAAGTGTTACCCAAAATTATGTAGCCCAAATTAAGTCTCTCCATCTATCTAGAGTTAAGCTTGGTTTAGGAACACAGTTATTAAACACAAAAATGCATGCAAGTTATTGGACATCATAACCTCCTGGAAATAAAGCCAAACTCAAGGTTTTTTTACATAAACCTTGAGTGCCTTTAATAATACAAAAATACTGTGACGTTGTAGTTTACTGTCCAAGCCAGTTCAGTCAGAATGTTGCTTGTGTTAATACATATATTTTTATTTATTCATAAAATAAAATATAAAGGGGTGGACATCGAGGTGGTGTCAACCTACAAATATCCAGGTGTACACCTGGACAACAAGTTGGACTGGTCCCTTAACACAGATGCACTCTACAGGAAGGGGCAGAGCCGCCTCTTTTTCTTATGGACAAACTAGTGAAAAAAGCTGGGGACATAGAGACAGAGATGCACTTCCTCCTTCACAGTCGCAAGTTCTCTTTACTAAGAGATTCCCACTACAGGAAAATTACTAAAATGGTAACAAACTTCCCAACATTAACCCCATAAGAGAAACTGTCAGTTCTCCTGGGGGAAGGGTCAGCAGCTCATCTGGCTGCTAAATATGTGTCTGCCTGCCACAGCCTGAGGGACACGGCATCCCATAATATTTGATTTTAAGTGAAGGCTTGTGAGCATACCGCATCAAGTGAGGACACTGAGATATGCTGTATGGGTGACACCATTGTTTATTAATGCATATAAAATATGTAATGTATATAAATACGTAATGTATATAATATGTAATGTATAATATGTAATGTATATAATACGTAATGTATATAATATGTAATGTATATAATATGTAATGTATACAATACGTAATGTATATAATATGTAATGTATATAATATGTAATGTATATAATATGTAATGTATACAATACGTAATGTATATAATATGTAATGTATATAATATGTAATGTATATAATACGTAATGTATATAATATGTAATGTATACAATACGTAATGTATATAATATGTAATGTATAATATGTAATGTATATAATACGTAATGTATATAATATGTAATGTATATAATATGTAATGTATACAATACGTAATGTATATAATATGTAATGTATATAATACGTAATGTATATAATATGTAATGTATACAATACGTAATGTATATAATAAGTAATGTATATAATACGTAATGTATAAAATATGTAATGTATATAATACGTAATGTATATAATATGTAATGTATATAATATGTAATGTATATAATACGTAATGTATATAATATGTAATGTATATAATATGTAATGTATACAATACGTAATGTATATAATAAGTAATGTATATAATATGTAATTTATAAAATATGTAATGTATATAATACGTAATGTATATAATACGTAATGTATATAATATGTAATGTATATAATACGTAATGTATATAATATGTAATGTATATAATATGTAATGTATACAATACGTAATGTATATAATAAGTAATGTATATAATATGTAATTTATAAAATATGTAATGTATATAATATATATAATACGTAATGTATATATGTGTATGAATCTTATGTGCTTTGGCAACAACATGTTTTTGTTCATGCCAATAAAGCAAATTGAATTGAATTGAATTGAATACAGAAAATCATCCATCCCTGCAGCCATTAGGCTTCATAACTCTCTAGCCAATAAACGATGAGCTGACAGACACCTGAATTACTTGTTTTATGTGATTTTTATAATTTGATCGGCCAGACACCTGAATTTCCCTTTGGGGATTAATAAAGTACATTCTATTCTATTCAATTCTATTGACCGCCCTGCTTTTTACTTGAAAGGTAACCAAGTGGGGATCCTGTGATAAAGTTTATTTCAGTTTATGCATACGCAGAATGAATGTGATTAATTGAAACTCCTGCAGAACGACTCTCTTGACTGCTGCTGGCATTATGCATAATATACTGCATTATAATTATCTTTGCCATATTTATTATTTTATATTACATAAGTATTGTAACTACAACTCATGGTCATATTACATACCCATATTCATTTTTACTTATTGCTTAATTTGTCATTACCAACCATAATAACACCATGTCAACCTGTCACTACAGAAACATTTTTAATACTGGCTCAATGACTTCTATTTAATCTAAATTCCATTGTAGCATTGTATATACCTAAATTGTATTCTAGCTTTATTTATCTATTTTTATTTTTACTTATCTTATTTATTTATTTTTTATATTTTACTTATTGAAACTTATTCTTGATTGTACTTCTGTCTGGGTTGCTGTAACAACTGAATTTCCCCCCGGGGGATCAATAAAAATAATATCTTATCTTATCTTATCTTATCTTATCTTATCTTAAATAGTCTCATAGTTACAGAATAACTACTAATTTTGATTGTAAATAAAAAAATTTGAGGTTTCTATTTTGAGTTAAACCTGAAAGTCAGTGGGTCAGTTGATAGCATCCTGAATCAGACTTTTATTGTGAAGTCTCGGATTCAACGATCACAGGAAGTGCTTTCCGTTATTCCTCGAGCTCGTGCTTCCACTACAACCAACCGACCGCGCGCTGGCTCTGCTAGCAGCGAGGAGGAGACGAGACACAGAAATGGCGCTGACGGCGAGGCGAGCAGCATGAAGTGCTGATGCATTACATGGAGCAAAACTAACGACTGCCTGGACAACGTTGGACAAATGACAATGGCGTCGAAGTAGGACACCTCTTGAAACTGTCAAAACCTACAACACCTTCCGGGGAGAGTTTTCATCTTGTCCGCGGAGAGAATCTCACCGGGAGCATGGCTTCTTACAGCAACCAGGTAGCTAAGCTAGCTGGCTAACGTTAGCCTGCATAACAACTCCTGCTGCACGCCGTGTAACCTTATTAACACACTCACGACTCTCCCTGTTTTCTCACCTTAATACCACACAACTGAGACATTCATCAGTACAAATGTGATCAGATGCGTGTTCTAATTCTGTCCAGCTGCCTAGTCGTGTCATTGAAAACGTAAGTACGGAAAAGTGCTTGCTAATGCCCCCCTAAGCCTCATTGAAACACAACCAGCATGGTAGCTAACAGGCCCCGACGTCCCTCCATTCAAAAAACACAGCTCCACTATTCACTGCTTTTTTACAGGGATGTGACAGGAACTTTATGCCTAATGACACCACAGCATGCTTAATCGTATGCTTTTGTCACTTTGGTGTGTTACCTCGCGAGTGTCATGTGTCGTTCGTTAGTGAAAAGTGTGACAGGAAAAAGTGCTGCGTGTGTGTGCATGGCCCACCTGCTCTGTGCAGCAGCGACAGGCCTTCTTCAGGCGCATATCTCCAGAACTGGGGTTAACTTCACATTAGTGTTTCTCTGAGATGCTAGCTAATGTAAAAACTGTGTTGCAGGGCGTTTTGCATGTAATAATATCCAGTTTCCTTGTAGCTGTGAGCAAAGCAATCACTATTCTGAGCTGTTCACCTAGCATTTAGCAGGCTAACACTTTTACACAGGTGGTGTGGTTACACTTTGCAGTCATTTCGCTAGCTGGTGAGCGACAGTGTGGGCCTTTATTGATACATTAGAAGTGTTTAACAACGTTTACATTGAAGGACAGGGGCGCTGCTATGTCTCCAAACTCCACGTGACTTGCATTTAATGTAACTTATTCACTGTGGTTAGATTTCTAAGGAAGTTAGCTATCATGTGGGAAGGCCCAATTTAACTCTAGGTGCATGCAAAGAAAGGCATGCTTGGTTTGAAGTTTTTTAGAAGTTGGCCAAATTATAGTTTAACCTCAGAAACAAAACCTTTTTAAAGTTAAATAAAACAGTAAAACATGCATCAGGCTTTTAAGTGTGAATGATAGCTCCCTTTACTTGAAGTAGATAACGAGCCTTGAAAGGGAAACTGCTGAAAACTTGATTCTGCATGCTTCATACTTCTCAGTGTGTCTATTGGCTCACTGCTCAGCAATGTGAAAGTGTGAAGGGAAAATACCTATCTTGGCTTGTTTCAGGCACTGTTAAGTTTGAAGTGATCAGTCAAGGAGTATATCATTTTTTTGAGTGGATGATCATACATGTGCCTTTTGAAATTCAGTTATTTCAGTATGTAGGACTATTTGTCGCTGTACTCAAAATAATGGCATAGCAGAATATAGAAATGTTTGCTTGAAGTAAAAAATCAAGTATTAATGTACAATGAATCAAGCAAACATTTATTTCACAATCAATTAATCATACAATCAATCAGTTTATTTATAAAGCGCTTTTCATACAATGGCATTGTAACACAAAGTGCTGTACATAAAAACAACTTAAAATAGAATAAACTAAGAAAAAGATCCCAGCCCTGAACCCCAAACCCACCCCACAATCCTAAGGTTAAGAACACAATATATGCAACAATAGTAATAAAAACATAAAAAAGAAATGGAAAAGAAGTTGCTGAATGAACAGAGGAAACGCTGCTATGACATCTTAATAATGAGGAAACACTGGAGGTAAAATAAGATGTTAAAACTCAACACAGGAAATTAAAATCACCAAAATAAAATACATTTCTAAGATAATAAAACACTAAAATATTAAACCATTAAAGAAAATAAGATGCTATACTTAAAACAAATACATACATAAATTAATAAAGTAGAATAAAAGTGACTAAAATTTGAACTAGATAATAAATAGATAAAACTGCTAAGAATAAAACTGCTAAGAATAAAACTCAGTTAAAAGCAAGACTAAAAAGGTAGGTCTTGAGTTTGCTTTTAAAAATATTGTTTGCTCTATGCTGCCTATCTCTCAAGTAAATTCGAACCTTAAATATTTAACTTGGAATGATTGCTTCATTTGGCAACTCTTTTTCTTTGTTGCCTAAACACCTTTCACGTTGCTCCCCCTGCGTCCATTGTAAAGGAGAAATAAAGTTTTGCGGTGACATTGATTTATGCAGAGAAATGACAAATATGTTGGATGTTTGTTTAACATTTAAACAAAATTTAAAAATACGGATGAAAGGAAAAGTGGATGAACAGGTGTAGTGGGTAAATAATCAGTGTGGAAACGAGACACGCAGACTGTCAAAGGGACTTCACTCCTCTCAGAATTAACTTTGCAAAACAGGTAAATCTTGAAGTACTTATAGATACTTTATCTGTTGTTTAAAAAAAAACAAGAAACTGACAGTGCAGGTAAAACAACAGACACATTCTGTTACTGGCATTCTTCTGACCCATACTGTGCCCTGCAAAAGTACACCTAAAAGTAGCAAGTGTAAGTTATCACTACAAATATTCATCACCTTAGTTGGGTGGATTTACATATTTAAATATCAGTGAATTTTGTTGCAGTAATCAATCAGCAATAATTCATATCAGAATCAGAAACACTTTATCTATCCCAGCGGAAATTCAGTTGTTACAGAATGCTCTTACACACAGTATGAAAAAGTCAAAATATTAATAGAAAGAAGGAATAAAATAAGATATAAATACGAATGGCAACTGAACACAGTTTTAGAAATGACATTACTTCTTAGAAATGTCTCATGATTAAACACAAGCATGACAAATATCTGTTTTTCAGTATTCACTTATCGTCACTATTTTGTGGTGAGCCCCTGCATACATAGAGAGATGAAGGTGTGGATATGATTTTCTGAAGATGTATGTAGCTACTCGTAAAAAAAATTACCCATTTACAGTTAGACTTCTTGGTTAGGTTAAGGCATTCAGATGTTTTTGCATTTGATGTGTGAGGAGCGACAATGTGTTACAGCTTTTGGCCTGTCTTCCAAACTCCTGCAAATACAGAAAATGGGCCTCTCGCTGAATGAAGGTAATCTTCTACTAAACACTGAAAATTGAAACTGTAGTTTATTTCTCTCACCGTGTTAGAGCAGTGCAAAGAGGAAACTTCCTCCTGCTGTGTGAAGATTTCTGTCCTCCTATCACGGATCTCTTCATCTGATATTAAAATCCTGTTATGGGGAAGTTTCAGACTAAACCACATGGTCTGGGCTCATTGTTATAAGGAAGTAGTTGCCCCTGTTGATTTATTTGACTCTTGCAACTTTCAAGTATTATTGCAACACCCTTTAACTTATTTTTATAATGTCTTTAAGCTCACCCCAGCATTTAACCAAAGCATAAATCTGTAAGTGGGATAGTAATCCTCACCACTCCCCTTGGGAAAACTTAATAGTGTCTGCACAAACAACCAGACTGTCAGCCCTGTAGCCTAAAGTTCTTTTTAGCTTAGTCATAGCAAATGCTTATTGAATCAATTTGCACCAGAAGTGTCGCACTAATGTCCAAAGCTTTGTTTTTGTCAAGCCATGCTAACGCTAATTAAATCGATTGTTAATAAATTGGTTTGATGACGCCTCAGACAGTTTAAGTTTACCTTTCTTTCCAACACGCATTATCAACAAGACTTAAATAAACATCAAAAGTTTATTCCCAGCAGCCTCAACTGTACATCAGTTCAGCTTCAACTTCAACAGCTATGTCACACTAACATGAGACATTTTAATACATTATGATTCCATCTGTTCTAATACTGACAAACTTAGGAGCAGAAAAAAGTTGAAGCTACAACAATCAGTGAATTTTCATTAATTGTTGGTGGTGTAATAAAAGGGACAGTTTCAGAGTCCAAGGTCTTCAGGTGTCTTGTTTTGACTGCTTAGCCGTGCAAAACCCAAAGACAGTCAGCCCACTATCAGTGGAGTGGAAAAAAACTGAGGCTGGAAGCGACGGATTATCAGAATAGCTGCTGATTAATTTTCATAATGACTGCATGTATCAACCAACTAACTTTTTTATCTCATGGAGACTGGGTTTGAATTTGAATTTATTTGATCCTATATTACTTTATTATATATTTGCCCTGCGTTTACGTATTTTAGTATTGTATTTTAGTATTGTATTTTAAAATTGTATTATGTTATGTTTGTCATTTGTGCTGCTTTTGATCTGTACAGCACTTTGGTCAACCTCGGTTGTTTTAAACGTGCTCTATAAATAAAGTTTGAGTTGAGATTAAATATTACAACACTTTTCAGTGGAACACAAGGAATAAAACGGTAGATCAGAATCAGAAATACTTTATTTAGCCTGGGGGGGAATTCAGTTGTTACAGAATGCTCTTATACAGAGTTGAATCGACACCTCTCTGAAACAGGATTATTATAGTGTGTATTGTAATACGTTGCAGGACTCTTGTATTGATTGTAAGGCAGCTTTTATAATGCTTTCATTAAATAGTGTGTGAACAGAAGTTAGTGGGGAAAGGTTGAAGAGCTTTTATTTTAAAGGGAAAATCAGAAAGCTCATCCAATCACTTTAACATGTATTTATCAGTGTGACTTGCCCCTCTGATGATATCATTGGGTGGGGAATGAAATGACAGAAATCCTCCTTTTATCTTCAAAGCCAGCAGCAATAAGAAAGTGTCTTACTTATTGTCCTCATGCTTATTGTCCTCATGGATAATCTAACGTGACTCCACTTTGTTAAATTGCTGAGCTTTCTTTTTGTCGTGTAGTACTCTTCTCTGAACGGCATAAATACCAATGATTCCTTTCTTCTGGTGTCACACTCCTTTTCGTGCCTCCTCCGTGGTCATGTGTCACTCGATTACTTCATCACACCAACATGCGGACACAAGCATGCTACGGAGATTCATTAAAACTACTCTGACCTTATTTGTAGTGGCACTGCAACATTTTCATGCTCAGCCAAGTTGTCCATTAATAACCTGCATGCCAGTTTTAGAGAAGCATAGTAGTGCTGGCTGGTTCCCCTGTTATGATTAGAGTACAAAGATTGTTTGAGCAGCTGTAAGTTTTCTGGTGGTTAGTCAGTCGGTACATGAAAAGAAGCTGTTTGTACAATGTGTTGTCTGTCCTCTTGTGTTACTGGAAGTGATACAACCTTATCAGAAATGCTTCTCAAAAAAGCAGAAAATGTTAGGGTTAACCATCAGAGCAGTTTCTGTTAATTTATTTTAAATTTTTAGATTATTATTTGGGGCTTTTATGATGCCAAAGTACTGCATGTAGAAATTGGAATATCAAGCTATATCGAGCAGTCAAATTCTAGATTGGAGCCCCCTCTTGCTCACCCCTCCCTCCCAACAACGGTGGCCTATGAGGACAAGAAGCTGCTGTGATGCATGACAAGTATGATCCTCCATTTGTCCAGTTTCTCCCATCAAAAAACATCTATGGATATAAATTCTTTAGCTCACAACATACACTATTTCTCCTCTTCGTCTTCCAAAGGATGCGTTTTGGACGGCCAATCTCCACATACGGGAACGTGTACGGCCTGAACTAGTCAGGGACCCGTTCCTTATGCAAATATAAAAGGCTTATTCTAAGTCTACTAAAAAAATGCTTTTAATATTCTGGTGATTATATAGTAATTTAACATACTTATTAGGGATGCACCGAATATTCTGCCACTGAAAATCTTCGGCCGAAAATGGCCAAAAAGTGAATTTTTTGGTTTTTGGCCAAAATACTTTTATCGCCGAAACAACAAGGCCGAAACAGAATGTTGTGATGACGCAAGCAAAAAACGCGGCCAGTACGTGCTTGTCTGGATAAGGGCCAACATTCCTGCGTCTGTTATTTCTTTAATTGCAGCACTAAAGCGTCTTCTAAGCAAAGAGTTTGAGACGGACCACGGAGTGAAAACAATGAAAAGTACACTCTTAGAGTCTGTCAGCACATGTTTCACTGAGATCTATTCGGATCCTCTGCACTTCAAAGCGACTATACCTGATCCACGTTATAAAGATCATTACTTGGATGTGGGAATAAAGCAGCGCGTATGAGAAATGATCCAGGCCGCGATGGATGCAGAGAACCCGCTTGGAGACGGAGAAGCGCAGGAGAACAGAGTGCAGAAAAAAGGACTGGTCTCTCTGGATCAGATGAGGGGCATGCACCCTCGTTGTCTGATATGTTCAATGAGATCCTTGATTTTAGTGAGGTTAGCACACAGTCATAGCCATAAATGCAATGGTAGGGGAGACCGGGGACAGCTGTAACATTTCTGACATTTCCGTCTATAACTTTGAGCTCTTTTAACCCGGTGTGTTCAAACTGCTATACAAACTAGCTTCAAGTGTCTGCTAATAAATGGCCTAGAAAATGCCTGTGCAACACAAACAGAAAATACATGGCCTGCTCCCTACTCATAATTGGCATAATAATTTGTTTCAGTTTTTTCAGTTTTTGGCCTTGGTTTCCTCGTTTTTGGCCAAGAATTTTCATTTCCGTGCATCCCTAATACTTATGAATATTATATTCCATTTCTACCAAGTCTGTTTCACTAAATCCCACTAAATATTACTCACTGTACCTTTAAATCAGACGGTAGGACAGTGGACAGAGTGGTAAACCGGTAAAGTGAGGGGACATGGAGCAAAGGGCTGTGGGTTGAATTTGAACTAGGGTCCACCTTTCAGGAGGACAGCCTCTGCGCATGGGGAGAACAATTCAACCACCGAGCCAACCCGGCGCCCCCAGAACAGTTTAAACTGTCTCTCCTGAAACAAATGATGCAACATTTGGTCGTACATGCAAAAACTACCAGAAATAATCCCCTGGAACCAATGTTACTTAGTGTCACCAGGACTGTGCAACTGGTAGGACACAGTTCAGCAGTTCCAGCTCTGGTCCGTGCTACGTTAGACCCGACCAACGGCCCAGATGATTGTGACTGTGAGTGCACGCGAACAAGTTTGTGATGTCGTCACTAAATGGTGTTGAAATCATACAGATGGCTAATTTGTGGTAATCCTCAGTTCAAACCGACAGCAAGGGCAGCTTAGTGTGGTACGTGTGGCATGCCTGCAGAAAGAAGCAAAGGGACATTCTTTCTGTTGTGATTGTATTAGCCATCCCAAGGCCGCTGGATTACGGGTGGCTGTTTGTCGCTTGTAGTGCCATTTCAGCAATGTAGGCCCTCGCGTGGGGCCTCATTTGCAAAAGAGTTACATATGCTTGAGTTGCACTTTCTTTTCTGTGTGCCTCCCCTTTCACATTGCACTGAGAGGATTAACGGCATGGCTACTGAGTTCATTTCACTTTTTCTCAATTGCTTTGTGTTTTTTCCAGCACACGTGGAAACTTAGACGGCACACTGCGGTGTTTCCCCTGAAGGATTGTGTGCCAGTCAGGAGGGAAGTTAATGGAGTACATATGGAATAATGATGAATAATAGATAATAATGGATGATGGAAGAGGAGACGTGTCATCCAGCTAGTCAGTTGTTTACTTGTTTATCTGTTAGAAGCACATCTGTATTGTTCTCCCCCCTCATCTGTCTATTGAAGAACCTCCTTGTTAACGTCTTGATTTGACTCTAGTTCTATTGGTTGATGTGAAATGGTTATAGTTATGAAACAGACTGAAATAAACACTGATGCCTCTTTTTGGCCTACAAAAGAGAACCAGCTCATCGGTGACGAGATGTAATACTTCTATATTGTCATTCATAAAGCCTGTTAGTGCTGCAGTAAGGTAGGTGTCGGATGAGATTACTAACGCACTGCAGAACCGGCATGTTTACATGTTGCACAGCAAATATTTGCAATCAATGATACACTTGAATTCTTCTTATGAACGTACAGGACAAAATCAGCAAAGATTGAAGAGGTACTTCTTTGTCCACAGGGTGGGCCAACATAACGCAAACTGCAAGTTCTGCTTTAAAACAAACAGAATAATCACATTGTTTTATTGACATTTGATGTGTGTTGAAGGATCCCCAGTGTCACCTCATGCATTCAGAATAATGCAAGAAATCTTTCACTCCAAAGGTTGCCAGGAGCTGTGGGAATCCTCAGAGCAGAGCAACCTTTTTTTGACTCTCACATCTTCTAATTTTAATTTTAATTTTAAAGAGGACAAAAACAACACATCCTGCCACTTCACTCAGAGTGGGTTTTTGAATGCAGCTTGATTTACATGAGCAAGTAAATAAAATCATACAATAGTGAAGCACTTGTGTTCATACATTGCGTAATGACACAGTAATTACAGCGTACCAGAGGAACTGCAGGATGGATCAGAGGATACTTAATACTTGGAATAAGCCTGGAGTGTCTGGTACTAAAACAAACAGCATTTTCTCTAAACTCATGCCTCTGATTAATGCTTGATTTATTGATGTAGTTAAAGCTGGGGTTTGTAGTCAGATTTAGATACACTTTTTGTCATGCTGGTTAAAATGATCTTTATGTCCTGATGGCAATCAATACATAATGTGTTCTTAGAAAAGAGTGGAAAAAAAGCAGCTATCTAAAGCTGGAGTAAACCTGGGAAAACACCAACCAATCCCTGCCATCAGGAGCCAAATTATGAAACCAATCAAATCCAGTCCTGCCGTTCTGCCCGCCTCCTGCGCGAACACTTTTGATGTTCGTTTGTGTTTTTAAATTTCACTTTAGTCCCGTTTCCACCAAGAGGTTCAGTTCGGTTCATCTTGTTTTGGCACACATTTTGTGGCGTTTCCATTGACTAAAACCGGGACAGGTCCTCAAATTACCGAGCTGTACCGTCCCACTTTTTGGTACCCTTCTGTTGGGGTGCCAGACATACCGATCCGACCCCAGAAGATGGAGATAGAAACACTACAGTCCGTTGGTTGGTTGAAAGAATCGTCACTTCCCGTCATCTCCAGTGGACTTCGGGAAGATAACTTTTTTTTGTTTGGAAAATGGCACCAAGAAACAGCGTTCCATGGTCAACCGCGGAGGTGCAGACTTTCCTCGCATTTTTCTTCTTCGTTGCGTTTATTAGCGGGGTACACTGTATTGCGCTGCCATGACGTCACGCTATCGTGTAGCTGACATGGCTATCGGCATCCGGCTTACACGCCCACCAAGTAGGGCACGGTTGGCTGTGGAAACGCAAACAGGATCCGGTGTTATCGATCCGACCCGTACCAAACTGTACTGATCCATACCAGACCACGGCCCTCAAGCATGTGAGCAGGGGTGTCGTTTTGGAGGAGCTCCAAGGGGAGGGAGGGGAGGGGGGGGGGGGGGGGGGGGGGGGGGGTTATGCTACATTTAAATTCATGCTAGTTTTCCGTGACTACCAACCCAATTTTTAATGAACACAACATTTAACATATCATTTACTGTCCAGGTGATGCACCATGCTGTAGGGAACTTTTCACCTGCTGTCTTGCACAGGAAGACATAATAAGCTGATTTGTTTGATAGTTTTCAATCAGCAATTGTCTTTATTTGAAATCCAACCGTAAAGAAACTAAGACAGTCAAATCAGAGCTTCTGTTTTACAGTGATACGTTTGTTTTATCCGGTTATAAATGTAGCGTAGCTCTCCCATTACAGCTGGGTGTTCTCAGCCCTCCCTAACACACATACATGGATTCAGGCAAACAGTTAACCAGCAGACAGAAACGCCTTCTGGAGGGTATGGGACCGAGACATCTGTCCACCAGAATGTCAGGGTGGGGAAATTGTCAGCTTCTTGCGTCAGTGAGCTACATAAAGCCTTAATATATAATAGATGTGTAATGATTGCGATTGTGGTTGTTGCCAGAATCCATAGCAGAGCTCATGGCATGTAGAAGAACTCTGTAACGGCTCATTTGTAGCGTTGTTGCCTCACCTGTCATCTGCTGGTATCAATAACTTCAGGAGGAATAAAGTTGTTTTCATGGTGAGGTGTTTAAAATCACTGCAGTTCCTGAGAATGCCGTGTGACTGAGTTAAAGGTCATTATTGACAGTCAGTAATAAAACCTAGTGGTTTAAAGAATAACAAACAATGCGGTTCCTCTGTCGTTGATAAGAGTGTCATTTAGTTTCATTGGTTGATTTAAAGCTGTGTTTCAGGTTTGACAAGATGGATATCTCATAAGGAGAAGTGTTTCAGTTTTCAGTTCGCTTTTGGCAACCAGTAGTGTTTTCTCAAGTTGACGGGTTGGTCAATAACATATTGACAATTTACCCCTCTAGATTTCCTGCTGATACAAGGAAAAGTATTTGGCAGAGACTTTTTCTTGATCTGTGTTTTTAAGAATCATTATCAGTTATCTCGGATGTTCACACTGAATTAAAGTTTCATTCTGTTTAAGAGTTTATTAAGTTGCTCTACGTACAAACAACTACTTGGGCTTCTTGTGCGTCTTATATTACCTGTTTTATCAACTGTTCAACCTCCTCGACTTGGAGCAACCTCCCTGTAATCAAACCTGAGCGGTGTGTGCTCGTGGTTTATGTGTAACATGGCATGACTCAACACTTGGATAGAGTTTTACCTTTGTACAAGCTCGCATTGTGGTCTCGGTTGGCTGATGACTGACTTTAGTGGTAGCCCTTGTACCTAGATATTCAAGAGTGCCTTTTGATACAGTTCAAGTTATGAATGGGAAGGCTCTGTCCTAGGTTTGTGTTTGATCTTTCAAACTTATGTCTTTATTTTAACTAATCATCACAGGTTTTGTGAGTCATGAATAAACTTGCGTCAGAAAAAAGAATATTGAAAAAGAAGTGTGTGTACGTGCTTTTGAACTAATGTTCTTATTTGTTTCCTCCTACAGTACATCTTCGGGGAGTTCAGCCCTGACGAGATCAATCAGTTTTTTGTGACTCCACGATGTTATGTTGAGGTAAGGAGCCAGATTACTATTTGTTCTAATACAATTCAACCATTAATACACGTGTGGCTGTAATGATTGGCCTTTTTAAAAAGACGTAGGCAGCAGATCAGCAGCATCTTTGGCCGGAAGTTGCAGAGTTCATGATATGTAATACAAAATTTAATGCACACTCTGCTTTGATCTGAGACTCCAGGCTGGCCAACACATGCTGCAGCATGACAAACCAGCCACAGCTAAATGGGAACTTCACCAAGAAGTTCTAGCTCTTCCCCATCCTTTTTTTTTTACTTCAACTATTGACATCTTAAATAATCTGAAGAACTCCTCATAAACCAGACTTAAATGTTGATCTCCCCTCAGTGTTACGATGACCTTTTAACTTCTAATTCTGCGTTTACTTTCTCCTCACAGCTTCCTCCATTCAATGACAAAGTCCCATGTGTCAGTCAGTCTTCTGGTATGTACATTTAACATTTACCTGATAATGTGCTTGTTTTTGTTTCAGAGTACCCTTTAAGTGTTTCAGGAGCTGACTTTTCTAATGCTCTCAGTTAAAATCACTGTCGTTTTTTGAAGCAGGTCTTTGAAATGTAAATGTAAGGCCAGGCTGAGAGCAGACCTGACTTGCCCGGCAGGAAAATGCTTTTCATGTATTACTTGTTTTTATGTTAATTCATTAAGAATACTGATGAGACTTACATAACATGTCGAACTAGATTTTCACTATTCATCATTGAAGAACAGAATAAACCAGACATTGTGATTCTTTAAATATCAGGCAACCAAATTACAAATGTACTAGCAGCCACCTGTCTTTGAAATGGAACACGTTTTGCACATGTTTTTGCCTTACCTTGATTTGTATTGATTATTTAGGAAGTTACTGCACTCCTGCTGTACCTTATATTATGGAGTCAATGGGACTGCAGGTTTGCGGTGAGTTGAGGAGTCTGACACCCTGTGGCTTGACTAGCTGTTGTTCGTTTGCTGTAAAACTCCAAATCCAGGTTTCAAAAACTGGTGGCTTTCTAAACTTTGCGCCTGTACTTTTTTCTCTTGCCTGTCGGTCAAATCTGTAGAGCTTTGCATGCTCAAGATACTGACGAGTATCTTATCTTCTCTTGCATATAATGCATTTTCACCACTGCTTAAATTGAATTGGATTGGATTTTCCCATGATTTAACAATAACATCTAATTTACTAAGGGGCATAGTAATGGTTTCATGCGATGGTTAACATTCTCCAGCCCTACATCTTAAAAGCTTTGTGCTGAATGAATCTTACAGTCATGATGTTTGATTTCAGTCACACTAACAGATGATCTTCTAATCCAGTAGAGGAAGTAACCTCTGTTTTCATTCTGTCTTAACCGCTGCAGATCTCACAGTTTACAGTGTTGGGTCACCGGTCAGCTGTCTTATGATTGAAGTCTCTTGGATGTTTATTTTTCTGATCTGCACTTACTAATGTTTCCTGTTTATTCACATCTTCACTTTTCACTGCATAATTACTATGTGAGCAACACATTTGAACTAAACAGAGAGGTGATATGATGTTTTGATTATGACATTAATTTGTTCATTCATACTTTTGTTTTGAAAGGAAAGGACAATTGTAACAAAAAATGCTTTAAAGGTACCAAATTGCAAAGGGACAGTGTATTTTAGTTTTCTGGTTTAAATGTTTTTTTATTGAGCTAGCAATAATAAAACAATGTTACAGATATTTTCCTCCTTTTGAATTAAATGAAGAAAAGCAAATATAGCAAAGAAACATACAAGTCAACAGATGTAGTGAGTTACACTAAAATAAAAACAACAACAACATAGAGGAAAAATAATACTCAAAACCACCCACCTCCACCATACCACCCACCGTCAGGACTTTACTTCCTGCCACTCCAAAGGAGGCCATTAATGTCATATCGTAATTAGTTTAGTTTGGATTTTCAATGTAATCAATGTATTGAAGAAGGGGAACCCAAGTCTTGCCATATTGCCCTAGATTATTTGAAAGTGAGCCGAATTCTCTCCATATGAGAGTTTTGTATTTTGGTTTTCAACAAGATTAAGCAAAACATTAAACTTAAAACATTTATATAAGATACATGAAATGATTAATCATAATCATATTTTCTGAACAAAATTCAACAGTTGGTCATTTATCAGAACCTTGATTAAAAGTGTTGAGCAGTAGTGGTTAGAAAATAAAAGCCCCTTGAAAATTAACAAACACCCCATAACTTCAGTCCCATCTCTGAGTCTGGCTGCTGCTCGTTAGTTAATGAAACACTTCAAAGACACAGTCGACTCCCTTCGTCTAATTGGAAATGTTTAATGTTGAATCCCCTACTTCTGTATTTGTTAGCAGCATTCATGAGATCCACAAAAGCCCAGAAGGAATGTGGTCTAGTTAAGCATTGACACAACAGTTGTTGTTGTTGGAGCCAAAAATAGGCCCAGCAAGTGTTTTTTTTTCTCCTTCCATTTTATTGGTATGTCTGATCCACTCAGGGAGCTCCCATGACCCCTTTGTGGGCGATGGCCTACTTGTTCAGTAAAATTTTTTTAATTTAATTCTACTATAGAGACTAAAATAAAAATATTTACATTATTTGAAGTAGGTTGTATTTAAAGATAAACCTTTGTGTTTCTAATTGATTGATCTGTTCTCTGCAGCAGAAGACTATCAGCACATTGAGTTTGGTGTTGATGAGGTGATGGACTCCAAGCCTGGCGGGGGGAACGATCCTTTATTCAAGGTGTCCAGCACCCTCAACCCCCAAGCTCCAGAGTTCATCCTGGGCTGCCCGTCGACCCAGAAGACCCAACAGACGGCTCCTTCAGAGGCCGACGACCCCGATGACACCCACTTCAACTCCCTGGACGGCCCGGACTCTGAGGCCTCGGCTCTGGACAATCACCAAGCCTGCCAGGACATGGACGGACTCCCTGGCAGTTTGGGCCAGAGAGAGAGGAAGAAAAAGAAAAAACGGCCTCCAGGGTATTACAGCTACCTGGACCCGTCGGCGGGTGGCGGCAACAACAGCAGCAGTGCAGCAGACGGGACGCCTGTGACAGCACTGGTGAACGGACATGCACTTGGTGGCCCGCACCATAGTCCTGAAGATGTGGACGGTAAGGCGTTGTCAGGGGCAGAACTTTCCACCCCTGGACCTGTTTCTTCAGGAACATCAACAGCTGCTGTGGCTGCAGCCAAGTTTGGGTCTACAGCCACTGCTAATCAGAGGACTTGTGATAGCCCTGATGACTCTTCTTTGGACTTAGCGGTTGGAGCAGCCTCTTTATCAGATGGCAACAATGCAACTTCTTCCTCTTCATCCTCCTCTCAAAGCAGAGGGATGACAGAGGGACCAAGGACTGCAGATCAGCAGCCAGATCATTTGGCTCCTCAGAGCCCCGAACTCTCAGATACTCCACAAAGCCCCCGCTCTAAATCACCTCTTCCTCCTTCAGCTGCTGTGGCCGACCCCTCTGTAGCCACATCTATTACGACTACTGAACTGGAGGCGGGGGACCTAGCAGACAGTGCAGTGGCAAACGGGCTAGCAGAGCCTGATACTCCTGTCAGTGCAGACGAACACAAAGAAGACTGTGAGAGTGGGGATCAGGCTCAGCAGGTCTCCCCAGACTCTGCTGCCCAGTCAGCAGTGACTGAGCAGGTCAATACGCCTGCAATTCCAGCTGCACCCACTGCCAACCTCCCCAAATCTTGGGCCAGCCTCTTCCACAACTCCAAGCCTCTGCCTGGGGGCCCTCAGGCCTTTGTGGAGGTGAAAAATGTTGTGGAAGTGGTGTCCCCTGCCCTCCCCACGCCAGAGCAGCCTGAGAAAATTGGGGAGGTCAAAGAAAACCCTGTCCACGTATCAGAGGATCCTATGGCCCCTAAACTTGCAGGTATTGAAGAAAGATGATCATTCAAAACGTTTTTAATAATCAATCCCGTATTATGAGGTTATCATCAAAGTGTTTCAATGTATTCAAAGTGTTTATTTCACAATCGTTCCACTTGGTGGCACTGTTGAGACGGGTCAGCTGTTCTTTGGATTCATAAGAGAGTTAAAGCTTCAAAGTTTCAGTTAAGGAAACACAAAAGTTATCAGGTTCCAAACTACATATTCTGGTTAATATATTTATACTAATTATTTCACCATCAACACTCACCATCCACTTCATTATGTCCACCTGTGCCCTGTAACATAGAACCACAGCTTCTCCTTTAATTCTATTTTTAAGAGGCTTATTATTTTTCAAGATTTGATGAAAATGAAAGAAAAGTACTTTTACATGGTGTCTGTTATTGGGGTTCAATGTGGGTGGAGATGCATTTTATTGAAAGGTGTTTCCGAGTACTGGTTTAATGAATTGGACGGCAAAACATCAGGCAGTTCAGTTCAGCAACATTACAAACTACAGCCTCTATAATGAAGATTAATTCATATATATTGACCCAGTTAAAACCCCTCTGATCATGTCAAACTAAACTGAACATTGGGGGTTTTATTTTCTCTAAATAGTTTATTTGTTACTGTTTAAATGTATCAACAAGACAAAATAAATAAATCAAACAGGGGCTCAGACATGTAAAATGAAATAAAATAAAATGTATAATATTAAAAATAAAAAAAACAGATAAATAAATTAATAGGAAACACGTGAAAACAATTTTAGTTGAAAAATAATTTTAAATGGCAAAATAAATGAAGAGAAGTAATAAAATAAATGAAGAGAAATACATATATACATACAAACACACAAGCATACACATACACATAAATAATGTACAGAGAGCAGAGAAAAAAAAAATAAACATGAAAAGAACATTAAAAAGCTGCCAATTAAATTGTTGAACATTGTGTTTTTAAAGCAGTTTTTGTGAGAGAGAAAGTTTGTATTTAATCACATAAGATTGTACAATTGAACCTAATGAAGAGGATGGTTGTAGCAAGTTCTATTTGAAGTTATCTTAAATAGTCAATAATGCTTTGCCACATAAGGAAGTGTCAGAAATGAATACATGATCAAGACATTCAATAAATGAACACTAGATGGTGGTAGTACACCCATAATAGGTATGCCACTATATCTCATTAACGTATAACATCATAAATATGCCAGGAATACTTTTCAAAACTTACTTTTTAGTAAAATAATGTTTTCCTCAAAGAGCTATCATAATTAGGTGTTCTTGTTTGGTTTGATTGAAAATGATCCATCTTTACATTTTATCTCTCAAAAGGGACAACTAGTCAATATGTATATTTAACCTTCAAGCTGTGGAGAGGTGGTGACAGATGGGTGTCAAACCGTAAATTCAGGATGCAGCTTTGATTTGGTCTAATGTGACGGTTTACTCTGCAGTGAAGAAAATTCAGAGTTTCACTTTTAGCGTTGTGTAAAAGATGCACTTTGGACTGTCAGGTGTTCAACTCCAACAGAGAGGGTGAATATTAAGTGAATACTCTTTCTATTTCTTGGGGACGTACAAGTCCTACTCAAAAAAACCAGAAACAAATACACCCGCTGTTTTCTAGATTGGTTAGTTTTAGGAAACTTTCAGTGTCACTCTGAAGGTTTTTTTTCCCCATCCAAGTTATCTTGTTTGCAGCAATGGGCTATCTGATTAATCAAGTGGATGCATATTGATGTTTTTTCTATGTGAATGATGGCATTATGCTGTTTATATGAACATATGTTTGTAATAGCAAACAGAGAGAGACACCATAGTTGGGTCATCTGTGCAGGAAAGAACTACAGAGCTGCACACCAATATGTGAAAAGCTAAACTGATTTGTTTGAGTTAGTTTTGAGTAACTAAGCACTCAAATACAACTGTGTGTATGGCACAATTTAAGATTACTATAAAGAAATACAAGCAGGTCTTTCAGAGTGTACTGACTTACAGTAAATACATAAATGCGATAGTCAGATATTTCAAAATACTAGTCAGATTACACAGTACAGTCTTTTAAGGATTAGCACGCATTACTCACTGAAAAGCAGTGATTAGAGTCTTACACTTCTCAGTCTAAATACTACATGCTTTGTCTTCTTTGCTCTCAAACTACAGTACCTTAGGATATGTTTTATAACGCAATTTCTTTACTAATTTCAAGAGCAAAGAACTGGTCCGATAGATGGAGTTTTATTCACAACTGTGGTGGGGAGAGTTGGGATGTGTTAAACTGTGTTGTTTCCAATGTATAGAGTGCTCAGTAATGTTATTGTTTTTTTTAAGCAGAACATTTTGTTTAAAAAAATCAAAAAGAAATGTTTAGGTAATGTCTGTTGTTTTGTGCAATGTGTAAAAGTATTTTTGGGGGGACGTTCTTTAGACGGCAGGACAGTGGATCGGGTTAGAAACTGGGAGAGAGGGGAGGGACTGTGGACCTTGAAGCAGTCTAGACCAAATCAGCATCCTGTGTGGATATCTTTGTCGAGTTTTCATTGCTAGAGTAAAAAAGTTTGTTTGTTTGATTTCTTATTTTTTGTATTTATTTTTTTCTTTTGATAGATATAGAATTTTAGAAATTTAAGTAGCATTTCCACATCGCCATAGAGCTGTTTCTAAATCACAGGCACTGTAAATCATTGTGCCTTTCTCACAACAAGCAAGAAAAGAGGAAAGAATACTTGTTTCCAAATCAACTCTTAGTGATTTAATTGAATAATTATAATTCACTTCTTATTTAAGGTGTGATATTGAACACTGAATACAGGTCAGATTGGTAAAAACTGTGTCCCTGTGAAATCATGCAGACTTTGTTTTCGTTGTAGGTGTGTATTGTGTTGTATTTGTGTGTATTGTGTTGTATTTATGTGTACTGTGTTGTATTTATGTGTGTATTGTGTTGTATTTGTAAGTCATTTAAGATTTTTTATTTTCTGAATCTCCCCAGAACTTATAGAGAATGTGAAGTTGATACATAAACCAGTGTCTTTGCAGCCGAGAGGACTGATCAACAAGGGAAACTGGTGCTATATCAACGCTGTATCCTTTCACTCTGCTTCTGCTGCACCTGTGTGTTCTTTAAATCCCCTCAAACACAGTTTTATTGTTTGGGTATGGGAAGCTTTATGAGCTGTTAATGGGCTCAATGCCATACATGATGCCATGTCTCATCAAGCTGTGTTTTTATGGTTTATGAGACCTGTTGAATGCCTAGAGACATCTTAAATTAAAGCACCAAATGACGGCAAGGCTTCCATTAAATCAGAGCTCCTTAATTCATCCGTATCAAACTAGAAATGTATGTGCAGCATCTTTTGTTTTTTCCTGTTTACCTCCCTGACTCAGATCACTCAGACCCTACAGGCCCTGATTGCGTGTCCTCCCATGTATCACCTGATGAAGTCCATTCCTCTGCATAATGAAACACAGAGACCATGTACCTCTACACCCATGATGGACAACTTGTGAGTAACAATTCTGCCTGATCATGTCAGATTTCAAACACAGATCGTCTTCATAGACATCACCACTTCTTCTTTTGTGTGTGACAGTGTAAGGCTGGTGAATGAATTCAACAACATGCCTGTGCCATCTAAAGCCAAACAGCAAGGTGAGGTGTTACACAGCTTGTCTGAAAACATTTGGATTCATTTTTTTATAAAAGTTTAACCACATTGTTTGATTTGTAACCATGTCCACAGCTGTTGGTGATAAAGTCATGAAAGACATTCGGCCCGGAGTACCATTTGAGCCGACCTACATTTACAGACTCCTCACTCTAATCAAGTCGAGCCTCTCGGAGAAGGTAAGCAGTGCTGACGCTGAAGGTGTTTTTCACGATGACTCTGAATGAACTTCCTCTGGAACAAACAGTGTTTAAGAAAATGTTCTTTTTGTTTAAATCAACATTTTTCTGATCAGGATTCCACATGTCACTTTAATTAAAGCTAGTTCATGCTTTCCACATGCTGAGTCACTTCTGATTCACTTCGAATGAATGAAATAACTTGAACATTCTGAATGCTGATGCTTATCTTGAAATTTAATGAGGCTCGTGTTCATCCTGTCTCGACTTAGAAACACACTTCCTGCTCTGTTTACCTGATTGAAGGGCTGCATGTGCACTTTCACATGTGCACACTCTTAGTTTTTTTGATTTGAAACTTTAGTGTAAGACTTTTTTTTAATTGGTTGCTGACATCCTGCTGCTTCACTCGCAGGGTCGACAAGAGGATGCGGAGGAGTATCTCGGCTTCACTCTCAATGGATTGCACGAGGAGATGCTGGCATTGAAAAAACTAATCTCGCCTCAGGAAGAGAGTAAGCATCTTTTAGCACTTTGATATCAAATGCACATCACAAGATAAGGTCATTACTGATGTCCTTTAATTCAAGACATGTCTCGTACACCTTGGCTAATCATTGTAAGTGAAGGATTAAATTCATAGCCATCCACGTAGTCTCATTCACATATCAAAGAAGATCAAGTTTGAAATAAAACTCATATCGCCCGACCATTGTGGTATTAAAAGAAGTGTTAGAGAATTTAACAGAACTTCTGTCACTCATTCAACATGAGACTAAGTCGGCAATGTAATCCTCTCACTTCAAGGCCACTTCAGAAACTTTGTGCATTTGACCTTTAAAAACATTTTCCTTTCATCTTTTGTTCAAACAGAAGCTCCCACGCCCAACGGGCCAGAGTCCCAGCCAGGTGTGGAGGAAGATGAGGCCGATAAGGAGGAAGAGGGCAGCGAGGACGAGTGGGAGCAAGTTGGCCCCAGAAACAAGACTTCCATCACTCGCCAAGCCGACTTTGTACGCACACCCATCACTGATATATTCGGTGGACACATCAGGTATGTGGACGGAGAGCGTTTTTGTGCACTGTGAAAACGGGGAATCCTGCATTGAAAGGACAGAATGTTATTCCTGCTGTTCCCAGTTAAAACATCAAATGTCTGACCTGAAGTCTGTAGCTGTTCATGGTGGCATCACAGCCTCGTCAGGCCCACTTAAGCTTTTGTCCAAGCTGTCACCACAGTACTGTAGAACAACAGTCACTGCGGGCTGAGTGAGGTCAGACATCTCAAAAAGGCGCACATTCACAAACGGAGGTCGTCACTCTCAGACACATTGGAACAGACAGAAAACCTGTGCGGGTGGAGCCAGCCGAAATAACATGTTACATGAGGTTCTGGTCTGGCACAGGCTTGTTCTACACTGGTTGCACAGTGCCTTAAAGGATTAGATTCTCAGAAATGGTTTGTGACCGTGTAGTGTTTGTTTACAGAGTGTGGTGTGTATCCCAACGTGGCTCAGGAATAACCCTCAGACTTTTTTAAGGCGCAGTAATTGGTTTTTGAATCTCTGGTTTTATACAGAGAAATATTTTTCCTGGTTGAAGTCTTGTGGCAGATGTTATGCTTTGTAAATACAGTGGGAGATGCTTTCACTTGAATGTTATCATAATGTTATTACTGCTCTTCAGTCGGATTCAGAGTCAAAGTAATCAATGTTGTCTTTTCCAATAAATCAGTAGTTAAAATCTGTGTCCACGTTACCATGGGAGCTGTGTTCATAAATGGCAGTCTCCCTTCCTAGGCGTGGTACATTAAGTTCCTACTCTGGTCACTGTCTCTTGCGATATTATCCCAAGAGACATGATTAGAGAAGGAAACATTTGTCTCATGGAATTATTTTGTATCCATTTTCTGTTTTATCGTCTAACCTTTTCCGTCTTTGTTGTTGTCCTGGCTCAGATCGGTGGTTTATCAGCAGAATTCTAAAGAGTCGGCCACTCTGCAGCCTTTCTTCACCCTACAGCTGGACATCCAGTCAGAGAAGATCCGCACTGTCCAGGAGGCTCTGGAAACCCTGGTGGCACGAGAGTCGGTCCAGGGCTACACTTCTAAAACCAAGCAGGAGGTATGATGAGTCCACTTTGATGTTTAATGAACCATCAGCATCACATGTTGGCAAATTACAAAAAAATTAGGGAGTAAAAAGATGCACATTGATGGATCTGTTTGGTCCTGAGTTTGTTTATGTGTTGAGTTCTTTGAGGTGACATCTGCTCTGGAGCTGAAACAGGCTTTTCTTCTACCCCATTAACCTTTTGTTCTAGTCTTTGTCAGTTCAGCATAGTTTGGTCTGCTGTTTGGTTTTTGTCTTTTCCCAAAAACAAAGCTGTGACTTTTTGCACCAAAATCGCCTCAAAGTCCCTGCTTTGAAGGGCTTATAGAGGTCTAAGAAATGTTACTTCTTGTTCTCGTCCTTTTCATTGTCCTGTTATGATTCAAGGAATTTTAGTGGTTTTATATGAAGTCAAATGTCTTTGAAAAGTTTGGTATTCTGGATATGTTATTGCCGTCACAGCATGTTCTCAGACTGCACGTTTCTCTTTTTTATAACCAAATTTTCAGATTGAGATCAGTCGGAGGGTAACTCTGGAAGAGCTGCCCCCTGTGCTCGTGCTCCATCTCAAGAGATTTGTGTTTGAGAAGACTGGAGGCTGCCAGAAACTGACCAAGACTATTGATTACCCCGTTGATTTGGAAATCAGCAAAGGTATGGACGAACAATTTACAGAGCATCGCAACCGACCATAAAACTATATCCTCAAAAACAGGACATGTTGATAAAAACACAGGATTCCAAATGCTGAGAGATGAATAGATGAATATATTTTCAAGAGTAAGTTTCCTTTGAGAAGACCTTCTACGATGAAAACAGAGTGGTGTTAAGTGATCCACTCAGCTTAGGATGGATGCATGAATTACATTAGAAGTTTGCATAATCATTAACCGGTGCTGCTCAAGCTTTAAAGGGATCAAGTTCACTTTGAAGAGAAATGGCAGTGTTGAATTATATTTATGAATCCATTACCTTTTTATCCATTAAGACTTTAAAATAAATCAGAATATTCAAAAGCAGTGTGTAAACATGCCGCAGGTTGTTGACATAAATAATCTAAATGGCTTTGTTTATTTGTTCTGTCACTCTCGAAGCTTTTAAAAGATTGTGCAAACTCAAAACAGTTCCTCTGACTGGCTCTCAGGCTCCTCTGCTGTTTAACTGAGTACCAGGTATCAGCATGAAGGCCACAATCACTCAAATCAAGATTTATGTTACAGAAAACAGTCCAGCACAGAGGAACATGTTGCAACACATCCTGTGTTTAATTATAATCTAAGCATTGCTTCAGAACTTCTTGGTCTAATTAGTGGATTTTATAACCTTGACTTTCTTTCAGATCTTTTGTCCTCTGGAGTGCGGGGCAAAGTCGTGAAAGGCCAAAGAACTTACAGGCTCTTTGCAGGTGTGTTTGGATTCTTTATTCACATATTTCCATCTGCTGCTAGGCCTTGAGATTTTGGTGTTTTTCTATTGTGTAACACTTTTTAATCATAGTTACTGTTAATTCACATGTGATGTGTCCCCAATAATAACACTGCCAAGGCTTTTTTCACAGCTTTTTCTGTGCTGAACCTGAATATTTAGGGTTGAGTCCTTTAACTTGGTGTCAGGATTTACTTTAGAACATAGAAAGGATGAAATGTGGAGGGAATAAGACTTTGTTTCCTTACAATACTTCACCCTGCGAGCACATATAATGGAATCTATTAGTGTGTATTTACTAGGGATGTAAATTTCAAGTATATTCCGTGATCGATCTTTGGAAATGTTAACGATCAATTATTGATTAATCATAAAAAAAAAACCTAAACATCGTATTGAGGTGTTCAAAGTGTTAAACACGCTGAATATCAACATGTGGAGCAGGCTCATAATCTCCGCAAACAGTCAGGCACGCAACCGGATCATAATGAGTCCAGCGGCGTAGAAAAAGAGCGCTCGTGGAGACCTGTCACTCAGCCGCAGCCCCCAGCTGAGCGTCTCCGCTGTACGCAACACCTTCAGTCAGCTGATTCACATCGAAACATGCTTTAAACTTAAAACACCTCCCTGATGGCTGAACCAAATATGAGACCACATGATGTTTGTTTCACGTGATAGAAAATTGAAACAAAAAATGTGTTCGAGTAAGTTCTTAACATGACATCCTCAGTATTGAGTATTTCAAACATTGACGGATTGTGTGACGACAAAGGCAAAATAAAACTATCAGTAAAAAGCTATGATTGAAGCTGTGAGGGAAGACTTAATCTGTGACGACGACTTGTAGTGATGATTTCGCTGTAGCCATAACATTTCTTGGAACTCTGAATTTATCTCTTGAAATGTTTCAACACCAGACGAAAAACTTTAGCTCCGGTTTGCACTACTCTAATATCTTCAATTTAAACATGTCTAAAAATTCTCAGCAAGCGGCAACCTCCGGGCTCGAGAATTGAAGCCAATGCAGAAGTGTTAAAAACTGCTGTTCATCTAGTGTCCGCTTGAGACTGTCTCAGGAAGTACCAGAAACCACATACACACCAATTCAAAAAAGACTATCTGTACAGCAGAAATAAACATGTTTACACTCGTTTTTTGTACCAGGCTGCAGTCTGGATAGCTCATTTCTCGATCGACACACACTGTACGGGGGGTGAATTTTTTCATAACGCTGCAATTTTGAAGATATTAAGATTAAGAGTTTTCCATTACGAGAGGCACAGCTGACTTGATTGACAGGCAAGAACACTGTAGCTGTTGGCTAAGAGGCTCAAAGTCCGCCTCTTTACGTCACACTCGCTCGACAGCAGTTATGTTGAGTTCAACATTTCCAATATGGCTCCCAATGACGATTTGCCTCAAAACAGCGCTTCAGTAACAGATTGGTGATGTCACTGATGCTGCGTCCAGTATTTATACAGTCTATGGTTCTCAGTCATCCAGGTCATGGTAATTTCAAAGCTTGATGCAAAAAGGAAACTGGACAAGAAATACACAGCATTGGGCCAAGTTGCCTTTTTGGATCAAGCTCATTGTGGAAACTCCTTACACCGTTGTTCCCAACATTGAAATCATTGGATGTTTTACCAATAAGTCATCACCCTTCCACTTTTCTCTAATGTCTCATTTTCCCTCTCGTCTCTCATTTGAACCAGTTGTCTATCACCATGGGAACAGCGCGACAGGCGGTCATTACACCACAGATGTCTTCCACATCGGTCTTAACGGCTGGCTGCGCATTGACGACCAGATAGTGAAAGTCATCAGCCAGTACCAAGTGGTGAAGCAGTCTGCAGAGCGCACCGCCTACCTGCTGTACTACCGCCGCGTCGACCTGCTGTAGTCACATACACACACACAACAATCACACACACACACACACAATCACACACACACTGACACACACACATCCCTACATACATGCAAGAATACCTGAATACATTCACAAACGCCCACAGAACATACACGCTCCAAACGCACTTGTTGACAGTACAGTACATCTCCACACCACACAAACACACACCAAACTAATGAACAGGAACACTGCCCAACTTGTTCTCTTGCAAGATTTTCCTCTTCTTCCCCCCTGTCCCTGCTTTCCTGAAAACCAGCTTTTCCAACACCTTTTTCCTTGTATCTTTTTTTCTTTTTGGAAGAAGAGAAACAAGCTGCATTCACAAAGATTTCCCTGTGACTGCGCTCTCTTCTCTGTGCACCACTGCTGTTTTTTTTTTTTGTTCGTCCTTTTTTTGTTAACTTTTAAAGCAACAAGGAAGGACTGTTGAATAGACAGAGGGGAGGGTTGGGGTTACAAGTTTCAGACCTAAGACCTCACCTCTGCTTGAGCCCGGCGCTCGGCTCAGATAGCAAACAGTGGACTCACAAACAGGAAGAACTATCTGCCACAGGCTGCAAAGTGGACCGCTGGCGCAATTTTGTTTGAATTACCTTTTCAAGGAAACGACCCAGAAATATCAGTGTTTGCCTTTAAGCAAAGGAGAACTGTTGGCCTAATGAATTTGCAGCAGTTAAAAAAAAAGCCTGATTGAATCTGCCCATGTGCATCGAGAAGGCCCAGCACCAGCATTATCATGAGTGTCTCTTCCCAAAGGCCAGATCGTCGTCTTCTCTGCCACCAACACGAACAACTCCTCCTCCATTTCCTCACTTTTATGATGCTTTTAAATCTAGGTACAACTTGAGCCATCAATAACAGGGGGCAAATAAAGTCAGTGGTACATTGAATGGATTGAACCGCTTCCTTGTTTGAGAGAGTCTTGTTATGGTATCTGGGTTTAGATTTAGAAAGACTATCTAAAAAAAAGAAATATTAATGCGCTTTAGGATTTAATAACAAATAAGCTTCTGTGCACAAAGTATAAACTGATTGATGATTACAATATGACAGGCAAATGCATATTTTGCAGATATTTAGATTAAAATGTAAAAAAAAAACCTAAAAAAAAAAAAGACTAAAAATATAAGATCTAGCTGACTGAAAACTCGTTTGGGTCCTGGAGGACTGCGCTAGTTTTTGACTCAGTTGTTGCACTGGAGAGATGGCTACCAATCAAGACAGATTCCACTGCAAAACCTGCCCTTGTTTACTTTGTACATTTCCTTCTCTATCCATTCATTATTTTTGTCTTTACTTGTCTAAAGGTTCCACCTGTGTAAAGGTGGCTTAGCAGTTTAGTTTTGAGCCACACCACCCCCCTTACCCCCAACTCAGCAGAAAGCGGGGGCTGCCTTAGGTTCAACGTGTGATGTTTTTCCACTCAGTGTACAGAGTCTAACCCTAATCAGGCACCAACAGCAAGTCTAATGTCTGTGAAGAGTTAGGGGAATGTACCTGACACCTATGTATTTACTCTTTTGTGGCTCTGTGTTTCCTCCCAGTCGAGGGAAACTGAGCAATGAGGGGAAGTGGGACTACATCTGTGCTACGCTTGTCACAAAAAAGACCCCGGACATATGCACAAAAGGAGATAGTGTTTGCTTTTGTTGAAGATTTTTGGATCATTCATTGATTGTGATGATTTTGTCTGAGTTACTAAACGATGTTAGCTTTTTTTTTTTTTCTTTGTCATTGATCATGTATCAGATGTCCCCATGTTCTTGCCCCCACAGAAAAAAATACTTGCATTTGAATTGGTGTTTGAAAAGAAATTACACAGGCTAAAGCACAACAATGAATAAAATCAAACTAGTTCCTTTGCTTGATATTTATTTGGATTTTTCATTCTTTTCATATATTTTTTGCTTAAAACTCATTTCATTCCAACCACCAGTGTCTGATTCTCAGTATTAATACGTAACAAATTAGAGTCATGATTTTGGCCTTTGTACTTTGACTTACAACCATAAGAAGTCCCCTTTAAGTTTGGTGGTTTTTACACCTTTTCAAAAAATAAGTGATGGTTTTGTTTTTGTAGCAGTGCAACTCATTTTGCTCAAACAGCTTTCTCCCTTACAGCTGTGGATTGCCAATTCCTGAAGACTGATCATATTTTGTCGTTCAATTTGAAACTAAGTTGAAGTCTTGAGTTTGACAGAAACACCACCTCCAGTTTTAAAGTGGTTTTATATTTTCTGTAACATCTTGGTGTGGTGCACAGCCTCAATTGACTTCTCCTCTGGGTTTAAGTTCAGAAAGCTTCCCCAGATAAACCAAAGGACAACATTACACAGGCCCTGCTGCCTTTCACTCAGTATGTATCACACTTTATTTGCCTTTTCCATCTGAGGTCTTGTATCCATGTCCACCACTCATTCCACTCAAGAAACAGAGGCATGCCATCTAGACAGTCACTTTAACCCCATCATCCATAATAATCCTCTGATAGTTCTGTTGTGCTGCAGGCTTTGTAGTCATTTCTGCACAAATTGTTGATATTAATTTTTCTTTCTTTCCCCTTTGAATGTTTGACAGTTGGGACTTGAAACAGACACCTTTCTGTTGTAAAGTTTCTCTCAGTCTGTTACGGCTGGTCAGGAAATGCGCTGGTGAAATGCTTCAATAATGTCTCTCTTTTCAGTATGTGCTCCTAACACTATTGTCTGCTGGGAAATGTTGGGATATTGAACTACAAACAAAAATCTATACTGTCTTTTAATTTTAAGCCTCCAGCATTCTATTTTGTTAATTGTTCAAATAAAGGATTGTGCAAAAAGCAGTTTGCTAATGAAGTGTAGGCAGACTACTTGGCTTTCTTATAATACAGTATATACTGAAACCATCTGCAGTCTCTGGACTGGCCTACAGAACAATGTGCACAATAAAACAAAAACTATCCACAGAGTCTTGGTCTACCACACACTGCTAATTGCTCTCTTGTTCCTGCATGTCAACATATACTATGTGTACTATTTGCACTATGTTCTAACCCCCCTTGTGTGGTTCAGCCGGCTGCCTCAGTACCCACAGTGCTCTCTTTAAGGCAGGGCCTCTGTTTGCTTTAATGGAAAGCAGACCCATCATTGAAAAATTTGCTACGCAAGGGTTTTCAGCCCCTTAGTATTTCTTTCTATTTATTCCTCCTTTACTGTAGCTCTGCTTTCCACTAAAATGTGGTTTTGCTCTCAAACTTACAATCAAGTATTCTCCTTGTTTAATGTCAAAAAGAACTACAGGAGCTTTTTTCTTTACAGGCCTGCAGCCTGAAGGGTAAATTACATGTTTGGACACCCACTTACAGACCACCTATAGTCTCAAGTGTCTCCTTCAGCCATGCCTTAGGAATGATGGTGCATGTATGTTAGCTCGCCCATAGGGACTTTTTAAGGCTTCTAGTGGTTTGTTGAAATATGTGTTGGACATATTTTTCAACAAAAGCCTGTAATTTTATTGGTTATACTATTGCGCCATGTTTGAAGGGAAACAATGGTGCTAGTCCTACGTGTTACTTTTCTGTAACATGAGCATGTTGTTGTGCATTTCATATAAAGAGCAGAGGATGAAAATAACGTTTCAGAGGGGAGATGAGCAAACCAAAATAGAGGTTTTTCTTGGGGCAACAAAGTCAAAACACATGCATCTGTAAATGAGAACAACATTGCCGTAAGCTTATCTGTTCTGCAACCCACCGCTGACTTTGTCGAGCTGTATGATTTAACAGATGGATGCAAATAACACCTATTTTGAAGTTGCTCAGTTGTTTGTTTTTGTAGAGGGGTGTTATGCCTTGTAGAGCGATGGGACACTGAACAGAGTAGGAAACTGGGATGAGAAAGCAGAGAAGGACATGTGGCAAAGAGCTTCAGATTGCAATCAAACCTTGGCTGCCCTCTTCGGGGAATATAGCCTCGACATGGGGCGCACCATTCCACCACTGAGCTACAGTAGCACCTCTTGCAGCCAATCCAAGCCTGCTTAACAGCTTGGATTGGCTGAGACTCAGTGGTGGTCTGCCAACTTTCAATCAAATGGTTGGCGGTTCAATCCCAGTTAGCTCAGTCCCACACTGAAGTGTCCTTGGGCAAGACCCCGAACCCCAAATTGCTCCCAATGGTATCGGCAGCAGTGAGTGAATGGGATTAGGTAATACTGATGGCTACTTTACAGCAGCCTCTGCCATCTGTGAGTGTATGTGGTGTGAGTGGATAAATGTAGTATGTAGTGTTACAGCTTTGAGTGGTCAGAAGGATAGAAAAGCATTCTGTAAGTGCAGTTCATTTACAGTTTACTTTTTCTGTCAAAGGAGCCATTCACACCGTGAGGGTCAGGCCTCCTGAACTGTCTTTAGAGCAGTGGTGGACAAAGTACACAGCTTCATTTCTTAAATCAGTGTATCCAGGTCAATTATTACACCAATACAAGTGAAAGTTGCTCTGTCAGATTATTACTTGAGTTAAAGTACTGAAGTACTTGCTTTTAAAAATACTTAAGTATTCAAAGTACTTCTTAAAATGTCTCAAAACTTTTTATTTTCTCTATACAGAAATGCAGTCAAACTACATAGGAGTACAATCGGTTACACTATGTTTATCTAGAAACCATTACTTGAAATCTCTAAAAACTAAACCATAAAAATAAAATAATAAAAAGAGAAACTAAGTTACTCCAAGCACAGACAACTTAGTTTGAAATGTTCATCTGGAATGAAACAAACGTTACGTAGATCAACACGCTTTCTCAGGTTGGACAGTGAATTTTTGTATGTTTGTGCAGAGTGGGAAACAGGGAGAACATTTCAAACGATACCTATCATTCTTCATTTCAAAAACCTCTAACGCGGTCTGAAGATATGGCCATGGGTGCTCAGGTGGAGAATTATAGCCGTCATTACCACCTCTAAATGAACTGCCTGATCTGAGTGAAATTTGCTTTGTGTTTGCTCCACGTTCAACCGTGGAGACACACGATATACAGGTATGACTAAACCACTGAGACAAACAGAACTACACAAACACATTTTACTGTCTTAGGGATCAGATTTAAGAAAAGAGAAGGAAATTCATGAGCTGACTTCAAAGTAAAAGTAAAGAGTAACTAGAGTACTGATAGAAATTTAGAGGAGTCAAAAGTACAATAATTGTCTTCTGAATGTAGTGGAGTAAAAGTAATAAGTTCCCCCAAAAAGTAATACTCAAGTAAAGTACAGATACTCAAAACATGTACTTAGATACAGTACTCAAGTAAATTTACTTTGTTACTGTCCACCACTGCTTAAGAGTCATTGTAAGGGTTCCAATCTGATTGCATTGATGCAGTTTACTGAATTTAAAAAAAAAGCATTATTTCTATTAAGATACTCACAACAAAGACCTGTTAACACCTTTAAAAGTCTTCAAATTTAAACCAAGTGAGAAGGGAAATCCCTCCTTAGTGTGACTTCTCATAACACATCAGAAATGGTTTAATTAAGAAATTGATGAGTCATAAGTTCTTCTTTTAAGTCACTACATCAAAGTATAAGACTGGCGAGTTAGACTGCTTCTCAACTACCATCAAAAAAGCCAACACAGGAGAGTGTCTTTATCCCAGTAAGGGCCCTGAACGTTGATTTCTGTTCTTAATTTAACCCTTTAGAAGGACACTTTCCAAACTCCACATACTTTAAATAGTAATAATCTCTGCCATGAGGGTTGGCTCTGAGGTTGTCCTCAAAACCTCTGGCCTTGAAGCTGGAATTCCTGGCACATACTCTGCTGACCCATGTCAGAACTTCATTCAAACATTTTGTTAAACAGTGATCTCAGTGCAACATTACAGGCATATATTTCACTTATATGGTCTTCAATCATGTTATCCTCACAGGAGTGATTTTTGTGCATTTCCGGATTCTTTTCAAACCACTCTCTTGTTTGTTTTTACTATCAGCTTCACACACCACATGCTCTCCTCATTCTGCCTCCCCCAGTTTTTTCTCCTCTGAATCCCCCTTCAGTGTGTCCTGGTGAGAGGTTCACCAGCACTCCACAGTTTCTAAGGAAGGTAAACATTAAGGCAACAAGAGTTTCAAGGACCCTTAATACCCCCCTGTCCAAATAATCCAGCTCTCAGTTCTGGAGTGTTTTGACTGTCTGATGGACAATGAACTAAAAGGAAGTAGGCCCCCACCTGCTCGGGTTATATAATATCACAAAGTGAACTAGAGAAGGATGTTTGAGTTGTATAATCCTGTTGTTTCTAACTTTCCATTTAGCCTGGTGTGAATTATATTCCTGTTGATGCAGCCGAGTAATGAATAACACTTCTAAGAAAGAGATCCTCTCCTCTCTGATATCTGAGAAAAGTCATCAGTTCTAAATTAAATGTTACTTTTGTTTATCACAAGGGAGTTCAGTTGGAGTTTTTTTATTGAAATACCTCCAAAATGAACAAAAGAAAAAAGACTGAAGGTCTGTAGTCACATCATAACAGGGATTTAAAAAGAACAGGTGAAGATGTCATACTTCCAGTGATATCTTGATATAGTCGGACAGGATGTTGTTCAGAGAAAGCATGAGTGTGTTGTGAGAGGTCAGAACTCTTGTGAATGATGAGTTTGCAAAGAATTACAGTTCTAGCGAACATAAATAATTGGTGCCTGGTAATTTTACTGAGCTTGCTTAATATACAAAGAGAAAATATGTTCAAGGACACAGAATTTTAATCTCTCATGGAAATGCACCAGACACACAAATACTTTTACAAATAGGAAGTAGAGTTGTGAAGTTATGCCTACAATGACTCATGTCAGATTGTGTTTAAAGAGCCATACATTATTTTGACAGCTAAAGATGAACTCCACAAACCTGTAACCGTATTCAGAGATAGTGCTTCATCACTGTTTTGTTTTTTTGGAGTGTCCCGGTTTAAATGACACACAAATATCTTATTCTGGTTTTAGAAACCTTCATATGTCTGCAGGATCTCTCAGACAGAACCATGAGGTTGTTTCTCCAGGTTTCTGATCTACAGATGTGCCGGTATGATAAACAAAAAAATTAAAGAATGTGTAAGAATTAACCTCCAAAAACAAGTAGACCGTCTGACCTCAATAATGCCGAGCATGAGCTGTATCATCATGCTGACCAAGTGGAGAACTTTGCGTCAGCAGTAAATGACATTCAATATATCCTAATCTTCCACTCTCTTTATTTCTTCCATCTGGGTGAGTTTATCTCCAGATCACCGATCTTTAAAAGCACCAGCAGCAGCCAGTTCCAGAACCAGCCAGATATGAGGCATTGTTGTGTAATCAGTGTGGGTGATGAATGTGTGTCAATTATTAACGACATACCTAATGGGAAAACACACATCCTCAATGATGTTCTCATAGCTTATGAAGAAAATCCTCCTGTCTTGCATCAGACATCAGGGTGAATCAACATTTCACCAAGCAGATCAAAATACCACCATGAGAAATATTCTACACTGCAAAGACTCAAGATGAGTCATGTGTTTTGTCTTATTTCTTATCAGATATGTCATTCCAGTTGATATGAAACACATTCACCGAACAAGTCTAGGAATAAATCTTGTTTCAAGCGAAAAATAAGACCTGGATTTCTTGTAATGACAACTTTTCAAGCAAAAAATTCGCTTACTACTCAGGCAGATTTGTTTTACTCATTACAAGTAATTTCATTCTTATTTGTGCTTGAAATATCTTGAAATAGGATTTCTGGACTTATCCAGTGAATGTGGCTCATATCAAGTTTAATCAATCAATCAACCAATCAATCAATCTTTATTTCTATAGCACCAAATCACAACAAACGTTATCTCAAGACGCTTTTACAGGTCTAGACCACTCTATGTCAAATTATGAACAGAGACCCACCTTCAAGACAGGGTAAGACTCAGTCTGACCCACCTTAATCCATCATGAGCATTGCACATCGCAGTATTTAGCTAGTTACAGTGGCAAGAAAAAACTTCCTTTAACAGGCAGAAACCTCAAGCAGAACAGACTCATGTTAGACAGCCATCATGCCTCGACCGAGTTGGGTCTTGAAAGAGGGATAGAGGGGAGTAAGAGAGAGAGGTGATAGTGATGAGACGAGTAGTAGAAGCTGTTGCCGCTGGAGTCCAGCATGTCCGTATCAGCTGGAGTCCAGAACATCAGCAGCAGGAGGATGCCTATGGCAGCTCAGAGGAACCTACGAGACAAGGGAGCTCAGGGACTCCAGAAAGGTCTATGGTTAGTACTTTCAATCGGACAGGCAGAGTTAAAGTAAGTGATGGGGGGGAAGGGGGTGGGATAGGATCCCAGTGTGTCAGTGCACCAGTTCCCCCGGTAGTCTAGGCCTATAGCAGCATAACAACGCTGGTCCAAGCCTGATCCAGCTCTAACTATAAGCTTTATCAAAAAGGAATCAGATATTTGATTAGAAACAAGACAAAACACTTGTTTAATTTGAGTTTTAGCTTCAAAATTTCCTCAATCAGCCAAACACTTAAGTTTAAATGAAGAACTGTATGAAAGAATTGAGTGTCGTTAACAGACCAATGCCACCTTTGCAAGACTTAAAAGTAGGAAAGCAGATGCATGAAGGGCCAGACTTCCTGGTAAACATGTATTTTTCCTGAGTTGCAGAGCCCAAACTGTCAGAGGCCTTGTGGGAAGAAACTCTGTCTGAGGGTTGAGTTTTCTGGCATCCCATCAGAGTGGTTGTGTTCTTGTAAATATCTGAGATGTATCAGACGGAAATCAAGCTCATGATGGAATAAAATGTAAACTATTTGGGTCATAATACAGTGAGCTGTCTGCAAGGTCAGCAAGGAGATACAACAGTTCCACCTGATGAGCTTCTCTTCAGTCTTGTCTTCTCTTTTTTCTTCTTCCCTCCAACACATGTCCTTTGACTTTGCCAAGTGTTTTAATACTTTATTTGCTCCTAATCCTTTAATGTGAGGGAGCTCCAAATGAAGGCCATGAGTAGTCATCCACAGCTGGGACCCTTTAATGGTTTTATCCCCTAAAACCGATCAATATGCCTCCACCTAGGAGAATTATAATAGTCTATTTTAAACAGGGGGTGAAAAATGTTCGATGAAGGACGTGTTTCTGCAATTTCTGATCCAGAACTAAGAAACTGCTGCCTGTGGGATGCACACATGAAAAAATGATTATGCAACTTGATATAAATCCTAACAAATATGTGATAAGTTGTATTTTTTTTGGTGAAACTACATCCAAAAGGAGAATCTCTTTGTTTGTTTGGAACCTAGCCTAGACCCTGCCTTCTGGCGTTGGCTCCTTGCCCCCTTCCTGGTTTTAAAATGACATTGCTTACTTTTAAAGCCCTAAATGATCAGCCCCTTGATCATCTGACCCCCACATGAGCCTAGGAGCTGTTGTACCAAGATTTACCAAGAGCCACACTGAAGACTAAAGGCTATCAGCTTTATTAATCAGGAGCCCCAAACTCTGGAATGGACTACTTGCCTAAATCCAGCTTGTGATTTGAAATCTCTTCATAAAATGTTCATTGTGTTCATTTTTTTTTCTGTTTTTTTCTTCTATGAATTCAATAACCCGATTCAAATCATGATTTACATTATATGATTTATATCAATCATGCAACACAGTTGGGATAATGTATGGTGAGCAGGTGGTTACGGGAAACAGAATCCGAACAGTATGAGGAAAGACCCTGATGTGAATTATTACCCAGCTACTATTTAAAGTTACAAACATATTGACTCTAAGTTAGTCTTATGAATTTAAAATGATCTATTTATGCAGAAAAAAATAGTCCCATTAATAATGTTGAATGTGAAACTTCCAACTATAATGTATCTTGAGTTTTTATGAAGCATTCTGTAACTTTGGTAAGAAAAGGGCTACATATATAGAGTTGTAATTATAAGTGTTAATATTAATGAACTGTAATGAAGAAATGCAATGACAGCAAAGTCATTCAGTCAGTTAAAGAACATTTGTGAGAATGATTCCTGATTGCAAGCCAAAGTAACCTCTTTTGACTTTTGGAGCTACATTCCACTTCTCCCTGTATTCGTACCTGATCCGGACCAAAACAAACCCGAGTTATGATCCTCCTTGATCATTAAAGCATCAAAAGCTGGCTTGATGATGACAGCCCATAATGACTAAATCACTCTTGACAAATTACACAATAAAAATGATGCATTACCAACCAGTACAAAACAAAGATGATAAATATCAGTCAGAATGTTTTTACATCTGGCAACCCAAAATGTTATGACTTTTATGACTGAGTAAGCATTTATTGCCTGGTGCCTTACTGGAAGCTGGAGCTTTAATATTGCTGGGATTTTTTTTTTCTTCTGGAGTGTCAATGTCTTAAAATTGTTCGTAAAAGTTTTATTTATTTCATTTGTGTCCCCCTGTTCCCCTCACACGTGCTGTGACGTTTGACGCGTGCCTGTCTACTCATGATGATACATTTCTGGGCAATAACTGTCACCAAGACATAATTTAGAGATGATGATCTGCCGCTTACCTCGCCTGACAGACCGCTGATTTACAGTATTGTAAGTTCTCCTCCTGACATCAGCCTGCTCGTCAGCGTGCGCACGATGCGCGCGCTCTGTGCCAAGAACACAGCCTACTTCTGGGAGGCTGGCGAGTGAAGGAGGAAGAGGAGGAGGAGGAGGGGGTGGCTGAGGAGGGGATAGTTTGTAATTTTTTTTTCCTCTGGTCCTGCTCCTGAGGGGTCTCCTTCTCTATATAAGGCGCTTTGAGCTGCTCTGGAGTTACACAGCTCCTATGTGCTTCAGGAACTCTGCCAACACGCAGCAGTCCGGTGCTCTCACAGGGAATAACACGGCTCTCCTGCGCGCAGAGGAACTGCTCCGAAATATTCAGGCAACTGGGATACTAACTTGGAAGGATAGAGGTGAGTAAGATGAGATATTACACACGTGTACTTCATTATTATTTTATTTTAAGTGCTGTTGCTGAAGCAGGTGGGTTACAGTGAATATCTTATAATTACATCACCCTGCAACAGTGTGTCTCACCGGATCCACTGACTTTACACTTTGTATGAATGAATTCTCTCCTTGTGAGCCCACTTTATTCTCCTGACATGTATTGATTACTCCTCTAGCTAGGAAATACACACTGGACACTAATAAATCTGATATATTTCAGTTATGGGCCGAGAGCCATGCAAGTGTAAAAGAGGCTTTTGGCAAGTCACTGCCATCCACTGAGTCTACAACCTCACTGAGGAAATGTCAATGAGAGCTGCAGCTCCCTTGAGAGAGGAATATATATAAGATCTGGCTTGTTATAATAGGGGAAATAATTTTCAAAATATAATACACATTTTTACTTGTATAGTAGAAACAAAAACTTCATTTTATACTTAGTCGTTTAGGTCTAGGGGCAACAATTTTAAAAACAAATCTTTAAAGGGCTTCCTGGCATGAAAGCTGTGAATGCATCTCTGGAGATACATATTCAACAGACGCTCTTTGTTTGTGACACGAGTTGTGTTTACAATCAGCCTCATGGTGGGTGGATCCGAGGTCAGCCCTGCTTCACATCAGACACTAGATGCAGGGAGGCCTCAGCTCCCACACACAAGATATGGATGTGAAAGTGCGTGTATGTGTGTGTCTGTTTCTTCTGCTCTGTCTGTCACTTCCGGTATAAAATTCATGAGAGCCATGAGAAGGGCACAGAGAGAGAAGCTGGTAGAGGTTAGTGTGAAAAAGGGCACAGGGGGAGAGAGGAGGAGAAGAAGAAGGAGGAGGGTGTGGTGCCCGTGCTGGCACAGTGTGGTGACACAGAGCTGCTGCCAGACCTCAGCCGCCTTTTCAGCAAGAGGGAACGCAAATTCAAGGATGAGGGCGACCAAGCGAGTTAGTTTACTTTCTCTTTTTTCTCTAATCACACAAAAACGACAGCCCCCCCCCCCCCCCCCCCCCCCCCCTTTTCATAAAAGTAAGTGACTTTGAGGTATTGGGTTCAGCTCTAATCCTGGACATCATCCCTGTTTTTGTTGCTGTCCAGACAGAGGTCAGATGCAGGGTCAGCTAAAATCTTTATGTATCTTTTGCATTCCTGGTTATGTCAGGAATGCGGTCTTTTGTTCAAAGACGGTTCAGCGGGGGGAAAGCCTGACAGGTCTCCCTCCTGTGTCCAACCCCGCTGCTTAGTTTAGTCAGAAATAATCAGAGAAAGAGAGCCGAGGGGAGAGAGTATTTTTTAGAATACTGTTTACAACTTCAAGGGGAGCAGGTCCAAGTAGCAGGTGTTGTGACTTAAAACCGAGGCTTGAATTTCTCGCTCAGACTGTCATTACTGCAAAGATCGTTAGGATGTAGAAGCTTGCTCATTGCTTAATTGTGGTACATTTTATGTTATTTTTGTGCTAATGTAATCTAAGGCTTTAAAAATAAGACAATAGCTCATCAAATGTTGCACACTTAGGTTGGTATCGCAAAGACACTCTGCAGGGAGTCATTATGATGAGATGTCAACTTGTTGCTCAAGATAACAGCATCATGATGAAGCCAGCTCTCTGATGATTGTCTTAGTGCCGTAAGATAATCACCTATGACACATCACATCATCTGCAGAAAAAGAGCAACACATGCCTCCAAAATTTGAGCTTTGATATTTTGATTGAACTCTATGATCATTATTGAGGCTATAGATACAGCAGAAGGGAGGACTGTAACAGATTCCATTACTTGTGTGCACACCATTTACATAGATTAGAGGAAAGAATATCAGAAACATCTCAGTTAATTCACCAGTCCCACAGCCACAAAATGATCACACACATGAATAATTCAGACCTCAGTGTAAACAATAACTCAAAACCTAATCTCCTCTAAAGAGGAACTTCTGCAGGACTGATTTTATTTGAATACCTGACAGGGAGGAGAACCTCAGAGGGTAAAGAGTCCAGATTACAGGCAGACAGTTTACTCTGCATCTCATGAGACTCTTTGCCCCTATGACTTGTACTTCGACATGAGACAAGATGGAGAATTGATAACTTACATTACAGGAATTTACCCATTCTTGTCAGGAAAAACTAAAGGAGGTGTTGGGTTACAGTTACTGATGAAAAGTGTTGCTGAAACATAGTAAAAAAAAGGGAATCCAGTAATTTCAGTATGTCTACGCCCTTATTTTGTAATCAGTGTTCTGCTTTGTTGACTCATCCAGTGGGTAAAGACTCATGAAAGTATGTCCTCACTACAGGTCGTGTCTGAGACTCTGAGGATCTGTTCTCCACTGTCCTCTGCTGAGCTGTCAGGATGATCTGTGCTGCCATGACCTGGCTGTCTGTCCTCTCCCTCTCCCTCCTGCTGGTGTGTGTCAGAGACTCAGCCTCCCTCTTCCTGCCCGACTCCAAGGAGCTCAGGCAGCTGCTGAGCCGCTATGAAGAGGAAGTTAACCAGAGCAGCAACAGCAACAAGGCGGGCAACCGCACCAGACGAGCCATCCGCTGGTCGGACCGTGAGGAGATCCTCCAGCTGCACAATAAGCTGAGGGGCGGAGTCCTACCCCACCTCATCAAACATGGAGTACATGGTAAGACAAGTCCCATTAACTATGTGATGTTTCCACGATTCAAGGTTTTCAACTTTTATCTTTGGCTTAATCTCACAAAAACAGAGGTGGTGCATTTCATTCCCAGGCCTATTCCTATCTCTTGCTTAGGTGTTAAAAGTTCTCTGAAGCAACTTATTTCATGGTAATTTAAACAGAAATTTAAAGTTTCAGTAAAGTCCGAAGGTAAAAAAAACACATGAAATACAGACGGCTAAACACAGGATCACAGAGTCTGTGAGTAAACATTTTCAAATTGGTTTGCCAAGAGTGGCTAACACTGGCAGAGCTAGCACCAGCCTCCAGCTCTCCTTGCAGGTTGACGTCCACATACCTGTGTTGGTTATGCGTTGCTCTGGTTGAGGGGTTATATGCTAGATTAACCAGACAGAGCCCACACAACTTTATATCACTTTTCTAGCTAAAATACTGACAAACCGTGCTGCACTGTGACATGCTGTCATCTGATCTTTTTTACATTTTGGTGATGGAGCATTATGTCAGCATTATGACATCCCTGGCTAGTGGCAGATTAGACACTATGTCTGGATTTTGGGCCTGCAATAAATATTAATATGTCGCATCTAGCAACTAGTCATTCTGGTGCCTTGTAGTGAGGACGACGAAACATACATCTTTTATGAACTAAAACATGCATGTCCCTGATTTAAAGAGCCTGAAAACATCATATAGATATTCCCTTCAGTATATGATTACTCACGAGGAAGTCTCTCTCCTTATTATATGGTGGGTTAGAAGGTTGGAGGGTGGAGCTTGGAGACTGCAAGCCAAAATTTCTTGCAAAAGACATGGCAGCATATTTCATAATCTTGAAAACATAGACTTCAGCATTCCCATATTTGCCAAAGGAAATATTTAAGTTGATTAGAATGGAGAGTTGCACAAACTTGTATCACTATTCTGATTTAAGGTTAAAGAATGAAATAAACCAACAGCATTATCTGTACTGTGACTTGTAGCATGTATATATGATGGATGTGTTGTAGATGTTAAATGTTGTATGGTTGTTGTATAGTAAGCTATAAATGAATTGCCCTTCTTGGGATCAATAAAGTTGTCTGAATCTGAATCTGTAACATAATTAACTCCGTCATCCAACTCACGTTACTACTGTACTCTTATGATTTAAGTGATGACACCAAAAATAAAATATTAGTCGGTCACTGGTAAAAATATACACTTTTTAGTGGGCTGACTGGCTTGTCTGTAATTGCCCTGAAGGATTACATTGCAGTCGTTACAGCCGTGGCGTGAGCGCTGGCTTCAGTCTTCTGCTGGGGCAAATCCAAAACCCTTTGAACCTGCTGCTCATTTACACACTTAACATAAAAAAAAGAATCTGGGTTAACAGTACAGAAATTCCCCTTTAAGTTGAATGCATCAGCTACACTGAGGTTTAATATAAGCCTTGTAAAGTGGAGTTCCTGTAGTAAAAACAACCTTTTCTCTCTGCTGGAAACATCCAGTAATGCTGGTGAGTGATTGCCAGCCTGCTGTGTTGCTCTTTTACAAGGAGGTTAATAATGCTGAGTCTGTGCTACCTGCAAACAGCTTTGAACAGAGAAGACAGGAGAGCGAGGGAGGGCTGGGTCAGAGGAGGACACAGAGAATAAGGCAAGAAAACAGGAAATTTGGGGATGATGTGGCACATCAATGAGTGAAGAAGGAGAGGGATTATTGTTGAGACACACAGAGTGTTATTGGAAACCCTGGGGTTCATGAAGTTGAGAGACGCAGCGGTGGCCTGTACGTGCGGTTATAACCGGGAGGAAAGTGTCTGAAGATTTACTCAGCCCAGTGCGCTCTCAAATTCCAGCCAACAGGCAGAGTGTGTGTGTGTGTGTGTGTGTGTGTGTGTGTGTGTGTGTGTGTGTGTGTGTGTGTGTGTGTGTGTGTGTGTGTGTGTGTGTTTGTGTTAGTGTGTTAGTCTACGGGTGTTTGGGGTTACAGTGGTGTCTGTGTGTGCATGTTTTAGTGACCACCAAAAGGCTGGAAATTTACTGAGGAGATTGGCCATGCTGTAGAACATACAGTCCTCCTTTCCTTCAGAGCGCCCCGTCTTTAAGGCTGGAGTCAAGTGTCTTCTCTGCTTTCAACCCTTCTCTCAGCCGCTGTAAAGAAACCCACTCTGGAAATGTAGATTATTCAACTATGATTGCTAAAGATTTGTAGTGGACCAGAGCCAGGCACCAACTGCACCTCTCAAATGTCGAAGTCTCAGGTTAATGTTGAACTTGTACACGGCTCAGTTTCAGCTCATTAGGAAGGAAGGAAGTGCAGGAGCAGAAGTGGTGGGTAGACTGTGGTGAGGTGTCTACTGAGTCTGAAAATGGTGTGAATAAAATGCTTAAAGTAAATGCAGCAGGTGCATTTTGCTCTGTTATTCCTTTTAAAGTGAAAACATTCCTTATGAGGATCTTGTTCTACTTTCTGTGTGCAGGTTTGGGATGATGAGTTGGAGAGGACTGCCACTCTTTGGGCGGAGGAGTGTCACTGGGACCATGGTCCTCAAGACCTGCTCGCATCTATTGGACAAAACTTGGCTGTGCACTGGGGAAGGTGAGAAGCTACAACACACAGTTATGTCTGTATGAACCTGAGACTCTATCTGTGAAATAGTAAATCAGGTTTTATGAGTACTATTCGCAGTTCCACACCTTTTGAATCTTTTTAATTGTTTAAATTAGTCGTTTTTATATTATATTAATCAATTTCTAAATTGTAGAATGAATGCAAATGTACTAATAATTAAATAACAATAGAAAAATAAAATAAATACAAATTTGAGATGTAATAACAGTACAGGGTATTTTCCCTTACAATACATGAGTGGCTCTAGGTGTGATGATGAAAATTAGTCTGTCAACCTCTTGGTTCCAAGTAAAAATATTTCAACAACTGCAATATGGATTTCCATCAAACTGGGTTTACGGACTCTTATACCCCCTTCAGGATCCCTTGTAGTTTAATTATCACATCACAATGAGTCATTCCCCTAATCTGACTTTCCCATACACCTCAAGTGCACTTTACATTCAGTGTTAATCAGAAAATGTTTTAATCCTTGAACACAAAAACTAAATTTTCTTACATGGTAACACTTACCTTAAATAGCATCTGCATTTTAGCAATTTTACATTAACTCTATCAGCATGTTAAAGTTAGCATTTAGTGCAAGGTACTGCTTCAAGACACTTCTTTTATTTCCGACCTGGCAACCCAAAATGTGTTATACTTATGATTGCTTCTGACTAATGTGCATAATTTAATGGTCACAAAACTTCCCAAAGCAATCAGTTACATCTTGTCAACTCTTTATTAAGTGTGTGTTTTAAAAGTGGAGTCAAATAAGTAATACTTCTTAAATGTTACATGTCTAAACCAATCGGCAACCTCCGGTCTCAAACTATGAAGCCCATGCGGAAGTGTTTTTAACTGCAATTCATCGAGAATCCACTTGAGGCTGGCTGCAGAAACACTGGAAAACCACATACACACCCATTCAAAAAGACGATCTTTGCAGCATTAATAAACATGTTTACAGCCTGGTGAAAATGGCTTAACTCTTGGTAGCTAATTTCTCTATCGGCACACACTGTACGGGGGGTGAATTTTTTTCTAACACAACGGTTCAGAAGATATTAAGATTACGAGTTTTGCCTAAGTAAGGATATGACTGACTTGACTCCTGGACCGGAACACATAGTTGTTGGCTAGGAGGCTCAGACTCCGCCCCTTTAAGTCACACTCTTCCTGGTTGAGTTCCGTATTTCCAATATGGCTACCGCCGTCGATTGGCTTCAGTATTCAGCAACAGATGGGTGATGTCACGGATACTACGCCCATATTTTATACAGTCTATGGTCTAAACCGAGCAGCGGCACAGATGCTTTTCTCAGATATTTCATGCATAAAGTTTCAAGAATTATAATTGCACTTGTCGGAGTATCTGGACTATAAAACTGACCTTGTACTCAGTGTCTACTTTTGTTGCTTTTTGCAATGTTTAAGACTTGTTGATATCAGCATAAGTTTTAAGCTTCATAGTCAGGTCTAAACAAATCTGACAGAACAGAAACAACAGCTCTCCTACTGAATCGGTTAAACCTGATCTGCTACTTTAAAAAAGTCTTGGTTTACGCACAAACATAGGTAGTGCTACGCTGTGAGTGAAATATACAGGTTAATGTTGTGAATGGTTGTTTTATGTCAGGGAAGACACAGTAGGTCTTTGTGTATGACAGTGTTGGGCTATCACTGCAGGTGCCTTTCCTGGAATCTGCTCTCATTCTCACTGCCCCTTCCTCTCCCCATATTTTCTTCTTTTCTTCCTTTGCCAGAAAGTTCTGATGTGAAGTCCTTTTTTTTCGTCCCCCCCCCCTCCTCCTCTCCACATGTAGACTCAGCACTTTTCAGTACCTTAAAAAGGGATGTTTATAACATGAGCTACAACTGATTTGTTAGGCAATGGAACCATGTTTATGTTTGCTTAGACTCTTTTTTAAAGTTTGATTTGATTTCCCCTGTTATGGAGGGGAACAGACTGCTGTTCTGTGAGCCAGGTCAAACTCAGACTCATCATTTGAGGCCTGCAGGGAGGAGGAGGAGGAGGAGTAGGAGGAGCAGGGAGGTTCATGCAGTGTTTCTTAAGTCTAGCCAAAGCACCTGGCAGCTCCCTAAGATATTTCCCTTTTGCCGTAGAACCTGGATGGCCTCTGACTGAGCTCACTGTTTGTCTGTCTGTCTGTGTGTGTGTGTGTGTGTGTGTGTGTGTGTGTGTCTCCTACAGATACCGCTCTCCTGCCTTCCATGTCCAGGCCTGGTACGATGAAGTGAAAGACTACACCTATCCCTACCCCCATGAGTGCAACCCCTGGTGTCCAGAACGCTGCTCGGGGCCCATGTGCACCCATTACACCCAGGTGAGACGCACAGAGAAGAAGAGGGCGGGGAAGTGAAGGTTAAAGAGTTCAGGGGAAAATTTTAAGACATACGAAAAGTAGGTTAAATGGGAACTTCACACCTTTTTACACTTCAGTGTCTGCTTGTAATCAAGGAGTACCACATGTGTGAAAAAGATGAGGTCACATTAGTCAGCGTTGGCTCAAGTTGAAGACTACATAAATGATGTAAAAGTTAGACAGAGGAAGGCTAACCTCCTCGTCTGAAGCATCTCAGACGCACACAGTTTGAGAGGTGATTTTTTGTATAACTTATCCTTTAAGACAATATAAAGGGAACGAGTAATACATACATTTGCATGAGGAGGGAAACGGGGGCACAGCTGAATTCACGGACAGGTGGATGCATCACAGCTGCTTGCCAGGAGGCTTAAAGCCTGCCTTAGCTCCACCCTGCTCATGCCATCATTGATCTGACAACTTTATAGCATCCATCCATCCATCCATCCATCCATCCATCCATCCATCCATCCATCCATCCATCCATCCATCCATCCATCCATCCATCCATCCATCCATCCATCCATCCATCCATCCATTATCTATACCACTTTTCACGCCCTTCGTAAAACATCATTGCATTGTTATACTTCATCAGCAACTCATTTTTTAGCATTAAAATTCTAATTTGACTCCCTTTTCAAAAAATTCCAATGTTTGGCATACACCTCAAATTTTAAAGGATCAGTCATATTTTCTACCCTCCTTATGAACTGTGTAATAAATGTTTATCAATCCTCATTCTTAAAATCTGTTTAGCATCAGGTCATGTGTCTTCTTTTACCTGTAATGTGTAACATGTGGAGCTTGACAGGTGCAGAACAGTGTCAGAATACAACATGTGTTGTGCAACCTGTATGATGTTTCAAAGTATTTATGGGCAGAGGTGTTGAGGGACCAAGGGGTTAAATAACAGGCATGGATACAGTGACTTGTAGACAGGGAGAAAAAAAGAAAGATAAACCAAACTTGAAATGCATGAAATGTAAGAAACACTCAAAGAAAAGAAAAGAATAAAAGGGTGGATGAGACGCTGACAAAATCAATCAATGAGACACAGTAGTGGGTGAGCTGGCCTCCTCTTCCAGTAGACTTTACTTAGTGGCTGCTGGGATGAGTTTACAGAAACATCTAGACTCCTCCCTCTGCCTTCACCCTGCAACCTGATCACTGCCATGTGGTAGTCATTTCCAGCCACAGCAGACACCCCTCGCTGCTTGACCTGGATTCTTCTAAAGATGCTGCAGAGAGGAGACGTTGCCAAATCTCAGCATCAGCACCTGGTCTCTGTCTTTTATATTGCTTTAAAGTATTGATGTATCACCATATGGCCAGTCCAAGCAGTCATACCCAATAACTACCTGTACAGAGACATACTTGACCCTCTGATGCAAATTACAATGAACCAGCAGCACTCAGGGCTCATCAGTGTGTGTGCTGACTCACTGCTTCCAGTGGCCTCTAACTGTACCGGGGAAAAGATGAACATTCCTGAGGAGGGAGAGAGCACATGTTTCAGAGTTTGGGAGGAAAGTGAGGAGGAGTTATGGAACATGCTGTGTTGTATTTGCCATCAAATGGCACATCATTCATCTGTAACACCACTGCAGAGGCTCTCTGTTTAATAAGGCGTTTTATTTCACCTTGGACAGCTTTGGCCTGAAACTGACTTCTGTTTCTGTAGAGTTAAGATATAAAAAACTGACACGTTTCCACATTTTCTGACTGGATGATGTTTGTGTCATGGATGGAAAGTGGGTTAAGACATGAGGTGCATTTGACTAGGATGCACGTGGCACTCTTTGAAGTCTCAGTGGCCTCAATAATTTGCCAATGTAGTCACATTTTCTGGAATGATTAAGTGAGAAGAGTGAGGCAGGAAAAGCCAGTGAAATAGTTCACCCTGCTATGTATTCTTTGTGCTAACTTTAGCCCCTCTCTTATTTCTCTTCCTCTTTACAGCTGGTCTGGGCAACCACAAACCGAGTGGGCTGTGCCGTGCACACATGTCCGAGGATGGACGTGTGGGGAGAAATATGGGAGAACTCCATTTACCTTGTGTGCAATTATTCCCCAAAGTAAGATCAACATTCCTCCATGTTCCACTGTTCATCAACACTTCTTCTCTCTTGACTCTAGTTTACATTCTTCCTCTTTCGATGCTGACAAGTGCTACAGCATGTTCCTCATATAAATGTAATACAGATATGTAGCACTAGATATCAAGAATGTTTGACATATTGAGGCCATTTACACTCCTCCAGAAGTCAGAATATCAAAATAAAGAAGCACACAGAAAGAGAAACAAGAAATAGCACTTGTTTTCCACAGGATGTAACTCTCAAGAGACAAAAAGTTTTTCTAGTAAGTGGGACTAATTACTTTTAGGAGTATTGACCACAGACAGGGGGTAGGTAATTACAAAGCCTTGAGCTCAGGGACTCCTGACCTATGATTCATTTCTATGTTAGTCAAGTTCTCCACTGTTTATTCTGCAGAGGTAACTGGATCGGGGAGGCCCCCTACCAACATGGCCGCCCTTGTTCCCAGTGCCCCCCAAGCTATGGAGGAGGATGTAGGAATAACCTCTGCTACAAGGGTGAGCAGAACTGCATCACTTATTTTAGAAGACATAGAACAATCAAGTCTTCATGTTTCCAATCTGACTCCATTTGTTTTCTATCTCTCTCTCTATCTAGACTCTGGGCGCTCAGAAACAGAGGACATGAACGAGGTTGAGAAGCCTCAGGTCCCGCTACCACCTCGTACCACTGCCAAACCTGCCCCCAAACCGAAACCATCTCCTCCAAAGAAACCTGCGTCCAAACCCTCCACTAAACCCAGCACTCCCAGGGTGCCACCATCAAAGACTCCCAGCAGCACCTTTCTTGGTAACTACAGAGTTATCTTTAAAAAACATTCAACTTTAATGTGTTGTACATTTCTTCACTGATTTTCTGTCTCATTCCTGCAGCTCAGAACATTAAGTGTGAGACGAGACTGCGAGATAAGTGCAGAGGTTCAACCTGCAACAGGTGAGGTTGACTTTTGACTGTGGAGCTTATTTATTATCTTTTAGTATTTGCTTCCTCTCACATGTTAACTCACTGTAATCTCCAACATATTTTCTCTGCAGATATAAGTGTCCTGCTAACTGTCTGAATAAGAAAGGGAAAGTTTGGGGAACCCTCTTCTATGATGTGGTGAGTCCTAACTACAGAAAACAGACAATTTTAATCCTGCAGCAATCTCTTCTGAAAATGCATTTTTATCAATGTTCAATTCTTATTGTTTCAGCAATCAAGTATTTGCAGAACTGCTATCCATTTTGGCGTCATCGACAACAACGGAGGAGTGGTGGACGTCACAAGGATGGACAAGTTCCCATTTTTTGTCAAAGCCACAAAGAATGGCGTCGAGTCCCTCAGGTATATTTGAACTTGGTTATTTTGGCTGACACAACACTTATAATGCAAATTTCCACATATCTATGATTCCTATTCTGGTGTCCATTTGTTTTCCTGATTTCTTAACACTGTGATTTCTTTTACAGTAAATACAAACCAGGCAACGCCTTTGTTGTGGCCAAAGTGGAAGGTAAATCCAGCACTTTTTTTTAGGGCTTTGAGTAATGATTGCACAAATATTACCACTGTCAGTTCACATGTATTAGGTACAATAAGAGTGTTTCTCTTCTCTCTCTATGACAGAAATGACTGCTGACTGTTACACCACAGTGGCTGAAATCTGCCCCTACAAAAAGCCCAACACACACTGCCCAAGGTTTGTTCAAGCACGACATAATCAGCTAATTGAAGAGTTTCCTTTTTTAATTATTGTCGTAGAATTTGATAGAAAGGTGATGGCATACTAAAAAGAAAGTCTTCATAGAGGGAGTAGTAGTTGTTCAAAACTGTGTAATAATAATACCATAGCAATATAGATTTTTATAGTCTTTCAAATAACACCCTTTGAGCTCTCTGAACCATTTTAATTTTCTGATACAGAAGTGAATATGTCAAATGAAACAAGATATGGGGTTCTACAGTTAAGCGTTGCCTATCCTTGAGGAAGAAAACTTAATTCCATCAATATGAAACCAGAATTGTCAGAAAACTCAAACACATTTTTAACCTGTTCTTTAGAATCCTCTGTCCAGACAACTGTAAGACTCAGCCATCCTACTGGTCCCCTGTGATTGGAAACAGCATATACGCAGAAGTAAGTAATACACTGTTCTCAATGCGCATGTGGAACAAATTAAACTTGACTCAAACGAGAGGTCCAGGTCCTTCAGTTCCTGTTTCATAAATGTATTTATATTCTGTTGGTTCAGACAGTAGAGCAGTGATTTGTAGATTTGCAGCATATTTATGTTACAGAGTCTTCCCAGGCTGTGATGCATGGTAGCTATGGAAAATAATTGAATCACAGTAGGAATATGGCTCATGGAGATTGGGAGTAATGGTGAGGTAACCCAGAGGCTGTTAAAGATGCATCACTCTGTGTTGGGCCTAACCGCTCATAGTGCTACTCAAGAGTTATCTCAGACTAAGTGCCAGTGTGTTGGAGAAGACTGAGAAAGGCATGATTTCATGGAAACTGGTTTACATCATCCCTTCAAAGTAGATGTTGTAAAGTCAACATAAAGTGCACCCCAGACTAACTGTAGTGGATTGTTCAATGGTTTGTTAAAGTGACGGGAGGTTTAAACTGATGTTAGATGAAGTCCAGCTGGACACAGTTCCTCAGCGATCTTGAACTTTAAAGTCTCACAGCAAAGGGCAGCGTGATGGCTCATAGTACATTTTCCCAAGAGTGTTTTGCAATCAAAGTTACCAAATGCAGAGGCCGGATGCTGGTTACAAATGATATAAACCATGTGGTTAGAAATGTTGGAGGGATGTATTGCACTGTGTGATCTGTGTTTAGACTACAAATGAATGAGTCTGGTCTAGGCTGCTGATAAGAGCTTGTGGTCTGCTGTGTTGGCTTGGACTCTGAAGCAAATTCTAACATGTGTACCAATGTGTGTGTGTGTGTGTGTGTGTGTGTGTGTGTGTGTGTGTGTGAGAGAGAGAGAGAGAGAGAGAGATAATGCATGTTACCTGTGGTGAATGTTGAACTATATTTGATGATAAAAGGGTCACTATATCATTTGCATATTGAAAGGTCTGTTTACCATATTATTGAAGCGTGTCTCCTTGTTTCCACTCTTCATCTTCACAGAGCTCCAGTATTTGTAAAGCAGCCATCCATGCAGGAGTAATCAAACCAGACGGCGGTTATGTCGATGTTCTGCCACTGGACAAGAGAAAGAACTATGTTGGAGTCCTGAAAAATGGCATTCAGTCTGAGAGGTACAACTCTTTTTTTTTTTTGTGGTCCACTTTTTCACTGTACTTATAATTCCCATTTTGGGAATGCAGCACAATGGCAAAGAAAACAACACAAAGATGGATGGATCAGGCCAAACGTCAAATACTTGAAGGTTTACATAGTAACATTGGAGATAGTCTGAGTTCCTGAAATATATATTTTTAGTTTAGGCTCCAAGTAGTCTAGCTGTAGAGTATTTAAGAAAGGCTTTGTCCTGAAATGAGAATAACCATGAATGTTTGGTGTGACAGCCTCCATTAACAAGCAACTACTTGGCAGCTGTGAAGCTGCAAAGCCTCCCTATGTGCAATGACTGCTCTTAAAATAAAGTCAACATGGGTAACATGTTCTTTAAAACCCGCATTCTGAACATGTTTTGTATCTTGGGGATCCAAAACTGTAATCCACTAAAGTCTCAGGGGTGTCAGAGGGTGGTGGGGTTGCTGAATAGTAACAGAAAAATCTCCAATTCACAATACACACTTTGCCTGGAAATATGCCTCTCGCCTGCAGACAATCAACAGAGCATGAGAGGGTGTCTAATTAGGCAGGATTAAGAACACCTGTGTGGCTGGGCTGGTTTTGTGTTGGGACTTTCAGAGGAATCTATCATCCAAAACAGACAGAGTAGCCATTTTTGAGACTTTACGCTCACATAAGCTAAATTCATTTTGTTTAGTTCGGCCAACAAAACATGGTGAGTCACAAATCTCCAAGTCCCTAGTAGATGACTTTCAAGCAGCAGCAGTGTCGTACCCTTAGATTCAGGAAACAGTAGTGACGTGAGAGTGAGGGAAACCACTTCATGTTACTCTTGTCATCATTTGTTTGTTCTAAGTAATATTATAATGCACATTGTGATAAACAAATATTTTGAAGCATGAACATCTTTAGAAACACACTTAGCCTCAGGAACACCAGTAATATTACAAGCTTACCTTTTAAACAAAATTATTAATGAACACATTAATTAAGACATTTATTTTCAATCTACTAACTTTACTTATTTGTTTATAAATTATCAATTTGTGTATTTACTGATCTATTATTTCTACCATGTAAACTATCCAAGGACAAAATAAACAATAAAAGTAGATAACTTCAGCGGCCATGACCAAATGCGAGAGTTGAAGGCAGCAGCCTGGCTATGGGGTCTCCCCATGCTAGCTTGCGCATGGTCTAAATTAGCCATAACTCTTCCAACAGAAAACAAGTACAAACTGTATATTTCTTTTGTTTAAAATCACTGTCAAAAAAAAAAACAATTCTCAATGTGTGTCCCTAAGTTCACAGTGTTTTATGTATGGGGATTTCGTTACATGGGAAAAATGGTCCCAAGATGAGAATGACTGAAACGACACATACAGCTAAAGAGCGAACATTTTTTTTGGTTGTTAAGACAGCTTTACCCATAAATAAGAACAGCAAATGGAAACCAAGTTGAGAGAGGTCTCCATTTTGGCTGTTCAGTCGCACCGTAAGCTCTGAAAATTGTGTAAAATGTCTAAGCTTGTTAACGATAGTCATGTAAATCATACAAGGAACCCAATGGTAAGGTGCTTTATAGAACCCCTGGATTTCGTCAATTCCAAAAGGTTTATTTGTGTTTGGCGTTTTGTTACGTGTAGTTACAATAAATGAATCGTCAGGACTTTGCTCAGCTCAGATTTTAAAGTTGGACCATATAGTGTGCAGTGGGAAGAAAACCTTCAGATACAACAGGAAAGAAAACATTATTACTTTTAATAAAATTAGATGAGTACATTTGACAGGAGAATCTAAAAAATGCCTAAAAAAAGGTGCTGACATTCACTGTACCAAATCTTTATTTATGATTCTGGTAACACCACATGTAGTGGGTTCCCTACATGCACTCCATGTTTCTCACATCACTCTCACGTCTGTGGCCAGCTCCACTGGACCCCGTTAAGGTTAGGAAGCCCTTGTGGCCGTTTCTGTTGGCATGTGGCGCTCTAAGAGTAATGGTGTGGTTCAATGTGTGGACGGGCCACACATGGGATCTTTGCTTACTTTACCAAGGCAATTTCAATTGAGCATGCAAAGTGCTGAATGGTCAGAATACTGCACGTCTGACTTCTATGAAATCCAATGCAGAGCTGTGAAGGCCTCACTCAGGGCAGTGGGATGGGAGGTCAATAAAGAGAGCTGGGGAGTCCGAGTAAGGTGCCAATATCATGGCAGGGTGGGCAGTGAGGACTGCTGGGAAGTAATCTCAGCATATCAGATTACTCGAGGATGGAAATGATGCCAGAGCCTCTTAGTCAGTCTGTTGCCTTTCAAACAATTATCTGCAATCTTGGAAGAATTGTGCAGGCCTTTCATGATTATTGATTATGGCTGAGCTTCAGCTCTCTCAACTAATGAACTACATACAAAGTCATCACATTAACACATGTGGTGACTGGAAAAGGTCTGAAGGAGAAACACGGCAACCATGAGTCATACGGCCAACCTGCTGTTTAGTTGAACACTATAACTGTGCCCTTTATTAATCAATCAAGAGACTGGAAGGACTTGAGCATTACTTACAGGCAAGCATGGTTTGATCAGTTCACTACGTTGTATTTAAACTTATATTTGCACTTTTGGATCTTTTGAGAGCTGAAATAACTGTGATCTTGTCACTGAAGTAACATTATCAACTTCTTTGCTACCCTTTTACCTTGTTTTGTATAATGGTTGCATCTGTGGCAGTTATAACCAAGTGTAACATGTTTTTTTTTCATGTTATCTGTTCGCAGCAAGAGCAACACAGAGGGAGGATCGTTCCGAGTTTTTACCGTGAGAGTGTGAGGCTCACTTCAGAAGTCTGAAGACCAACAGAGTCACCTCAGCTGCTTCTGAAGGGCAGGAAGTGCCCACAGGTTGGATACCATGGCTGTTCATCAGTCTCTGTGTCTGTGCCTGCAGTGGAAACAGAGAATCCCAGCAGGCTGACAAAAACTTTCCACCTCTCCTTTTTGTTTATGAGTAGCAGCCAACCAGTTAGAGTTGTCTGATACTTCCATGGACCTTTATTTTGTCTGAGTAATTCACTCCGTATATGATATTTCTTTTACATACTTAATCTGTGAATACAATGTTTTTATATATTATGATGCAATACACAGCTGGTGCTGCACAGTTAAACATATTCTATAGAAACTTTTATGTTTACATTGATGTTTTTATTTGAAATTTAATTGGTTGTCATACACAGGAATGTATACTGATCACACTGTATTTAATCATTGTGTACAGAATATTTGATTTTTTTTTTTTTACCATATATTTACATTTTAAAAGTCTTCCCTTACTTTAATTGTCCACCTGGATAATCCATGTTTCAGATTTAGAAACCTGATCTAAATCTAAATTGTATTAATATGTTAAATGGTTTGATTATTGTAAGTGATGATGTGTTTGTTGGCTGGGTGGTCCAGAATGTTTTACCCAGATTCAAAAGGATATGAATCAGTTTGTTAAAGGAGATGTGTGTGGAAGCAGCAGGAAATGGACAGTGTTTCCCTTTAGTTCCAGATTTTGGAAGTCATTTAGAGAAGTTGATACATTGCTAAATTTACAATGTAAATAGGTCCCCAGAGAGGCGGAAATATTGAGGAAATTTGAAATAACAGTAGCAGACAGCTTATGTGTTACAGAAAACAAGCAGTTATCTTGTCATCTTATATTTATTATTGCTTCATGCCTTCCTCATTTCCTCATTTCTATGTTTTCTGTAATATCAATGAAAGGTAATTTGATGCTTCCCCACCTGAGACAGATGAATGTGACACATGTTTCAAAGGTCCTTGTGTGTCTATCTGATATTTAAACAATTCTTATCATGAAACTGCAATCTATTTAATTTAACATCATGTGGTTCAGGATGTACACTCCTGTAATGTTCATCAGAAACTGGACTAAAAGTACTGTTACCATGCGTATAGCCCTGATTTGAATACTTCTCTCAAAGCTACACCCCATCTGGATGATTTTTCCTATCTTTTTCCATTTGTCTTAAAGCATTTCTGCCGCGTCACTTAAATGCACAGATAAAACCCCACTTGTGTTTCAGGACTGTTGTGTCACACTGGGGTCCCAAATTACACAGGACTTAATTGAGTGCCATCATGTTTTGTCCATGTATCTTATCTCATCATCTATCTTTAGTTACCTTATCAAGAAACTGTCTTGGTGAAATGGCTTTCTGTATCATAACTCAACTCCATCTTTTTACTCTACCTCAGTCCTATCGCAATGCTTAGCACCAAGGTCTTCACTGTTTTTATGGGAGATGTTACAGATTTTTAAAGTTGTGGAAAATGTAAATATTTTTTTTTGTTTTTGTTCTTTTTTTTTTTAAGAACAACCTTTTATGCAGTAAAATATGGTTTCAATGTAAAAAAATGTGTCTTGTTTTATACAGGTGTTGGTGGGTTCTATAATTTTTGCACAATTTGAAAATAAAATATGATCTAAAAATGCAACTACATGTTGTCTGATTCAGTAACTCATGTGCAGTGAATGCTTTTATATTTAGCTTAGTGTATTTTGCAAATTTTTCACCACACTTTATTTTGAAAAAAGTCTATATTAGTGCTTGGTGGTTCTATCAGCATATGATTAATATATGCCTCGTCTATTCATAGCTGGTTTAAAGGGAAATGCTCTTGCATCTATAGTACAGCTAACAAGAAATTCAACTTTCCAGAATAGTGTCTCACTCTATCTAACATGAGGTTCTAATTTTATGCACTGATAAAAGTCTGTGTCCTTTTTTAATTATCATCTAAAGCAGGGGTTCCCAAATTTGGGGTCGGGACCCCCTGAGGGGTCGCGATACACAAATTGGGGGTCATGAGATGTCTTCCAGAATGTTTTTTTCTTTTAAGTTATCTAAAAATAGTAAATTTTACCCTTTAAAGTAAAAATATAAAAAGAAACAGTAGCTGAACTTGAAATAAAACCTTGAAAATTTGAAAATATAATGAGTTTTCTGCCTTTCCTTTGTTGCCAGATGACTCCTAAGTTTAGAGTTAGTGAACAGTTAATTATCAAAAGCATCAGTATCAGTAGCAGCAGGTTAATTCATGACAGCACAGGAAACACAGCCACATGCTCATATAGAAGGGCTAATTTTCTGCAGACCAGCTAAATGAAGTCACATTAAATCACTTTGAGGGACAGTGGGGGTTGTGAGTCTTTGGCACCTATATTTTGGAGGTCGCGGGCTGAAAAGTTTGGGAACCCCTGATCTAAAGTCACAGATATGAAGCGTTCAGCTCCAAAGTGGATCCATCAAGCACTGTAAACTCCAGGTAGTGAGTGACAACATACAGGAAAAAAAAATAAAAGTAGAAGCATGCTCCTTCAGCTCTATTAAATTGACTTTGACCAGAGCATCAGGCTGAAATCTGTGTCATGCATTATGAATGAAATGTAGACCCAGGCCACCCAGGATTCACCATTATCTTTGGAAAAAGATCTCTAACCATGTCCTTAACCTTGCTCTGCTCTTAGTGGACTTAGCATGCAGAGTTAAGTGGAACAAAAAAATGGAGCGATCAGTTTTACACAATGACCACACACATAATCTGCCAATATGGTTTAACGAATACTGGAATGATGTCAGGAGAAAGAAACTCCATAGACTCAGCTGAAATCGCAAGACCTGATATTATCTCATTGTACATTGCAGACTTGAATCTTAACACTTGTTTATAAGAGGCTCTGTGATGAGACAAAAACACTACACATGCCATTGTAGTGTAAGAAATGCCTCATTTACCTAAACCATAATTTGATGAAAGACACTGGAGAAGTAAAGGATAATGGCAGACAGAGACTTGATTAACTCGTAATAACTCTTCAAACCTCCAGGGCTTTTATCAGAGGCAGATGCTCAGTATCAGTTAAGCCCTGCTTGGCCGGAGCTCCGACCACCTGACAGATAAACAGCTGCAACTGGCTGTTGTGATGACTGCTTTACTCCCAGTGTCACTGGGGATCAAGATTTGTACTGAAACTCCACAGACTGTTCAAAGAAAAAATAGAGGAGCTCAGTCCAACTTTGGGTTTGCTTGTCCTTAAATGTGCTCTACACAACTTTTCATATTGCCTGTACAACTACTGCAGCATATCCTTGAAGGGTCACTAGGTGAAGATTAGAGATTACACAAGAGAAAGTGATGTACTGAGTACATGACAGTTATTGCCATGCTGATTATCAGTACAACAGCATGACCCCAAGTGCTTTTACAACATTTCTACAAGTGGCATATATTAGTTAACATTATAAGAGAAGAGAAAAACTAGTTCCAGTTCATTAAGTCAGTCATCTGACTCCAACATAGCAGCTAGTTCCACAAATGGACTAGAACTGGACTCTTTTCAAATATATACTTTTACTACGATTCACACTTTTGGTTTTGTGAAAGCTTTGACTCATTCCTGTTTAGTTTGCTGACTCTAACTGATCAGCAGGGTGACAGAGAAACCATGCTCATTGTTTAATAATGTAGAAATTGAAGCTTTATTCAAGCATAAAACCAGCTTTGCTTTTACAAGCTGACATCAGAATATAAATCACATGAAGACAGTGTTCAAGTTTAAACCACTTCACCACTGTGCCCGCACATGAAAATTAACATTGTTTATAGCAGGGCATCACCGTGTGCAGCGGTGCTCATTATATTTTAACCAGTAGTAATCACAAAGACAGCCAGTTGTCAGCACTCAGCTTACGTGGAAGAATTTTAGATTTAGGGAGCCTGAGACGCTCATCTGATAAAAGAAGAGATAAGGAGGAGCTGTGGCTGATGTTATGACAGGATTGTGTCTGGCCTGCAGTAAGATTTGTAGTCACAAACAGAGGGTAGATGACAAAGTAATCTAAGTTTTAAGGAGCATCTGGAACACACCTTTGTAACTGGTTGTATAATGTATTTTTTTCATATTATCTTATCTCTTACTGCAAATAGCCTACAGAAAAATGATTTTTCATGTATTGTCTGTGAGGAGCAAAGTGTCATGAGTTGATCTTGTATGGGTTTGGATTTTTCCTTGTGTTTTATGTGTCTTTGATTCCTGTTTAATTGTGTAGATGTCCCTAGTGTTCCATGCCTTGTTTCCTCCCTGTGTGTATTCTGTGTTAATTATTAGTTATCTTATGTTTTCCTCTTGTTATTGGTGAGCAGTAGCATTCTTGTGTTTTAGTCTAGTCTGTTGTGTTTACTGTTTTATTTGGTATTTGGTTTGTGATCCCTGTGTTCCCAGGTCAGTTTGATTTCCTGCCCTTGTGTGTTTCCCTCCTTTTTTGATTAACCTCATTAGTTTCACCTGTGTCCACTCCACACCTGTGTTGATTACTGTGTATTTAGTTTCTGTTTCCCGGCCCTGGGTTGGATCATTGACTGTTTTCGAAACGGCCTGCTACATACTGCGTTTGAATTTAGTATGTAGTATGATTGCTCTCCTTGATCTGTCATGCAGTACGCTGGGCCAGACGTCACTGGATTTCCGGTTTCGGAATGCGGAAGTAAACAACAGCGAAGCCGATAATGAAAATGCTTATTTAGCATCACTTATGATTTGAAAAGTTGAGAAGTGGTTTGTAAGGAATTCAATAACTTTCACATTACCCCAAAACGGATTTCCCCCCTATCAAAAAAGAAAGAAAAAGAAGAAGCGTAACGAGCGCTGTGCATTGTGGGAAACAGTACGTGCGACAGACTGGTTCAATGCATGCTGAGAAATTTTCCCAAATCAGTAGACATCCAGGGAGTTTTAGCATACTGCAGATTTTGCTCTTGTTCACATACTACTTACTACATACTGGATTTTGGCCAAATCAGTACATACTGCTAGTATAGTAGACGGTTTCGAAAACAGCCATTGTATGTCTTCCGTGTGTTCACACTGCGTTGCTTTATCCCAGTGTTTTTCTTTTTGATTTACTTTCTTGGACATTTTCCGTTTGTACCTTTTGTTATTTCAGCAAATGGGTCCTCCTCTGTTTTTCCAATTGTGGCACAAGAGATTCAAGATTCACTTTATTGTCATTTCCTTTCGTATTTTCATACACAGTGAAACAAAATACTGTTATACTGTTTCTCAACCAGCTTGACAGTGCAAAATAAAATACTCTAAAGACAGGTTAAACATTTAAAAACAAGCTAAAACATTTAAAGACATGTTAAAAAAACACATAAAAGACAGTATTTAGCAGCATGATAGACCAACAGGTAGAAAGTACACCAGTAAGTAAAGTGCTTATTTGGGACTCCTCCTGACAGTTGACTGGCTGTCAGCTGAAGCCAGTCACAACTTCAATAGAATCAAGTCTCTTTATAAGCAAGAGATTTTATTTCCTAACCATTTTTTTTCTTGCGTCTTGACTCTTTTTCAAGGTGCTTTTGTAAAACACTTTTTGATGAAGTGTGATATCTTGACATACATATAGGATAGATTGCCCTGACATAGTTTACATACTCTATGTCCATGGTCTCATCAGGATGAGTTCTCCTAACTTGATGAACCCTCAACTTCACATCAAGCCAGACAAAGGCTGTTTCCGAAATCGCCTACTATACTAGCAGTACGTACTGATATGTCCAAAATTCAGTATGTAGTAAGTAGTACAGTCATGGCCAAAATTTTTGAGAATGATACAAATATTACATTTTCACAAAGTCTGCTGCTTCAGGGTTTTTAGGTGTTTTTGTCAGATGTTTCTATGGTATAATGAAATACAATTAGAAGCATTTCATAAGTATCAAAAGCTTTTATTGAGAATTACACAGAATTCATGCAATAAGTCAATATTTGCAGTGTTGACCCTTCTTTTTCAAGACCTCTTTCAAGACCCTAACCCTGATGGAGGCTGAGCCAGAGCAAGCCAAAGTCAAATTTTAAAAAAAGGAAAAGAAGAAACAAATAGCTTATGGCTCAACAAAGTGGTCCAAAAAGGGGCACGAAAAAACACTGAAAATCCAAAACCACACAAAATCTGTGGAAATCTGTGAAACTCTAGGAAAACCACTGCAAACGCTGGAACCATAGACAGATGGAGGGTTTGAAAATTAAATTCGGAAGTTGAACTAATCAGGCCGAGGTGAGACCAATCAGACACACCTGTGTGCAATTAGTGCAGGGCAGACTATCACACACGTGGGAACACACACAGTCACATTGGTAGGATGTAAGAGGGACAAATACAACAGGGAACAAAACATACGTGTACAAAGAAGCGTGATGAGACATGGCATGTCGGGTTGTTCATCGTATTACTAGTTTTGCAAAGCTGTATAACACAGAATTTGATGTGACAAAATCCTTCAGTGATGCCAAACCACTCCATAAACCTCAAAGTGATGATGCTTTTCTAAGGAAAGGATCCTCATTGCTGTTTAACTTGGTTTGGCCTTCTTTGTTTTTTCTCGGTATGTGAGCCTCAGCAGTGAATCTCTGGCTGCGTTCCACCAGGACTTTGTGTGATTTCTGGCCCAGAAGGATGCAAACTCAAGCAAGAGCACAAAGGCTCTTTGTCAGCCACATGATGAGGAATCTGTGGTGATGGTGTGTAGTCAACCAAAGTGGACTGGAGCGGCTCAACAAAGCCTAGCTGCCCGCTAGATCTATAGTCACGCCGACTGTTTGTCTTTCGCTTCGACAAAGCACTTCCATTCTGGGAAGGGTGTGTTCAAGATTCACAGAACATCGATCAAACACAAGAGCATGGGCACATACACCATTGGATTGTGGTATGAATCATACTACATGTTGGTTTTCCCTGTTCATGGATGAATATTTATCGATGATGATTAGGGAACAGTCATCCAAAGTGGTTCAGTCTGTACCTTGTGACTATAAAATTCCTCATCCAAAGACCTGAAGGTTGACTTTGGAGTTTCAACATAGACCTCAGACCTTAGTTTTACCACCTTGTGTTTGCTGTTTCAGTGTGATAATGATTTTTTATCACTAACCCTAACCCTAACCCTAGCCCTAATCATAACCCTAATCATAACCAAAACCCTAATCATAACCCTAACCCTAATCATAATCCTAACCCTAATCATATCCCTAACCCTAATCATAATCCTAATCCTAACCCTAACCCCAATCATAAGACTAACCATACTTCCTACACCTTCTGTTTGCTTGAGTTTGGTTCTGGTTCTGTTTGCTTGAGTTGTTTCTGGTTGTGTTTCCCTGAGTTTGGTTCTGGTTCTGTTAGCTTGAGTTGGTTCTGGTTCTGTTTGCTTTAGTATGGTTCTGCTCCTGTTCGCTTGAGTTTGGTTCTGGTTCTGTTTGCTTGAGTTTTGGTTCTAGTTCGGTTCCGGTTCCCGTTTAGTTCTTGTTCGGTTTTGGTTCGGTTCTGGTTTGGTTCCAGTTGAGTTCTGGTTCGGTTCCAGTTGAGTTCTGGTTCGGTTCTGGTTCGGTTCTGGTTCTGGTTCTCGTTCTGGTTCGGTTCTGGTTCGGTTCTGGTTCTGGTTCTGGTTCTCGTTCTGGTTCGGTTCTGGTTCGGTTCTGTTTCTGGTTTTGGTTCGGTTCTGGATCTGGTTCTGGTTCTGGTTCGGTTCTGGTTCAGTTCTGGTTCGGTTCTGGTTCGGTTCTGATTTGTTTCTGGTTCGGTTCTGGTTCGGTTCCAGTTCCAGTTGAGTTCTTGTTCGGTTCTGGTTCTGGTTCTGGTTCTGGTTCTAATTCTGGTTCGGTTCTGGTTCTGGTTCTGGTTCTGGTTCGGTTCTGGTTCGGTTCTGGTTCAGTTTTGGTTGGGTTCTGGTTTGGTTCTTGTTCGGTTCTTGTTCGGTTTTGATTCGGTTCTGGTTCGGTTCTGGTTTGGTTCTGGTTTGGTTCTGGTTCGAATCAGGTTCGGTTTTAATTCGGTTCAGGTTCGGTTCTTGTTCTGCTTCTGGCTCTGCTTCTGGTTCGGTTCTGGTTCGGTTTTGGTTTCGGTAGTGGTTGTGGTTCCGTTCTGGTTCGGTTTTGGTTCGGGGTTTGTTCGGTTTTGATTCGGTTTGGTTCTGGTTTGGTTCTGGTTTGGTTCTGGTTCAGTTTTGGTCTGGTTCTGGTTCGGTTCTTATTTGGCTGTGGTTCGGGTTCTGTTTGCTTAAGTTTGGTTCTGGTACTGTTTGCTGAAGTTTAGTTCTGGTTCTTACCCTAACCTAATCATAACCCTAACCCTAATCATGACCCTAACCCTAACCCCCTATGTTAGGATTAGGGTTAGGATTATGATTAGGGTTAGGGTTAGGGTTAGGATAGGGGTTAGGGTTAGGGTTAGGGTTAGGGTTACACACATACATAATCCTAACCCTAACCCTAATCATAACTCTAATCCTAATCCTAACCCTAACCCTTACTTTAACTCTGCCTGTCCCATTAAAGTTACTAACCATAGACCTTTCTGGAGTCCCTGAGCTCCATTGTCTCGTAGATTCCTCTGAGCTGCCGTAGACGTCCTCCTGCTGTGGACGATCTGGACTCCAGCTGATACGGACGTGCTGGACTCCAGCGGCAACAGCTTCTACGACTCGTCTCATCACTATCACCTCTCTCTCTTACTCCCCTCTATCTGTCTTTCCAGACCCAACTCAGTCGAGGCATGATGGCTGTCTAACATGAGTCTGGTTCTGCCTGAGGTTTCTGCCTGTTAAAAGGAAGTTTTTCCTCACCACTGTAACTAGCTAAATACTGCTATGTGCAATGCTCATGATGGATTAAGGTGGGGTCAGACTGAGTCTTACCCTGTCTTGGTGTTGGGTCTCTGTTCATAATTTGACATAGTGTGGTCTAGACCTCCTATGTTTGTAAAAGCGTCTTGAGATAACGTTTGTTGTGATTTGGCGCTATACAAATAAAGATTGATTGATTGATTGATTGATAATCATAACCCCCTAACCCTAACTCCCTAACCCTAATCATAACCCTAACCCTAACCCTAATCATAACTCTAATCCTAACCCTAACCCTAACCCTAATCATAACCCCCTAACCCTAACTCCCTAACCCTAACCCTAATCTTAACCCTAATCCTAACCCTAACCCTAATCATAACCCTAACCCTAACCCTAATCATAACCCCCTAACCCTAACTCCCTAACCCTAACCCTAACCCTAATCATAAAACTAATCCTAACCCTAACCCTAATCATAACCCCCTAACCCCCTAACCCTAACTCCCTAACCCTAATCATGACCCTAACCCTAACCCCCTATGTTAGGATTAGGGTTAGGGTTAGGGTCAGGGTTAGGATAGGGGTTAGGGTTAGGGTTAGGGTTAGGGTTAGGATTAGGGTTAGGGTTAGGATTAGGGTTAGGGTTAGAGTTAGGATTAGGATCAGGGTTTGGGCTAGGGTTAGGATTGGGTTAGGGTTATGATTAGGGTTATGGTTAGGGTTACACACATACATAACCCTAACCCTAATCATAACCCTAACCCTAACCCTAATACTAATCCTAACCCTAATACTAACCTACCCTAACCCTAGGCTGAGGGTAAGAATGGTGTTGTTACAGAATAAATGCACAAAATTGGGGAAATTATAAGGCTTCTCATAAAAACACTGTATGTAAAAGAGTTTTCAACACACAAACCATTATTTTTTGCAAAGTTAAGGTAAAACATACAGCTTCAAAAGATCCTATATCAAGAGCTGTTCGGGAGTCGAAAGAGCCGGCTCTTCTTTGGGAGCCGAGTTAAAAGAGCCGGCTCTCTGAAAAGAGCCGAACTTCCCATCACTATCATTTTGGTTGTTTTGTTTCTTGACTGTTTCATTAGTTCTGCATTTGGTCCCTAGTTAGTTTCCTAGTTTGATATTGTTTGTTTTGTTAGTAGTTGCTTTGCTTTAGATTGTTTAATTAGTGTCCTTAGTTTTCTTCTGCTCTCCAATTAGTTATTTCAAAAGTTTATTCATCAAAGGAAAGAAAGGCTAAACTTAATAATTTACCTGAGGGGGGAGAAAGGAAGGGATACAATTAAACAATTAAATCACAAACAAATAATGAGGGTTGAAGAGTATTTTATTTTTACAATATTTAAAATATGCCTTCTACCTTCATTGTTTGTTAGTTATTTAATTGTTTAATTTTATCCCTTTCTTTCTCCCCCCTCAGTTTTGTCTTTTTTTCCTTTGATTAATAAACTTTTGAACTTATTTTGACACCCTGTATCTGCCTTCATCAATACTTACCTGTGTGACCTTATTTAATTGTAATCAAGTATTTCTCCATAGTTCCCGGGGTGCAGGTCCCCAGGTGGCGTTGCAGGTTACCAAAGCCGTTTAAACTTTAGCTCTTAGCTCGCCCTGCCACATACAGGATTCCTTGTAGTGGGATCAGCTGTTAGCTCTCAAAATTGAAGAGTAAACAACAGACTTAAAAATGATTCCATCTTCCCCAATCAGAAGCCCCATTATATAAAACAGCCTTAAAAATTGTCAATATTTCCTAAGGCTCCTGAAGGCACTGGAAGCAGCTTTTTCCCCAATTGCTCCTCTTAATGACAGCTGCCTAATGATGAGGTTTGGTAAAAGAGCTTATTCTCTCATCCACATGACTCAAACATTCAAAGGATTCCTGTAAGTCCAATATTTGGCTAATGATGGGTGCAAGAAAAACCGTTTCATAAACCTGCTTTCAGTAAAGTGGTCTAAATATAGAGAGCCTTGTTATACTGAAGGCGGTGTAACAAAGAGCACACTCATAGCCCAGTTTTGTTTCAAAGCATCATACACTCCAGCTGACACATAACACAAGCAGATCATGGTTGACTGCTCCTTTTGTACCTCCTCCTCTGATCATCGCCCCGTTTTACCGTATGAACCGACAAGTAGCAGAAGAGTTTGTCCCCACTTTGTTCTGAGAGGAGCATGGAGACAAGTTAAACTGAAGTAAACAAGCCTTGGGGCCCATTGTTAGTGTCTGTTTAAATTGTTCTATCCTCAGGGGGATTTTTCTCTCACACAATCTGTGAACCACAGAATAAGAAGTGGGGACGGCACAACTTGGCAAATGTCTACAGTTTTTCATGTCATCTTTCTGGGTAAGGCTCTGAGGGTTCAGATGAAATGAAACTCAGGCCTTCCTTTTTGGACGGAAATTTGTCCAAACAGTTTGATGATCTGAAAGCAAAGATCCAAACTATTCATAAACATTTACCCTGAGTGAATAAAGAAGTACGGGAAGGAGAAAGAGTGAGGCATTACCTGAGTTTGACTGAAACATTGATGACCTTGGAAGAGAGACAGTCATTTCACTTTTGTCTTTGAATATATGTGAACTGATCCATAGAAGAAAAATTATAAAGGCATAAGGTTTAAAAACCTCATGTTTTGGCTGCTGCCAGTGTGCCGCTCCAAAGAGAATAATTACATTACCCAAGTCACAGACATATTCTCGTAACTTTTTGTTTTGTTGTCTCTGGTAAAGCTTTATTCCCCTGGGAGTGTTGTTTATGACTGCAACAAGCTTTGTTGTTAACATTGTTGACAACTGGGGGACTTCTTTTAAACTCAAAAAGTTCACGGCGGTGAATTTAGACAGACAGATATAGAAGATAAAGAGATATTTAGGGTTTAGGATTCACTGTGTCTCAAAATTCTACAGACCTGCTGGCTTTCCTTTGTTGTGAGGATATAAACATGATTGACAGAAGAATTTCTGGCTTCATGCTGCCAATTTAAATCAATGTCAACATGGACAGAACAGACCCTTAAAATGTTACAGCCACAGCTTTCAACACCCAAGTCGGCCACATCAATCCCCTGGGAGAGTCCCAACCACAGAACTTAGTCACCCACTCTATTTGGTTTATTGTTATTAAAACTGGAGCTAGATTTTATATTAAGAAGTCTTGTGAAAAATTATGTATTTTTAGTAAATATTTTGATAAACATCAGTCAAAGTGGTAGTGTGTTGTTTCACTCGTCATTCCTGGTGTCCATTGAGTTTCATCAGCATAGAGGGTGAACATTTTGATGATCTCAGTGTTAAACCTTTATTCTAGTCAGCTCTTCGTGATCTGTTTCGCTTTGTCCAGCAGGATCTGGAGCTTTGAGGCTTTGATGTTACCTCAAAGTGTACATCTGATTTGTGGCTATGGTATTTTTGGGTTTGACCTGCAAAAAGTGGGTGATTGATTTGTAACCAGTTGGTACTCTGCCATGCCCTGACATATGTTGGCCAGACAAGGTTTAAGTCTCCTTTAGCTGTCTCCTTTGACTTTGCCGCAAAGCATTTAGTGAAACATTTTAAAATGGTAGTGAGTGTGTGTGTGGTGTGGAGCTGTTTGTCTGATGAACTATATGATGAGCTGCTCTCACAACTTTTTGGCAATGAGCAGGTAGTTTTTAATCTATATCTCTCTGTTTTTTTGCTCCTTAAGCCAAGTTTTTACATTTTAGAGTCTTACCCTAAATGTACCAGTTTATAGATCCCTAACTGCTCACACAAAACAGATACATTGCTTTATTTGAGTTGTGTATATTTTCTTATTAAGCATTAAAATACATTCATAGATTCTATACTGAAACATACTCAATAACATTACAATTGCACTCACAAAACGGTCTGCATACATATCATTAGTGCCTTCCTCTGTCTCCATCTGTTACCTCATATGTCACATATGGCCCTACTCTACTCGACTCTACTCGGTTTGTGTTGTGTTTCCACGGGCATGGTACCTCGTGTCAGATACCAGTTTCTCATACCTGCTTTGCTCTGGTTCCAAGCGAGCTGAGCTGATACTAAAAGGTGACGTCGACAGACTGCCAGCCACTGATTGGTCAGAGAATGTCGTCACTGAAGAGTCATGAGCGCGACGCCCCCCGGTGTGTTTGTGTCGCACTCAAAATGATGTGAGCGCAGTTTCGCGCAGTTTCGTGCAGCTGTGTTATGACGACCCAGCCCACCATGAGTCGGTACTCGGGCTGGTGGAAAAGGTACCCAAACCGAGTAGAGTAGAGTTGAGTCGAGTAGAGCCGACTCAAGTTGAGTAGGGCTGGAACTGTGTAGTGGAAAAGGGCCAATAGTGTCCTAAATTGGTGAACAAACACGGTACCTCAGTCTAAAACCAAAATCTTGGAAGACAGATATTGGACCATCAACAATCAAACACTGATTAGGATGACACAAGACAAGATAGAAAATAACTTGATGGAAAACAAGTGACCAGAATAAACTTAGCGGCTACAACCTTTTGGCATGAGCAGAAATAGCTTGTATTCTTTCTGTAAAACTGAATGAAGCTGCTATTAAAGAGAGAAGCAAAATACTTTAGTGCCATGAGAGTGTTCAATGTGAACATTTATGACATATTAACACTTTTGACCCTTGATTGTCTCCAACTGTTTGTACAGTATGTTATCAGTGAGTGCTTTATGTGGTTTTGTTTTCCTTTGAGTTATATAACCCCTCTGCCTCTCTCTCTTTGTGTCACACACTGCACAGCACAATGTGTGTTGGCTCTGAGAGGAGGTCATAAATTGTGTCTCTAGCACTCCTTGTCCCAGGCTCTTTTCAAGAATGGAAGACAAAACAGTTTGAAACTTAAGAGCTACTGTAGCGCTGTCCCCATCAGGTATGCTAAAATAACTCCACAGTGTTTTGACCTTTCCAAATTCAAAGAAAGCAGATTCCATACCTGTAAACGTTAAACCCAATTTAATGCAGGAGCCATTATTTCAAGGGCAGACTGCACAGATGTGACACATCCATCACACAGGCAGAAGACTAGATGATACGCTTTAGACATGTTATATAACAGACAGTATTGAGGTATGTTGATACAGTACAATGATTTAATGTAGTGCAATGGACAAAGAGGCTATCCATGATTTTATCTGAAATCTGGTGATAAATTCAGACCAAGTTTCCACTCCAGATATGGCTCTGTCACTCTGATGTATTTTTGGAGTAGGTCAGAATACTGGAGTCTGTGGATCTGTTGTTTGGATTGACTCACTGGAAAATCCATCTTACTACTGCCAACATAGTGGGGCATCTTTTTTTAGATGTCATCAAACAACACGTTTATAGAACTTGCAGTATTTACTTAATATGATATTTTGTATTTTTTCAAAAGATTAAGATATTGTCCAAATACAAGAAATATATTTGTTTAAATTACATTTTATATTATGAAACAAAAGAGAGCACATTACATAAAGAAAGATTCATACAATAAATACTGAACTGACAGTATTCTATGAGCCCATCATGAACAATACAGTGCATAGTAAAAAAAGGAATAAATGATAAGAGTGAGTAAAAGAAAGAAGTGCTATAGTATATCAAACCTTCTCTGTATGGAAAAAAATTAGATAAAGTAGACATCAGGAAAAAAGTACAAATGAATATATTTCCTTTAGGCTGTCAAACAATTAACCTTTACTTACCTTTAATCACCAAATTTTGATTCAAAATTAATCAAATTTTAATTCATTAAATTTTTTGCATTTCAGATGAGTGAGATAAGTAAATCTTATCAGTATTTTGATTTGGGGATCAAAAGTACTTTATGAACTTGACTTTCATATTTACCATTTAAGTAAAATCTGCACCGCTACACCAGTATGGACCAGAACCATGACTGAGAGGTAAAGGATGGCATCAAAGTCTGGAGACTGGTCACAACATGCCAACCTGAGAATGTCCCTCAGACTTGAGTCTTCCCCGGTGTTGACTGGCCTGCTGTTAGTTGCCACACATTTGGTAAGCACTGTAGTTAACTTCTTCAATTAAGTTCCATCCACAGGTCTGTGGTGATTTGCACACTCCAAAATAGGGCTCTTCTGGCTTGTGTGATGCGGTTGGATGCTTACATCAGTCTGATGAACTGCACTTGTGTGCTTAGCTCATAGGTGGTAGTTTGAACTCAAAATACTTTGATGGTATTCTAATTCTGTTTGACATGAAGTACATATTACTTTTGACTTGACAACTGAGTTGACAGGAGTCTTAAAAAGTTAAATGTTCTTTTCAAAAGCAAAGTGGTGTCGCTATTCATACATCACAGCTGCTGCCTTAGGGCTGATTTATACTTCTGCGTCTCCCCTACGCAGCAGGGGCTGACGCGGACATGAGCCCCACATACTTGTGTGTCGATGTGTCCGTGTCGCGCAGCAATTCTCCTCCTAAATGCTTGAGGGCAGTGTGGTCTCTCTGATAGTTCGGTCGCCTGCTTCCGGCCCCGCTACGATCTCTGTTTACTTTTCAACAGAGATTCAGAGCGTGTGATGTTAATCTACAGCTGATACATGTTGCTGTTTATCATACAGACATGATTACATGAAGAATAGAGAGGAGGAGATGAAATACACGGCCGATGTGTGGGGATCACGGAAGTGCTGTAAATGTGGGAAATACACAGTTAGGTAGTTAGATTTAGGACGAGGTACACGTCAGCTACGTGCGTCGGCCTCTGCGTAGGTACGGGAGCTACACGGACCTCCGGCATAGGCTACAGCATCGATTCGCCGCAGAAGTATAAATCAGCCTTTACTGTGATGAGTCTAAAGGGACAAAATCACATGCGATAAAAAAAATAATCATAATAATTTCTAGTTTTATTTCTACCAGGATTTACACATTTATGCTGACAGTCCTAATTTACATAAATAAATACTTGATATACTGAATTATATAAAAAATTTACATTCTACAAAATTGTCTCTAGACTTGTAAACAATGCTGTTTAAAATGAAAGGAAGCTCATACATCTCACAAACACCTGTGGTAATATAACATTTGCAGTTTCTATGAGCAGACCGTATTTCTTTGATTGTATGTCATGTCTGCTCATCTTGACCTGCTTCTAAAATTTTTGTTTTGTTATGTGTGTTTGAAGTTGATGAGCAAATTCCCGGTTGCTGCCACACTTGACAGCAGAATCAGTCACTATGACAGAGTTGTTATCATTTACACAAACCCTCTGTGGCTGCAGTCCCATGTCATAAATACACGTTCTCATAGAGCTATCTGGAATCAGTGCTTCAATGAATGCCCTGAGGACACTTTTCCCATGTTGCTGATGTCAGAGGGCTATACGCACTTACATTGGCACTGCCAAAACAAATGTCAGCGTGGACCTCCTTATCCCAGTCCCAGCTTGTGGTCGTAGGTTTATACAAGACTCTCAAAGTCCCCTGCAAGTTGTCCTTTGCGTAGAGCTTGAAGGGACTCTGGGAAAGGTTTGGTTCCCAGAAGAAACAGGCAACGACGAGTGTGAGACAGGTTTTCTAGAATTGATGGTGACCCTTTCCCTCGAGGTTTGTTGACTGGCAGAACTACAGGGAAACTTCTCATTTTAATGAACATTTTATATCATGAGTCCAAGATCTGATCTTCTGTACCACCAACTCTATAGAGTTATTTGAGTATGTAGGCCACGGTTGAATAATTACTCTTTCAGTTTTCCTTTTGTTTAGTTTTACACATGAGAATCAATCAGCTGTGATGAATGAGTGTTCTGTTTGCTTTTTGTACAATGCTGCGTGATTTTGTCTGTTTCTTTAACTGTGTCTGGACTTTATTTGACATGCACTGTTTCTAATGATAGAGAGACATCAAATATGTTATCATGCTATAAAACAAAAAACCAGAAGTGTTTATTTTCTCCCATGCTGTAATTGATAGCCGCTGGTTTTGATAGAGGGTGGATGGTGGTATTTACATGCGCAGTTATATTTGAAATCTGGTTCAGACAAGCAGTCTGAGGGGCAGGAATAAAGAAAGAAAAAAATTGGTTCTGTCTCTCCATGAACCATAATTTATGTTTGGGAGTGGTGGTTTGACTTTGACGCATGAGCAAACCGACTTACTCACTGGTTGTGGTGTCGTGTGCTTACAGTAACAGGATATCAGACTGCTGACGGGAGCGTGAAGCCCTCCTGACGCATATCAAGGGGATCAATTGATGCTGCTTCAGATGAGATGCTTTCCTGGAGCTCATTAGCTGTGCCTGACTGACAGTCGAGCTGGGAAATATGACTGCCACAGAGGAGGGATGCCCAGAGCCAAGTGTCTCCTCATGTCTGTGTTTTTGAGACTGATTGAATCAGTCAAATAGAAAAATTATTAGAATAACCAGCAGCCACAATTTCATGACGTGTGAATAACTTTCATGGTGCAGGTCACTCATCGTCATTTTCCCAACAGAAAAACATTTTTAGAATGAGCTTTTTATGCAGCCTTCATGAACATCCAAGGGCTCCCCATCAGTTAGTGTTTTAAATCCACCACAGTCTCCCTCATAAGCAGAACTTCCTGATTTCTGGTGTTGTATTCAACTTGGCAGAGTTGAGGTGAAGGCCCAGGGGTGAGGCTTTTGCTTCTGGAAGTTGTTGGGAGTGTAAAAGTTCAGGGCATCTATCTCTAGACATGAAATAGGAATGTTATAATGAGCCGTGGCAAAGTTAAAAAAAGAGAGGAACCCATGGACATGATCAAAGGCCAGCCGGGCTGATTTGTAATGTATTCTGCAGATATAACAGTTTGACATAAAGTTTAAAGGATCTTTAAAACATTGTATCCCAGGACTATGAAGAGAGCAAAAGTCTATTGAAACCAGCTTGAATGTCGTTAAGTAGTATGTCCCTCAAAACTGCTAGAGCCTTTAGGTGATGTTAGGGACAGTGAGACGCTTTCAGGCTCTGCCAAATGAGAAAGAGCCTCAAAATATGTGCTTAATTGACAAAATATAACTATGGATGGGTAGCAGTGTGTGAAATGTGGTGTTTAGTATTGCTTAGAAAAAAACATAATGACACTTAATATAGTACCTGAAGTGAGTATCTCTGAAGGGACAGAGGGATAAGCTCATGGCTTTAATGGCAGCTGAGGAAATTTAGGCCTTGTTCGAAAAAACCAAGTGGCAACCTCCGGTCTAAAAATATCAGTCCAATGCAGAAGTGCTAAAAACTGCAGTTTATCGAGGATCCACTTGAGGCTGGCTCCAGAAGTACCGGAAACCACATACACACCAATTCAAAAAAGACGATATTTACAGCAGAAATAAACATGTTTACAGCCTGGTACAAAAGATGAGTGTAGTCTGGATAGCTTATTTCTCGATCGGCACACACTGTGAGGGGTGTGGATTTTTTTCTATCGTGGCAATTTCGAAGATATTGAGATTCCGAGTCTTCCAATGAGAGGCACAGCTGACTTGATTGACAGGCGGGAACACTGTAGCTGTTGGCTAGGAGGCTCAAAGCCCGCCTCTTTACCTCACACTCGCTTGACAGCAGCAATATGGCTGCCCACGATGATTGGCCTCAAAACAGCTCTTCAGAAAGAGATGGGTGACGCCACGGATACTACGTCCATATTTTATACAGTCTATGGAAAAAACCTGTAAGAAAATTGTCATCAAACTATTGCTGTTAAAACTGTACATGTTACATCATACTTGGACATCATGATTTTCCCTGGTTAGGTATCAAAGAACAGAATATTTAGATAACAGAGCCCTCTGCATGAACAGAAACTCTGCACCTGCACACAACAATGTCTGAAAAATCCAAGAGATGCAGGAAAGCCATTTCGAAATCGTCTTCAACATTTTCCTTTATGGCACTGTCTGGTCTTATTGCCACAGATTACAAAATCTCCCACAGAGAGGAAATCAAGCAGGTCTTCCAAGGAATGTAATGCAGGTGGAGCTGTGGGGCAAACAGAAGAAAAACCTGAAGTCTTATGAAAGGATCAAGAACATGGGACACTCAGGGGGATGATGGAGGAGTTCAGGATGAGAGGACACGAGCACTCACTACAGGAGATGTGACAAATAACTGTTTGAAATGACCTGCGACCAAAGGAAGCTGAGGATTAAAACATGTCACGTCTCGGAGGTCATGAACCCGGTCTGTTTCCAGGGAGGGCTAATCCACTGTTTTCTCTCAGAGCCCTTCAGAAGCCCCTCAGCTGGCTTTGAGTTTGACAACAGGAACCAAAACTTTGATTTTGGCATCTAAGTTATTTTAAGTGGCAGCCAAATATCTCTGTCTTTTTTCAAAATGAAATTGATACTAACATTTCTTTACACATCAAAGATAGTGAGACATCAGTTGGTCGCAAAAGCTTTTTTTAAATCGTAAACTATATAAAACTGTAAAATGTTGATTTTTAAAAGACAGACACGTGCAGGTTTTGATGCAACACATGTCTCTCCCCATGTCAATCCCTTGTGTCTCTGTTTTTAGTGTCTGTCATCTTCTTCCTGAATTTGTCTTTCCATTTCTCGAAAGCAGTAAGTCCTTCCCAAGAAAAAGAACGTAAATTTTATTAAGCACTGGCAGCTCCAGGACTTTTCTCTTTCCTGCATGTGTTCTATCACAATCTCATTAATCATCATCCCCCCTTTGAAATAAACGAGTCTTTGAAGTCATTATGTAGCACTGGAATAAAGGCATCAAACACTTATGTGTGACTTTCTTACATCCAGACAACACTTAGATTTGCTTTCTCAGTTTCTTTGCCTTGTGTGAACAAAGTTAATCTGCATGCTAGTGTGCTATAAAACCACAATCACAAACACAGCACGATAGCTGGCTTAAATTCAAACTTAAATAAAGAAAGCAACAATACATCCAATCCAAATACAGAAGCCATAAAACATAAATAGTCTCACCACTTAAAGACGTGATGATATAACGTGTTTGAAGATGAGTCTGAGGAAGACTCCTTCTGACAGTCTAAGCTTCTGGATGGTTCCAAACCTCAAGGCCCACGTGGAAAAATATTTGAGTGACAATTAAGACTGGGCTTCATGGAAAGTTTTTCTTCACATTGAAGACAAAATGTCCTGTCAGGACCGTCTCTGTGTGAGACAGCTTCAAAGAGACAGATGATGCTCTGAAAACTTAGACCTCATCTGCAGCACAATCTTTTTTTTCTTCCACTAATGTCGTCTAATCAGCCTTACATTAGCATGAGTGATTGTGCTTTGAACGTGATTTATAAATAAATATATCACTAGAGATATAAATATTAATCTTTTGTTCTATTTATTAAATTTGAAATCTACTCTCTTGCACAAGCTTGGACACATGTTTACAGATTTTGGCCCGATGTCTCTCCAACTCAAATAAATTGCCAGAAAGTATTAAGGCAAAGTGTTCTGTACCTAATAAAATTTTGATTTTCTTCTATTTTCCTTGTGAGGTTTCCAAGAATCCCTGCTAACCCTCTAATGCTGGCATTGGTAGGTGTTGAAAGCAGGCGGGCAGTCTCATTGGGTTGTACACGCTGTATGTTTGTGTAAGGACAGAGCTATCAGAGGTGAGCCAGATCCAAAGGTCGGGGGAACTGCTGATGCAGACATAGTTTACAGAAACTTTGACATGGCCAAATCAGAAACTGGTTTCTTCATCCGACTTTAATTTACACAAGACTTTGTTTATGAACATGGGTCACAAAAATTGTGTGTGCTGTTAGTTATCCTCATGAGGATTTCTAGAATTCAGCAGAAAACAAACTTTAAAACGCCCATCACTGACTAATCCTCCATTTCAATAAAATGAAAAACAGAAACAACTCTACCGCTTGTTATCCATGTCTGCTCTCCAACTGTATTCCTGACGAGCCCCAGACCGCAACGTCTTAATACTCTCCTGCTTCATGTGTCATTCAAGACATCCTCTGCCAGTGACCGGGTTATAAGGCCTCTAAACCATGTTATAAATTCAAATGACTTGTTGATTTGGTGAAGCAAATTCACATATGGGAAGAAGTTTCACACAAACAGGTAAATCTTACAAAGAGAAGATGATTGGGTTCCTCATTTAGTGCTCAATTTATAGTGAAAATGTTGCTGTCACCATGACTCTTCAACTGAAAACCCAAACTGTTAATAGCCTTATTTATGTGTAAGTCTTGGAGGAGAGAAAGTCTCTTTAAACTGTGATTTGTGATTCTTAAATTTAGCCTTTTCTGCCTTAAGCCAATATTATTTAATCTCCTGTTTTCATAAATCATCTTTTATGTAGAAAAACCCTAAGTATGAAAGTATGACATGCCTTAGCTCTTTGCTGATTTTGTTCTGTGCATGTTTAGGTAGTGGTATTTAACAAAAAATCTTGCCCTGGCATCTTTTAACATTAAAATTGTAACACTTATTTTGATTATTTGTGGAAAAAAAGCTGTTTCTTTTTTATGCTATCCTGACACCTACCCTGTGGCAGCACTTACAAATATTAAAAATTACAACATAGATATAGTCAGTCTTGTCACTTATATATAGTCTTGTTTGCTTTTGTTGATCATAAAAAGGCCTAACTGTTAATTTCAATATGTTTCACTGAGGATTAAATACTCCACAAAGTAGCTTTAATGTTGCACAAAGTTGGTTCAAAGATTACCGTCATATTCCCATGTTATTATCACCTGTGGCAGAACTTACACTTGTCCTAGAACAGGCGTTATCCCTTGCATCAACATTACGATTGTGCATAAGTTTCAAAATGTGCAGTGGTCACCTTTGTAAGGGACGTCCTGTAGCTCAGTGGAATGATAACCTGCCTGTTGTACTGGTTAATTTCCAACCAGTGAACGCCTACCAATACGCCAATTAGTGGACCATCATTAAGCATTACATTGGATTGAGTGCCTGCCATCCTAAATCATATAACATGGATTGGTATGATGTGATCTGTTCTGAAGAATGATAACAGAGTCCTCTGAAACTTTGGGGGGATTTATGGAAACAAATAGAAAAAAAAAAATGTGCCATTTCAAAACAACATGTCCATGTTTATTTTTGCCAGAGACAAGAAGGACTCAGCCCACTGCGTTTTATTTATTTGATTTGAAGTCTACTCTCTTGTAAACGGTCGTACATGTTTCCAGATTTTGTCCAGATGTTCAACTAAAACAAGTTCCAGAAAGTTTTGAGGTGAAGTGACCTGTATGAAATAAAATGTTGACTTAAACATGCTCTTGTTTATTTCTGTCTGTGAAACAAATATTCAGGTCACTGTGCTACATTTTTTAAATTCAAAATCTACTCTCTTGCAAAAGGTCAGGCATTTCCACTGTGCAAACTTTTTTATGACACCATAAATGTTGTCCATGCCCACGTGTCTAACTTTGACAGTTAGATGGGTGGATTAATATGCAATGTGCCATTTCTTCAATATTCCCATTGCATAGTGATGTAATGTAATCAGATTACTTGTTTTTATTATAGGTAATCAGATACAGCATTCTACTTGACATAACATATCTTTATTTTAAACCTGAAAAGTATCACCTGAATTGCTCAATTGGTTAAGCAAATGCCTTGTTTGTCATAGCTTACTGTCTCAGCCTGCAGGCTCAATTCTACCCCTGCCACGTTTCAGTCAACTTTCCTTTATAATATAACATTAATATAATTATTAATTAATTCATATTTTCCTGTTGCATGATAGTAATACAAAACTTGGTGGAAAATGTCTAAATCAGCACTCGATAACATACTACAGGATCGCATGAACAGCCCTATCTTGTAGCTGAAGTTATCAGTATATGTTTTATTCTATGGTGGCAGCAGCTGCTAGTGCAGTGCACAGGGCAGACTCTTATAATGCACATTTGACAGGAATTGCCCTTTTTAGTATTTAGATGTGTTTTATGTTTTCAAAAAGCTTTGAACTAAAATAATCCTGCTCTTTTATTTCAGTAAGCTAGTTTTGCTGTAATTAAGATGTTTGCTATCCGGTGATCATGTTGGTTTTGACATCTCTAATAACTCTAAAAATCATAGATATTACTTTCAGACAGTATTTCTGCAGAAAATATTCACAAACTAGCAGGGCTGTGCTGCAGTTTCTCTGTCTGTTTATGTAAACAGGAACTCTCCCAGAGCTCTTTGCCATCACAGTGACCAACAGCAAAGCTAGAAGCTTCTCATTCATCACTCACAAAACCCCATTACCTCCTCAGTACACAAGTTTTTATGTTGATTTGTGTTATATCCTACTTTACAAATGAGACAGCAACAAGTCTAATGGAGTTCTTCCAGGGTCTGCAGAGAAGAAACACAACACACGTCTCTGCCTCATCCCTGCAAACACAGCTGTTCCTGCGTCCCCACGTCACCCCTCTCTGTCTGAACTCTTCTGCCCAGAGTTCCCTCTGGCCAAATAAACTATGCAGGTCAACACAGCAGTGGTGGCTAAGCAATCATTAGTTTAGAGCCAAAGGCTACACTGCTGCTTTCTTTTAGCTTTTGGCCTGATATGCTTTTGTCAAAGGTATTGGTATCATATAACAAATATACTGCACATAGATCCTTTTTTATCCATTGGTTTCATTACTTTTCCGTGTTTAATGCATGTAAGGCACTTTGTGATTTTGTTTTAAAAAATAAAGTCATCATTTTTATTATGTGATAAAATGTCCTGCATGTAAACACTCTTAACGTAGGATGCAAATGTACTGACGCATGAATCAAAGTATACAGTTAAATCAGTTTTATCACCTTTTGTCAGCTCAGCTAAGTTTACCATGCAGTGAGGTCAGAGTGAATATTTTCCTCTTATGAGTGTTTACATCTGTGGTTGTTTATAGCCGTGTTTGTTGATGCGTGTTTGGAATGATTTAATATTTAAGTTGTCCTCATAAACACAGCTTCAAAAGGCTGCAGAGTTTTGTTTTATTGTCATGGGCAGAGCTTTCCAAAGCCACAGTTTTAATGCTTTGGTCATACCTCAGTGGAGACAATATGGAGGATATTGCATACACACACACACATCCACATACACACACAAGATTAAGCTCCATTTATCAGTGATGCAATGTGGATACAATAACACTTGTCCAAGCTTAAGTAGGCAGATGTCCCCACAAGTACATCAACTACTCAAAGTGTAAAGAAAATACTTTGACACAAATAGTAACAAAAGAACAACAACTTTAGTTTGCAGGAGTCTACATTAAGTACTTCCTTTTCTTTTTTGTTTTTAAGTTATGATTTTGGTCTTTTTTGCCTTTACTGGTAGGACAGTAGAAGACAGACAGGAAATGTGGGGAGTAGAGAGTGGGGAAAGGCGTGCAGCAAATGGTCGCGGCTGAGTTTAATTGGCGACCTATGCGATTAGGCCTATAACCTTAGTACATGAGGCACGCTTAGACCGCTAGGCCACCGGCACCCTAGAGTACCTGCTTTGGTTACTGGTTGTTTCCCTACATAGGCAAGGCAAGACAACTTTATTTGTATAGCGCATTTCATATACGAGGGCAACTCAATGTGCTTTATATTAAAACATTAAAAGCATTGGAAACATTTAGACAAGCATAAAAGAGCACAATTAAAATGACGAATATAATAAAACAGAAAAGAAAAGGAAAATTAGAATACATTAAAATTAGCATTTAAAGCAAGTTAAGATAAGGTAAGTTAGGAAGGCAGTGACAAATAAAAAAGTCTTAATCTTTGATTTAAAAGAGGCGAGAGTTGGAGCGGACCTAAAGCTTTCAGAGAGTGTGTTCCAGATATGTGGTGCATAATGACTAAACGCTGCTTCACCATGTTTTGTTCTGAGTCTAGGGACTGAAAGCAGACCAGTACCTGATGACCTCAGAGGTCCAGATTGGTTCATAAAGTAGCAGCAGATCAGCAATATATTTTGGGCCTAAACCATTCAGTGCATTATAAACGATCAGCAGGATTTTAAAGTCTATTCTCTGACAGACAGGAAGCCAGTGTAGATACTCTAAAAGCAAGACATAGCCACAGCTTATTTGAACTCTAACAGAAAGTTAAACCATTAACAGTGACCCCTCAATTTGCTTCATCCAAGGGTCTCTATGTACCATCTATGTTTATCAACAACATCACTTATCTCAGCAAATGCTCAATATCATAATTTTTCTGTCACATCATTAAACACGTGTATGATATTATAGTACAGAATTTTTGACTTTCAGAATTTGACCATATTTTGAAGCAAAAATAGAAGGACTTTTCAGCTCTTGAGACTTCCACCAAGGTACTTTTTAAGATTTTCTCCTGAGGACAAACGACTGAGGTCAAACGTCTGCATCGTCAAGATCACATCAGGAAGTGACCTCTATTTCACCTGTTGGTGTTCTCCCTTCAAATCAGAAGTTTGGTTGTTGCACTTGAATATAAACATGCTCTTTTGTTAGCTCTCTTTAATGTAGGCGGGAAACTTTCCACATTTATAAAAGCCTTGTGAAACTTTATACACCCAAAGCACAGACTTGGACATCCTATAAAAATGTGCTTAAAAGCTTGCTTAGATAATGAGTGATAGAGATAAGGGGGCTTTGAGGTCATCCTTTAAAATGCATTTGGTCCACAACATTAATAAGGATCACTTCATAGTTTACTGATCTAAGAGCAGAGAACTGTTTGAAGCCTGAATATGTTCTGGCAGCCCAGTGTTTGTCTGTCTCCATCACTTGAGTGGTACAGAATTTATTGGACAGTACAGTACACTTAAGTGCTCGAAGCAGACATTCCCTTTGTTCTTCTCTGGTTTAGGTCTGCAAGTCTGCAAACAATACAGAGAGATTCCAGGACTGGATAAACCTTTCTCTTCTGTGTCTTTACTTTCATTAAAGGGTTAAAAGTGAACCTCAGTTTCTTGTCTAGAGGAGGTTTGACAGACGATCCTACCTTGCTCACTTTAACCTGTTGTAAATACCTGTACTTTAAAAACAACTTCTTTTGAAGCACAGAAACATTTTTTCTTTCTTTCTTGAATAATTATGCTCGTATTTTAGCCACAGTTGGACATTCAGGTTCAAACTTAAAGTAATACCTCTCCTCTCAAAGTCCCTGATTGAAATTCAGACCTGGTGAAAGCACCTTTCTGCACAGCTATATTTAGCTGGAGCGCTTTCCAGTCGTAAATCCATAACACAAAGAAGACTGCTGTCTGTTTCTGCTACCTGAGAGGTCAGTGAACACATCTGGCAGGTGGACTATACTGAGTTAAACTGAGCAAAAAGACACACTGTCTTACCTGGCTGAGAGCAGTGTTTATCATGAGGTGAATATTTATGGACAGCAAGTAGCAGAGCCAGATTCTGTACAAGATGATATAAAGGATTATGTTAGAACCAAGCGGCATCCTCCGGTCTAAAAATATGAGTCCAATGTGGAAGTGCTAAAAACTGCAGTTCACGGAGGATCCGCTTGAGGCTGGCTCTAGAAGTACCGGAAACCACTTACACACCAATTCAAAAAATGAATGTTTAAAGCCTGGTACAAAAGACAAGTGTAGTCTGGAGTTCTGACGGGGCAATTTCAAAGATATTGAGATTACGAGTCTTTCAATGAGAGGCACAGCTGACTTGATTGACAGGCGGGAACACTGTAGCTGTTGGCAAGGAGGCTCAAAGCCATATCTTTACCTCACACTCGCTTGACAGCAGCAATATGGCTGCCCATGACGATTGGCCTCAAAACAGCTCTTCAGAAACAGATGGGTGACGTTACAGATACTATGTCCATATTTTACACAGTCTATGGTTGGAACATCTTATAGATTCATGGATTTTTTTTGCTGTCCTTATTCAAATTAGGCTCCAAAAAAAAAAAAGGAATCCGAATAGAAAAATCAGACTGAACTGATCTGACTCTTTTGTCAGGGCTTCAGCAGAATCAGGTCTAATCCCACTGTTACAGGTGTTCAGGGTATGTATCCTGACTTTCTGGTCCTGGGAAAGTGGGCTACTGCTTTATCCACCAGATGCAGATTCAATTGAACTCAAGGAAGAACTGTAGATTTTGTGCCCAAATTGTCTGATCAAGTACAGTCCCAGCTAGCAGGGAATGTTCCCACAGCATTGGTTAACATTCCCTACAAGCTCTAAGGAACATTGTTAGAAGCCTTTAAGAAAACATTTTTAGAAGGCTATATAATAATAATAATAATAATAATAATAATAATAATAATAATAATAATAATAATAATAATAATAATAATAATATGTTTTATTTATCACTTTATAGTTGGAATAAGTGCTACAGGGCATAATAAAAGGGCAAGGCAAGGCAAGGCAAGGCAGCTTTATTTGTATAGCGCATTACATACACGAGGGCAACTCAATGTGCTTTACATTAAAACATTAAAAGCATTGGAGACATTCAGACAGGCATAAAAGAACACAATTAAAATGACAAATATGATAAAACAGAAAAGAAAAGGAAAATTAAGTAAGAATAAACATTGTTAGAAGGTTTTAAGGAAACATTTTAAGAACGTTTGAGGGAAACATTTTTAGAAGGTTCTAAGGTAACATTTTTAAAAGGTTATATTGAAACATATTTAGAATTTTCTAAGGACTAACTTCTATGGAAGTTAGTTCTTAAAACTTAAAAAGAAAGTTAGTCCAAACTGCTGCCTTTGAAATATTGTCTTTATTTTGGGATGTTTTGTGAACACAGTGTTCTTTTAATGGAGGGACACCTGTGAGCTTTTTCAGGCAGTGAACTCAAGCTGCTCTGATTTCACAGATGTGCTTTCTCAATATGGCGGTCTGTTGAAGCTGACAAATTTCCTGTCTCTCCCTCTGCTCTGTCATTGCCATCGCTATTCTGTACTCAAACTTTCAGCCCCACCACTTCCCCAGCATCCACCTGCAGACCCGACAAGGGGATTTAGGATTTCCCATCACTCCTCAAACTTCTGAATACAAGGAGTGATGGGGTTGGAGCTTTTAAACACAGAATATAAACAACGTCCTGCTGCTTTAATAAACATTTCAAACCATAAAAACGTGAGTTGTCTGACTGAATCGTGTTTTTACTTTGTTTTGAAAAGTGTTTTTCAAGTTCGCTGAACGGTTAACCATTCAGTAGTTTCACGTGCAGCACACGGAGGCTCAGAAGTTCTTTGGGCTTTAATTTAATATTTCAAAACTTGGATGGATGAGAATTTGATTTTTACAGCCTCTGATGTGATGATGTCAGTGTTTCCCCACGTGTACCTCACTGTCTGTCCAAAGTAGTATAATCTAATAAAACTGTGGTAAAGCTCAAGCTCTTTATACCCTTCACTTGAAAATCAAGAAAGCCTGTCACCATCCAGGAGATTACGCAATATTTATACCCGAGCAGATATCCAAGAAGCTCTGAGAAGTTTGGCAGTGTCGTGGTCCAAACCCTCCTAACAGACAGCTCATCCGTGATAAAGACAGGGGAACTGAGTTGAAGAGTTTGCACACTGCTGTAGAAAAATACAATGTCAGGACAGACATAATAACCTGTGTCTTTGGAATTATTCCACTTAGTGTAGGATGTCATTCAGCTGTGAGCTGAGCCTGCACAGCTTTTAACAGCAATCACTCTGCTGAGCCGACAGATCAATAGCCGCTCAGCACAGCAGGCCTCTGGGAAGGAAAGCAACATCACAGCAGTGTCAGTGTTGAACTCCTCTACAGCGACAAATAGTGAAACCTGAGTATGACAAGGAGCCCATTTACACTCCCTCATGTTTCTGTGTAAACGGTTTACTAACTGTTTGAGTGGATGTGAAAATGAGTTGTGGGTGAGTAGATCTGTTTGGTTCTTTGATCTGGGGGGACCTTAAAACAAAATCCTCTTTGAGAAATTTTATTTACAGTGATCCTTGTTCCAGAAACTATCTCCTGGCAAGTAACAAATAATCATAGGCAAATTATTTGACAACTCAGGGTCTGTATCATCTGAGTCCTTCAAACTGGTCTACTGACAACATCAGCCTGAGACACCGAAGCTTTAACACGCATAAATACCTGAACTGCATTCAGTGAAAAACTCCTTTTGGTATTATAAATGTACTTCATCATATGAACCTTGGCCGGGCTCTGTATGTTAGAGTGCACTGCTCTTATAAGATAGATTGGTTTACAGAAGGAATGTCCATCACCCACGTGTTTAAAGTTGTGTATTTGTTTTCAAGTTTCCTCCTCCTACAACAGGAAGAAAAAGTGAGGAGACTTAACCTCCTAATCCGTCCTCTCTTTTGCTAATGAGAATCACAGGCCAGCACACATCTTTTAAACAAAGTCTCCGAGGGAACTGTGCAGAGCAAGTTAAACAGATCAAGTTTTTTAAGTTTTTAATTTTCATCTGGGGGAAGAGATGTTTCAGGACAGTTGTACCACATGGAAAGGGAAGGTCACATCAGTTGAGGGTAAAAAGTGGATGATGGCTATTAGAAAGAAATACAGCTTGCCTCTGCTGTTGCTGTTGTTGTTGTTGTTGGTAAGGGATGCTTGACATTGATCATAAACAATATGGCCTTTTGTAAACAGGAAAAACACAGATGTCCTCATGATTCTGAAAGTGTGGACTTATTTTTAAACCTCTATCTATACAGGTTATTCAGGGTCTCATTTCACAAATAAAATGTTTCATTTATTGATTTAAATGTGTCCATCTTATTCATTTTTTTGTGCTTATGTAAATGTAGTCTGACCTTCAGTATTTAAAAGACTTGGTCATGTTCATGGCAGCATAGAGCTTTGTGTAGACAGCAGGGAAGCACTTATTGTATGACAGGTCAAAGGTCAACCCCAAAGCTAACACCAACAGGTGGCAGGATTATAGGACAAAAAGAGTAGCTCCTTGTTACTCACAGCCTTTTAAGCATAACTACTCTGCTGTAATAGAGCCAGACTTACACTTCCATTACAATTAATTTTGCCAACTGGATATTGTATAATAGGTTTAAGGTTTCCAATAAGCTCTGTGGAGCAAATGTATCTTGTTCAAGTAGATCTATTCAGGTATCAAACACTGAAACTGCTCCATTGGTTCTAAAACTGGCTTGTAGCATAACTATGAACTGTGCATGCCTTGTTTTGACTTTATGAAGAGAAATGAAAATAACAGGCCATGAGTAAATGGCTACATCATTTTCTATATGCAGACTATTTAAACTCTTAGATCTTGTGTTTGTATATGTTGCATCTTTATTAGGTGATTGTGATCTTTAAGCAACGAGAAAAATCAATCACAGCAGCAAGACTTCCTAATGATGTAAGACAAGGATGAAACAAAAAGTATGACTTCACATTTTTCTTTTTGTTAAATTTCTATCCATTCAGATTTGTCAGTACTTTTTGATGAGTAAAAAATACCACAGATTAAATTGAAGGATAAATTAATGCACTCATCTTGACCCGATCTGTCCCCGCTGTCCTCCACAGTGTCCCCTTGCTGCAGCACGTGTCTTTCTTTTAGCTGAAAGGAATCTGGCTGCTCCATAAGAGCTAATGTGCTGTACACGCCTGACAAGAATGCAAGCCAAGCACATACAATAAATATTACTATGATGTCAACTTTGAGAAGTTCCCCCTCATTACACTGGACCACTTTGCTTTATGGGATTATATAATGTTATATAACTTCTTTCAACGTTGATTGGGTTCAGGCAACATGTCACCGGCCTGATACTGTCTCATATGGAAATAGAACACGTCACTGAAGCTAAGCTCATTTATGTGATGGATGAGTGTTTTCTAAGGAAGCGTGGATGCTCAATTTTCTTGATGGTTCTGGTACATTTTATTCTTTAGATTATACCCAGTGTTGTTCACGTGATTGCTGTCAGTCCCAGGAGAGAATAAATGTTCAATACTCTCTAGTGTAGTTATGCTTCAGTAATGAAAGTATAAAACAAACACAGTGATACGGAAAGAAAGGTTTTCATTACGTGATCAGGTTGCTAGTATTATTATTACTGCACAATTATTGAGTAATTGCTTCCCCTCCGAGTTTCTCCGACGGGTAACCCCTCATCTGTGATTACATCACTGTGATGTAATGTTCACAACTTCTGGTCATCAGGTCAGAAGCTCCATTCACAACCAGTGCTCTCTCTCACATATAGGGGAAGCCAATGTTTTGTAAATCATAGATGTGTAAAAAAAAAAAATCAATGTAGTCTTTTTGTGAAGTGATCCTTCCAATGAAAATGCTCACTTTGCCATATTACCTAAAATACAACAATTTCTCCATTCACTTAAAACTACATTATGACTGCATGAAAAAAGCCTTCATTTCCCTGGCCAAGACATTTCTGGACAGACATTGTGCACCCTCTGCTGGCATTATTTGGTATTTTCATCTTTGCTCAAATCAAACCTCTAATAGGACAGGAATGACTGTCATGCTCTATGGAGTTCACATACTGCAATGGTTATACTGTGCACACTTCAAAGATGTCTTTTCACTATCTGTGTCACTCTGCCTTTGCAACCTGCATAAATTCAGTCTCTATAATTTTCCTGCTTCAAATACATTTTTACTTCATATCCCGTCTCAGACAAATTATGTTTGATGCATATATGCATGATTGATAAAATCTAAACAGCATCATAAAACAAGTATTCTTCTCCAGTCATGTGTAACTTGCTTGATTGTAGGATAGAACTGTGCATTACTTCTTGCTCCCTGTGCTCTGTAGGGAACTTTTAGCCCTTCTTCACCCTCTGGTTAACTTGTTGCTTCTTTTGAGGTGTTTGTTAGTGTGGACAGGTGTCTCTGGTATGCTGTGGTTACACTGGCACTGATACCATGTCTGTACACCTCAGTGCCAGTCTGTGGGGGCTGGAGGAAAGCTGCCTGAAAGAGCTGTGGGAGACAGACAGACATCAAGTATGGCATTTATCACAAGAGAGCTCAAAGTCCGGATACATTTTGAGTATACAAAAAAATGTCCAGTCAGACAGACAAAACCCTGATTAAATATGCTATATTTATTTATTTTTTATTTTGAACACAGTTGGACTTTAACTACTACTACATGGATTAAAATGATCTGCATGCTCGCTCTTTTAGATATACCATACCTGAAAGATATATCCAGGTGCAAGCCACATCTGTTGCTATACGTTGATTTGTTCCTCAGCAGCATCTCCTGCAGCAGACGGTCCATTCTTGCTGCAGCTGCTGTGCCAGGTGTAGAGTCTCACACCATATTCCAGGGGCTGCAGGATCAGTAGGAGCTCCCAAACCTTTGCCAATGCTCACTTGATGGTTCTTCAAGCAGCAGGTAGGCCTGAAAAACACAGATGTATAACCATCTGAGGATTCTCAAGACCTTTACCGACTGTTAGACACAGGTAAGAGTATACTGTACATACTGAGGAAGGTAGAGAACATTATACATGTAGAGAAGATTCTATAGACCCACTTCTGAAAAGTTTTAGTAATGTATTTTTTTGAACGATTAGAAAATAATAAATTGGCCTAATATTCCAAGCCATGGTTATATTTGTTATGTTTGCAGAGCTGCGGGCCAAAGTCGAATCAGTTCACCAGTTCAGTCTTTAGCTCCTTTGGTTCCACAGTCCGCTTAACAACTACTGCCTCAGCTAAAAATGCCACTCGTAGTTAACAGGCTTCCAAGGATTTCACCACATCCTAACATAATTAAAGAATCTAATGGATTAACACTAAAGCCAAAACCACTCAAACTGAACTACAGAAGTAAAATACCTGAAGAATAAGCAGACTCAAGAGGGAAAATAAGGAAAACATGTCCTCTTTTTGTACAAAGTTTAACATCCAAAGTCATCCTCTCTGAGACTGACTGAACAGACCTAGGATGTCATGAGTTACTTTTGTTAAGTTTTGCATTTTCAGTGTTCCATTGTATTACTTCCTGTCTGTCATTAGTTATTCTTATATTTCATTTATACCTGATTGTTCTGTTACATCCTCCCAGTGTTTCCTGTTTTATTTTGTACTTCGTGCTCCCTGTATGTCTGGTTTCACTTTACTTCCTGTCCTTGTGTGTTTCACTGCTCTTTGATTACCCTAAGTAGTTTCACCTGTGTCTTGTGTTGCACCTGTGTCTGATTGTCCATTGTGTATTTCGTTTCTCTGCTTCCCTTCTGTCTTTGTCAGTTCATAATGCCTTCTTTTGAGTCTTACCTACATCTTTTCCAGACTTTCTGTTAGACAACTTTGGATTTATTCCATTACAATTTAAATTTGTTTTTTCTTGTTGGATTTTCAGTTGGACTATAACCCCTTTGTTTTTTGTTTAATTAATTTTATTTGCCTGCACTTGTGTCCTTTCCTTTTGTTTTTGCTCTCACAGCATGGCAAAGGAGAAAAAAGACAACACCTTATAGGGCATGAAACTTTTTGTCCGTGGTGTTCAGGCCCCTGAGATGTGTGAGCAGCTTCTCTTGAATCCTCTGAGCCACTCTGGATACTTTGGCCTCTGCACCTCGAATGGGCTTACTTATGGAGGGGTGTTATAACTTCAGAGGAAGTTAAGATTAAAGATGGTGAGTGTTCGGACCACAAGGAGAAGTTTTTGTATTTCAATCTGTGGTGTAAAACTGTGGAACAGTCTCAATATGGAGCTACAGCAATGTCAGAACATAATCCAGTTCAGGAAGAGGTATAAAGAAATGATTGTCATGAGGTACTAGGAGGTAGACAAGTGTTGAGAATCACGAGGGGTTTACTTGTGATTGTCGGTGTAAATATGAAGATTTGACGTGTGGGAGTGCACTAGTATAATGCCAGATAATAGTGAAGGGGTAGGATTAGATACGTTTTTACTTCTTACTACTCCTTTTCGCACATGTAAAGTAAATTGTTTCAGTGCTTGCTAATGGAACTGATTGATTTTGTTTCTTTTGTATCACTATATCTTCTTTTCGACTTGTATAGTACTTTTTTTACTATTTTACTTTTACATGTTTGAAATAAAGACATCAAATCAAAACCAAATCAAATCAAACCTATTAAAAAAACATAACAAAACATAAACATATCTGTTCAGCTACACAATCTACTAATATGTGTAGAACTGTACATTGTGATAGTACTTAGGATAAAATAAAAAACAAACAATTGCAGGTTTGTACAATTGAAAAGGTAGGATTGTCTAAATGAGGTTTTAACACATCTGTGGGGCAGCTACACAGCTCTGTGATGTGTTTCACTCGCTCCACCAGCAGGAGGAGTTGCTGCTTCAGTGACTAAAAAATGTCTCCAATGCAGGCAGTCTTCTTGGTGTGGATGTCAAGACCCCTGGGTGACATCAGAGCTGGGGACTGAGCTCAGCAGAGAATAATGTGAGTTCGCAGTGGGCTCAGGTGATACTGCAAGGTGAGAATGAAGCTCGGAGAGGTGTGTGAGTGTGTATACAGGGAGGGAGATAAATGGGGGATGAAGAAGGCAATGATGCTGCCAGGTGTGTAAGTGCTGTGAAGGTGAAAGCAAGACAAGGCATGTAGAGGAGGTGTTTTTGTGGATCTGGGTAAACAGTGCTGGATGGAAAAACAATCCAGCAACATATACTGTAGTGCATTTGACAATCATCAATTTTTTTTCTGTGCAATCTTTCAACAAATGTGTATCTGGTTTTTATCGTGCTGATTGGACACTAAATCTTGGACCAAGTGCTGCAATAAAAGTGTAATGATTAGAAGGGGTCCCTCTGCAATTATAGTCATTTCTAAAGAGAAACTGAATCCAGACTCTGCTAAAATCTCCACAGAATTCAAAGTCTGCCTTCCCAAAATGTAACCTATACACCTCCTGCCTCTGGCCTGCATCAACACGACTCCCAGAAATAGAGAGGGGATATTTTATCTGGCATATTTGGGACCATTTCAGTCCCAGAACTCTGTATATGAGATATTAAACCTTAGTGTCCTGTTACCTGTTGCTTGCTGGCCTCTGCCTGCAGCGGTGCACTGATGGACAGAGTGGCCACTGTCTGCCCCTTGGCTCTGTGACTGTTGATGCGGTCTGTCTCATTCTGCACAGCTGGATATTAAAGAGAGGAAAGAACCATCAGAGGAAATTCTTGGCTTTTCCAGTCTTCACCTCTGCTCTCTGCTTTTTACTCACGACGGCTGCAAACATCTCCTGACAGAAAATACCTACTTTTTACTTCCACAAGGTCCCTCTATCCAGTGTGACATTACATTTGCTGTAAAAGCCAACAAAAATGTTGTCTATATCCCATACATGGCAGAAATCAGAGAGAACACCTAACCTTTGTGAGAGACTTCTGAAGTATACTGTGTTTGAATATGTAAGTGTCTTTATTCAGGATAAATTGTAGTATAAGTAACTTTAACATCCCTTCATTTAAAATATTCTGGGATTGATATACATTAAAATGCAAATTTAAAACATAAACTATTTTCATTACATGTTTTACTGAGTATTTGGCACAAGATATGGGCTGAGATTTGTGCCACTAGAAACTGAAATTGAATTGTAAAACTGAATCTAATTAGTGTAAACTGAAATTGAATTTTTTATTTTTGAATTTAAGGAAAATTGAGAGTTGAATTTTCAAGTAGGTTAAATACAATTTCAAAGCAAATAAATTCAGTTTCAAAACATGCTTTTCAAATTCAATATTATTATTCAATTTCAGTTTCTAGTGGCACAAATCTCAGCCCACAGCAAGAGATGATGTGGCAAAATAATGAAAATAATCAGACATTTTTTTAATATTAAAAAAATGTGGTCAGCTTGTCTTTTCTATCACTTACTGATACCTCACAAAAAGTGACTGTAAAGACATAACACACACACACACACAAGTGGAGAAAACCTCGGCTCACCCGTTGAAGTGTGTATTATATCAATCAAAGTTTAAGAAGGTTTAGTTCTAATCCACTTGTAATGACCTGTCTTGATTAAAAAAATCTTGATTTGATATCCTGATGTCAACAACAGCTTCTTACATTCACCACTGACAATAAAAAGTGGGCGTGGATGCCGGGATGCTTGATGGTATTGATGGTGTTAAGCGGAGCAGATGTCAGCCGATGTTGATGACCCCTCTGTGATAGTCATTAGAAAGAGAGCAATCTGTGCGCCCTCAGACTGATTCAAATATGGCTCTACAAAGTCAGACAACAGGAGCGCATGTCAGAGCGATCAGTCATCAAAGCTGTCCTCTCAGCAGCCAATCAGGAGCGTATTAATCAAACTAGAAGAGAAGGAGCGTGATTCTCCCTCTGTGCTCCACTGACATGGTCCTGCATGACAATGTCCCAGATGAGCCTTCTGTGGAACATCAACACCAACCAGCAAGACAAAGAGTGCTCAGAGGAAAAGTATAGAATGACTGGTTGCATCCAAAGTCTTGTTTAATGCTTTTTTCGTGTGGATGTGCCTCTGGCTTACTTTGTAAGTTGTATAACAGCATTTAATGCAAGCCAGGCTAATTAGTGGAGTAAACATTTAAATGAGTAGCTCTGGCCTTTGCTTCAGGGGGCTGTGAGCAACATCTTTTCAGAAAAGTGCAGAGCAAATATTTATCTATGCTCGGCCATGTTAATTATGCATGTACAGGGACTATTCATTGCTCCATTCATTGCATATACTTATTCCTTGCTTGTCTGTGAAATTCCATTAAAGTTAAATGTAGACTGCACATAAAAACTTAAATGGAAATGGATGCACATATTTACTGCTATTAGGAAACTACTGAATCGTTTTTTTTCTCAAACCACAAAACAACGTTTTTTCATCAAGTATGAACTGCAAATATAAAGATCTGAAAAGACAGGATATCCAACAAATGTATGCAGCTGCTTGTAGTTTAAATTCAAATTATTATACATTTTGAATTGAAACTTTTGTTTGTTAAAAAAAAAGAACTGCAAGAGAAGATAGAACTATTGCCACTGACCTTTTCTGACTGTAGTCTGCAACAATGGCACTGTTGAGAGAGCCGCTGAGAAAAAAAACAGTACCGTTTTGTTTTTATCTTTAAACTCAGTTTGTTCAGCTTTAGGTTCATACTAACTACACCGATTTAGCAATGCACAAAGCTGTCAGAAAGGAAAACCAGAGATATAGATATATAGATATATTATATTTTTTCGATGCAACTGATCTGCTGATAATCTGGTCAAAGACACAGATGTGTTATGCTAAAGCAGAGTTCAATTCAATCTTCAAGCAGGAATATGGACCCATAGAAGTCCAATTGGCACTCACTTCTTTCAATCTCTACACCTCACGTTTATTTCAATAAGCTTTTAACCTAAATACCAATAATGCCAACTCAGGTGACTTCACATAAGACAACTATCATTCGTTTAACTTTCAAAATCTTTTTCAGACGGCGGTCACCCTCCCAAAATGTTGTCAACAGACTTTGTTGTATGAAATTGCAAGAGTTGAATCTGTAAGACAAAGACTCAGATGTTTTAGAAATGGACATCTTCCTCTTCCAAATTTTGTTCTTCTGCCTTTAAATGTTGTAACCTCACAATCCAAAGTGCAATCAGGCATAGCCTACTATCAAGAGCAAGTTGAGTCATGACACAAGCTGGTGTCTGCTCAGACAGGCTTAATAAGCTTCTCACATGGGAAGGAAAGACTCTACAGCCATATCTCACCACTGATTTGGAGTCCTGTGTTATCATCTATGTTATTGCTTCCATGTCCGGACTGATCCCACTGATGTTTGAATTGCGTTTCTATTAAAAGGTGAAGTTCCTTCTGCATCATATATAGGCCAACCTACTCACCACGAGGTGATAACTTTAACACCACAGTATAACTTCTCACTTCAACCTGAAAGAAGGGTGTTTTTAAATTCTCATCACCAGTGGTGTTATTGCCTGTCACGAGTTGATTGAATTACGTTGGGGGATGTAAGACCTATACGATGACTATAATGTGGTTGAATAAAGGTGAGTTGGATTATGTTGTTGGATCTATGATGGGACTTGCCTGCAGTTGTAAGTGTGGTTGCTGTGAATGCTCCTCCTGAAGACGCCTTTGTGACCATTGAGGCAGGATAGACAATAATGTTTACCTGTGGCTCTGTCTGCACACATGGAACACTGTGTCCTGCCTCCATCAGACTGTGGGAGGGTTGGAGCAGACACAGGCAGGTCTGTCAATTAAAAGATAGTAGACACACACACGCACAAAAACACACACACTGACACACATAAAATGCAGCATTACGGTGAAAGTTCCTGAGGTGATTTGCATAGGAGAGAAGTTTCAGTTGTTGCAGAGTGTTTCTCTCTGACCTTTGAGGCATAAACCCTTTTTATTTGGTTGCTAATGAATAAGTAAATATCCCGGAGTCTAATCTAATAAGCCCCATAAGTGTCTGAGATGGATCACGTTGCTGAGAGAACATCAACTTTGTTAAGAGCAGAGAGGCACTTTGACAGGAACGATCATTCATGATCCCTCTCTTCAACGAGGGCACGTAATGAATCTAATTCCACCTCTGTGAACACAGGTAACCTTGTACGCAGAAACAACTTCACAGCAAGGAGATGATTGTGAATTTACAACCCCTCAGGAATCACCTGGGCACTGTTTCATAGTAGTGATGATAATAAAAGCAGGGTTACAGGTAGAGTTATCACTGCTCTGTTTGACTGCCAGTGCCAAAGGCCTCAGAGGAGCACTGCTAGTTATTACTCAAGAGGAAGAGGAAACTCCCCATTTAATTAAAGCAGTTTGAGGTCAGCAGCAAGCCAAAGACCACTACTCTCCTCTGGCTAATTTTACATTGGGTGCTCTGTTTAAATTCCCTCCATGTTTCTCTAAATTGTATCCTGCTTGTGTTTGATTGCTGCAGGATTGTCTCTGACAAACACACATTCACAGTGAGGAGTGTTCCTGCGCTCGTGCTTGCACTGTACAGGCCGCAGGCTGTAATGTATGTAAATTGCATATTTAGTTTGGGGAGATGAGGCAGCTAGGGATTACAGTTTAACAAGGAAAATGCTTTCAGTGGTCAAAGATCAGTTAGATTGAATTAAGAGATTAGAATACATTTGCCTTGCAGTTATCTGGATTTTCAACCGCAGCCTGTTGGTAAAGCCTCTTCATTTAAAGTGTCAAGGAAAGGGCCTGATTCAACCCAACAGAGCCCTCATTATAATGATGGCAGAGGATAAGTTTATGATGGGAATGAGATCAGAGCGTAAACTAATATGGAATACAGAGAAGAATAGGAAATGTTAATCATTTGATCTGTGATTTGCTGACCTCATATGAAAGAACAGGATTGCTGATAACAACGCAATTGTATTTAGGAACTGCTGTGAATTTTTCATCGTCATATCTAATGTAAGTAAGTAAGTAAGTAAACATTTATTTATATAGCACTTTTAAAATGTTCAGTTACAAAGTGCTTAAAGTGCTTGTATTTGTTTTTTGTGGAATCACCACCAGGACGTGTAAATGTTCAGTGACAGTGCCTCTATGAGTGTACTCAACTTAGTTCCTCTTCCTAATGTGTTATCCCATCTGTTCTTCCATAACCTTCGTTTTTTTTTTTTTTTTTAAGTTTAGTCTTCTTGATCCACTTGGGTGTTGCACTAGGTGTTGCACTTTTTCAAAATGTCACTTTTGACAATTTTTTAGTGAGTAAGGAAGCTTCTCTGTGAAATTTGTCCCAATGTCTGTTTGTTTGTTTCATTATCCATAAACAAACACAGGTAAACACGCAATGTGAGGAATGAAGGCAGACTGATTGAACCACTGAGAAAGTAATGCTATTTACATGTTAAAATATATTCATGACTTGTTCGTTTTATTAGGATGACAAATGTCATCAAAAATGTCAATAAAGAGAAAAGGTCTCGTGCTGGGAAGTCTTTCATCAAATGTTTGCTAAAATGTACATGGTTCTCTCCTAGCTTGAATAATCAATACGGCAGAGAAGAGTGATATAAAGCAAACAAACAGAGTGAGGATGATACCCGATTAACCTTTGCTTTGGTTCAGAGATAAGTGATATTGTACTAAAAATGCCTCATTACAGGGGGTGCAGGTGACATTTACTTATTTAAACAGCCTTTTTTAGTCTCTGTGGTGTTGATAAGGTGTTTTTTACTTTCATAACAAAGAGGGACTTCCCTCTATTGTTCACTTTTGTCCATATACGCTCACATCATATATGCTGTTTTATTGATCAGCACTGGAGTCCTACTACATGGTTAAAATCAAGCTAATCTGATCCTTAGATATTTAGTCAGCCACTGATTTTGCAAGTTCTCCCACATAGAAAGATGAGAGGTCTGTAATTTTCATCAGAGGTACACTTCAACTATGAGAGACAAAATGAGAAAAAAAATCCAGGAAATCACATTGTAGGATTTTTAAAGAATTTATTTGTAAATTATGGTGGAAAATAAGTATTTGGTCAATAACAAAAGTTCAACTCAATACTTTGTAACATAACCTTTGTTGGCAATGACAGAGGTCAAATGTTTCCTGTAAGTCTTCACCAGGTTTGCACACACTGTAGCTGGTATTTTGGCCCATTCCTCCATGCAGATCTCCTCTAGAGCAGTGATGTTTTGGGGCTGTCGCTGGGTAACACAGACTTTCAACTCCCTCCACAAATTTTCTATGGGGTTGAGGTCTGGAGACCGGCTAGGCCACTCCAGGACCTTGAAATGCTTTTTACGGAGCCACTCCTTCGTTGCCCGAGCGGTGTGTTTGGGATCATTGTCATGCTGGAAGACCCAGCCACGTTCCATCTTCAATGCTCTCACTGATGGAAGGAGGTTTTGGCTTAAAATCTCACGATACATGGCCCCGTTCATTCTTCCCTTAACAGGGATCAGTCGTCCTGTCCCCTTTGCAGAAAAACAGCCCCAAAGCATGGAGGTTTCCACCCCCATGCTTCACAGTAGGTATGGTGTTCTTGGGATGCAACTCAGCATTCTTCTTCCTCCAAACACAACGAGTTGAGTTTTTACCAAAAAGTTCTATTTTGGTTTCATCTGACCACATGATATTCTCCCAATCCTCTTCTGGATCATCCATATGCTCTCTGGCAAACTTCAGATGGGCCTGGACATATACTGGCTTAAGCAGGGGGACACGCCTGGCGCTGCAGGATTTGAGTCCCTCTCGGCGTAGTGTGTTACTGATGGTAGCCTTTGTTACTTTGGTCCCAGCTCTCTGCAGGTCATTCATCAGGTCCCTCCGTGTAGTTCTGGGATTTTTGCTCACCGTTCTCATGATCCCAGATCAAGGGAGATTATCAATGGTCTTGTATGTCTTCCATTTTCTTACAATTGCTCCCACAGTTGATTTATTCACACCAACCTGCTTGCCTATTGTAGATTCACTCTTCCCAGCCTGGTGCAGGTCCACAACTTTCTTCCTGGTGTCCTTCGACAGCTCTTTGGTCTTGGCCATGGTTGAGTTTGGAGTCTGACTGTTTGAGGCTGTGGATAGGTGTCTTTTATACAGATAACGAGTTCAAACAGGTGCCATTAACACAGGTAACGAGTGGAGAACACAAGAGCTTCTTAAAGAAGAAGTTACAGGTCTGTGAGAGCCAGAAATCTTGCTTGTTTGTGGATGACCAAATACTTATTTTCCACCATAATTTACAAATAAATTCTTTAAAAATCCTACAAAGTGATTTCCTGGATTTTTTTTTCTCATTTTGTCTCTCATAGTTGAAGTGTACCTCTGATGAAAATTACAGACCTCTCTCATCTTTCTAAGTGGGAGAACTTGCAAAATCAGTGGCAGACTAAATACTTTTTTGCCCCACTGTATATAGCTATAGATACACACATACACACATATAAAATAAGAATTATTGTTATTATTATCATTGTTGTTATTATTATTATTTAGAGATACTATAAATAACATGATACGATTAAGAACATATTCCTTCTATGTAATAATATTTTTATATTGAACTAAAATGAAGAATCCCCTTGTAGCCAGAACATTTTAAAACATCAAACCAAACATTAACCTGAATATATTTTTGTGTTCTTGTCTGAAGAATGAGTTGGCATGTGCATTGGGACAAAAAGTGAAAGACAGGTATAAAGGTGAAACCGGTCCTTCCATTTTTTTATTTTTTTTTTAACAAATTATAACAAATTATATGTCAGACCACATATGAGGTTTCCCAGTACTGATATCCATCATACTTTGGTGTAATGGGATTTCCTGGGTGAGTAGCACTCCTTTCTTGAATGTCACGCTAGGCCGCAGGTCAGACCTCCCCTGACAGGGGCTCGCACATTTAAGCTTTGCCTCTGTGATTGATAGATCATCAAAACCTGCAAGTTGTAAGCAGACTGCAGATTAGGGTTCTTTGCTGCAACAGAGTTTAATGGAAAAGTGTTAAAATTAGCCATTAACACTGACTGTTTTAGGATCCTTGTCAACTTCAAATAAAAAAATATGTTAAGTCACAAAATATATACAACATTCATGAATTTCTCCCATCAGACTTTATTTTCTGTAACTGAATAAAACTTTAATCAATTCCATTTGCACATTTGATTCTGTCAATATGTATTAATTGATTCTCTGTGGATGACAAAATCAATCATGCATCACTCAAGACAAAAGTCAAGACAAGATTTTCTCTGTCCACTAGGGGGAGGTAAAGTACATCGAATCGGGCCAAAGCTACCACTGCTCTAATCTGTGAAGGAGCCAAAGTTTACAACTGAAGAGCATCATTTTGGTGTTAGGACATTTTTCTACTTAACAGCATCACTACTATGATGTATTATAAATAAAAAACAACTTGCAAGGTGTAGGTTAAGGATACTGATTCTTGTTTCTTATAGAAAATTAATTTTATTCTGAGGAGATCCCAGCATGTCCTGCTGATCTTTACTCTTTATTTGTCTGTCTCCTCTGTTAGCTACTGTCTTGTTGCTGCACCGCAGCAAAACACACCTGAAATACTGAGAAGTCACAACGTATTGCATTAAGTGTAATCAATCTTAAATAAGATTTTATACAGGACTCTTTAAAAAGGCTTCTCTAAGAACACTACAGCCTTGGATGTGTTTAAATACCAGTTTTAAACTACATTATCTCACAGTTTATCTAACCTCAGGAGACAACATCTGGACCCCTCCTCTGCCTGTAAATGTCTGGCATTCTGACCAGCTGCAAATGCGGCCCTCATTGACACACTAATACATGTACACCCTCTCAGAATGGCAGGATAGACGTTTTTGTCAGGGTGAGCTTGATTTTAAGCTAGATCACAAACCTAAATCTAGATACCAATGCAATGATGAATCATTCAAGATCAGAATGCTGTTAAGTCCAAGAAAAGAAACCACTGCCTTTTGGAGTTTCATTCAAAAAATGGGGTAAAAGTAAAACAAAACACAAAAAAGGCACATAAAAGCATGGTAAGCGCATGATTTAGTGAGTCGATAAAAAGTAGAAAGGTGGCCATTCATCATGTAGGCAAGCTCACCAGGAGAGGGCCTGTCACGGACACCACCAAGTCTGGGAGGCATTTTGAGAGAGAGAGAGAGAGAGAGAGAGAGAGAGAGAGAGAGAGAGAGAGAGAGAGAGAGAGAGAGAGAGAGAGAGAGAGAGAGAGAGAGAGAGAGACTTCAGTACCACTATCCTGGGTCAATGTCTTTTCCAGATGGACACATACTGACCTTAAATGGGTGATGAGTGCTTTCTTTTGCTGCTCTGCAACTCCATTGTCACAGCAGTGTTGAGGATGCAAGTTGTCAACTGTAAAGTGAAGAAGCAGACTCAACACTGAAAAACCAGATGATGGGAAATAGATTTTAATGTGGTTACTAATAAATCAATTCAAATCCCAAACACAGGGATAGATAATGGACACTAACCTTAATCAATGGAGAGTAAATCTATTAGAAGATGTATCCAAATTTGACATGCACTGAGTTGATAAAGTGTAATGAACAGGACAGCTTTTTTTTCAGCCACTCTCAGTTCAGAGTTTTGTTTTTCAGGTCCTAGCTGAATGGCTTCATTTATGTTGATTCACACAAACAGATGACACCCTTAACCTATTTTTGGAAATGAAGAGTTCATTTGCAAAAACAGATAACTATGCTTTTATACATTTTCAAAAAACATATTTCTTTTTTATATAGATTCTTAATAAAGTTACATCTTTAAGATACCTCTAGTTAGTAAAGTCATTTTGACTTAGTCAAAGCCACCCAACATCAGTTGATTGATAATTCCAAAAGTAGTAATAGAAATAGTATGTTTTTTGAAACACGTTTTAAATTTTTTAAAAGTGAGTTAACTGTTTTTGCAAATTAACTCTTCAAATTTAACACACATTTATATTCATTGTGGGTTTTTTCTGAGGCTGTTTCGATGATATTTTTGAAAATGAAAAGAACAGTCATTTCATTTAATTAAAATGTTTGTGTAGATTTATACCAATACTATTGCTTGCATTATGTTCCAGTATCTATCAGCGTTCAGGTGCCACCAGAGACGTCACTTCCGAGTGACGCCTAATTTAGGAGCGAGGCGCAACCTGCGTAAAGTACTTGCAGGTACTCTTTGCTGTGCAACAGACAGAGGCGTTTACATTAACAGGAAAGAAATGGGAACCATGAAACAATGTGCTAAATGCAGCGGTAAGTATTCCCACAGGACTGTCCGAAAACGTTTTACCCTTTTAAGTTGCATTAAGAAAAACAGACACCTGACATTCATGCGTTTTTTGTGCCTCTAATTTGGCGCAGAAGCGAGAGAGCTGGTCTAGCAAACAAGATATGCAATGAGGGAAACCTATCCAACAATGAAATGCAAAAGTTATCTAGAGACATGTCGGTAAGGCTAAGTAGACCTTTAGCATGCACGTGTCTGAAGAGCTAGAAAACATAATCTGGACTTGCATTGAAAGTCATTAGCTGGCCTTAAACGCACCATCAATTGGATGGCACGCCCAACATAACATCATGCAGTTTCATATCAGTTTTTAAAGGGTCAGTCTGTGTAAAATATGTGATATGATTGCCAAACTGAATGAATCTGTCATTTCCTTAAAGCTTTTCATGGCAAGGAAGAATATGAACCCATTAGTCCTTGTCTCAATTTCAGTCTCTATCCAAATTAATGGCTGTCAATGGCCTTGCATTCACAGGGGCTTATTGAAGTATATCAGTCTTTTTGAAATTGGGTATCTGTATTCTTGGGATACCATCGGCATTTCTACTATTTATATATCATTCACAACCGTTCACTCAAATATAATCCTCACAAACAAGCATGCAAACACACAGTAATATTTGCCTTTTGACACTCATTGATTATGAAGCAACAAGTGTTTGACATTACAGCACAGTGCTTAAACCTATTTGCCTCTAAATGGATTGTTATGGTGATTTTGCCCTTAAAAAATGTAGTTTAAAAGTTCCAAGGCCATAGTGTAACTGTGTCAACCATCACCTAAAGCAGCTTATGAGCTTTTTATGTCAACATAACAGCAGTTACATCTCAGTTCTTAAATGGTCAGGGTAAAACATGTGATATGATTGCTAAACTCTGAATGAATCTGTGTCATTTAATTCAAGCTTTTTTTCTTTTTGAGGTCTGAGCATGTCCTCGTCTGCAAATTAAAAGAAAAAATAACTGTGCTCTGTAAAAAAGGATTGAAAAAAATCTGCCTTTTTTCCAAGGTCCTCTGCAGTATCTTAATTAAAACCACTTGTTACCAAACCTGTACTTAATGTTTCCTATTAGTCATGTTTGAGGGATTACAGACAGCACCAATGAAAGTCAAAGATTAAATGGAAAATGCAGATGTGTTAACAATTTGGCTTGTTTTATAGTTATCAAAGCTTTTTAGTAATTTTGAAAAATTAACTGGCCCTGACAAGGTTCCCTACGTCCACTTTAAAATAAAGATGACATTCACCGGAAAGAGAAAAATCTGGAAGGAGTTTCTTGCATGCAGGTCAGCGGGGGAGCTCTCCGAGGAAGATGAAAGATCTCAGAGAACATTTTATCCTTTTCAATCATTGTCAACACTCACTGAGAAGATGTGAAGGCTTCTCGCCAATCCAGGATTTCTTTTTCACTTTGTTATAGTGGTAAATGTTCTGATTTCCTCAATGAGCATTTATTTTAAGTTGAAACAAAATGGTTTCAAGATGATACTTAGAAGTAAGTAGATCTTACTAATCCGTGGTTGCTGAGCAGCACTTTCCATTTTTTTAAAATGCAAATACTCTAATAACATCCCTGTTTTCAGCTGGACTATGCTGTGGTTTGTCTGAATGCATTGTGAATCGTTGTTGACCTTTGATCCAGGGTTTGTACCCCTGTCATTCAAGCGTCTCAGCTGCTTCCTCTGATGTTCTCAAATGTCTCAGGACAGGAAAAAAAAGTCAGACTGGATAGCTTCTGCCTTGTACTCATTTCCTCATCTTCTAAGCTCAAATATCATCCCCACAGATGCTTGACCTGGCAGAGAGTAAATGTCTTTGAAATGAATGTCTAAATGAGCTGGTGCATTTGATCTGTCAGAGGTTTTTTTCAAACCTATACCCCCTATAGTGTTCGGCAGTCTGATTCAGCATCTAAAAGGCAGTGAGGAGTTTTATTTCTGTAAAACTTAAGATGAAATATTTTCTAGAAGAGCATGATGATGAAGATTATGGAAGAAATGAGGCAAAGAGGAGCATTTCGTTTCTGGAGGGGGGTCAATGACCAGTAATGAGCTTAAACATCAACAAAGTCCTAAAGCAACACACACTGTATGAAATATATGACAGCAGCACTGGCACCTGTACTCACATCTGTGCTTTCCTCCTCTTTCTGTTTGTGAATTAGCACCCTGTCAACCCTCCAGCAGATTTTCAAAGAGGAGATGGAAGAGAACAAAGAAGAGGAGTGATTGTTTGGGGGCTCAAAAATCAGGTATTAAGGTTTTTGTTTTTTTCCTTTTAATGCTTTTCCAGATTTGGACATATTTATGGAGCATTACTGCAGGAGCGGGCCATTTAATGTTATTTGCAGGAGGCACACATTGTTCACATCAAGCTGAGAAGAGCTGAAGGCACAGCTATATGATCATGACCTCGCAGCTGAAGGTCCAAACTGCATGAGGCAAATGTAATTCAGCATCTGTGAGAGCTCCACACAATTAATAATATAACCAGGTTGTGAAAGTATCAGAAATGGTAGAAGTTGTCCTAAAGCTTTGTGTTAAACAGCCTGAGGCATCTGCACGAAGATGAACTAGAGAGGACTGATGTGATGCAATTGCTTAGTCTATCAAAACACTTGCTCAGTAAGAAGAGCTGGAGAGAGAAATACAGTAGGCCTGAGTATCGCTGTGTGTGAATGATTATAAATGTTACTGTGATCCCTGCTGGGCCCCCTAAAAGATGTTTCACTCATGACTGTGAATGTGGAAAACTGCCTCCATCATCATGTTATCTTGAATCACATTACCTCAGTCAATAGTGTGTTTTTCCCTCCCCCCCAGGATAAAAACACTATCACAGTGTTAAGACTGTAAAAGCAAAGCAGAAGTTGGGGGAATTTGAAAAAACTCAACTCAAGTGAGGTTTAAAAGAATATTCTTAAGATAACTGGGCTTTTAATATCATGGATGAAGGTTAATGTAACACTGGAATGCAAATATCATGTCAGATTTCCCTCATCTGTGTAAATGGTGCCCTGTAACACAACATCAGTGTGGACACAAACATAGAAAGTTAGAGGCCTGTATTGTCCTGCCTACAGAAGTTTAACCAGCGACTCTTAAGGCTGACTCAGATGAAAATGTGGCGTGCTTTTACTCTGCTCGGCCAAATGTGAAATAAATAAAAAGAGAGGAAAATGGCTGCTCTCTTGGCTGTACCCTTGGTCCCTTGCTCTTTGTTAAAACCATATCTCTGCTGCTCCATTGCCCCCAGCTACATTAAATCCCATTAAATTCACCTTCATTAAAGCAGTCCTCTCTGCTCCTTGCAGCAGCCCTGGTGCGGGCCTCTCAAGGACAGCGCAGTAATGAGGCTGGACTGGATTTAACCTTGAAGAGTACAGGTTTTCATTTCCAAATCAATAACTTATGGTTTCAAAACTGCCACTAGATCCAGGCTATAATTTTCAAGCATTAATTGTGTGGATTATGTTTCTCCAGCAGTGAGACGGTATTTAGCTTTAAGCTGCTGTGCAGATTTAACATTTATCATTTATTTTTTTCTTCTACTTCTATGATATGAATTGACAGCTTGCACATTTTCTCTATTAGTGAATGTGTACACTTTGCTGCACAGATGGGATAACTTGGGGAGATTGTATTTCAAAGCGGCTGTCTGAGTTTAAGTAAAGAGGCAGTTGGTGCAATTTTTGTACAGTGAAACCAAGCAGAGGGCAGTGGGTTTAAATCTCTCTCACTCCTCTGTCCAGTATTGCTGTACAGTGTCATCATTCACTCAAAAGACGTAGAAATATAAGAAATCTCCTCCACAGCTGCGTAGGGCAAGTTTTGGCAGTCACCTGCTGTCTGAGGTGGTAGAAAAACATGAATTATGAATGAAAAAATTAACAGTTGTGTGCTAGACAGACAGCAAGAACAAGGGGAATAAAAAAAAAGGTCTGACCCAGAGTAAGAGAGGGAAATAATTTGAACTCCTGTAATTCTCTGTTTCTAAATGGGACATTCTCCGTAGTGGGGTTTGCTGTCATTGTCATATGATTGTGTGGAAAGCATTAACTTGTCCTGCGGTGATAATTTCTGCCCGACATGTTCATAATATGAAATATTGGATCTTTTCATGAAATGGGGAGGGCTGAAGCTGTGGTGATCAGTGGAGCTTAATTTTTTAATCAACTTCTCTTTTAAATGAAGCTTTATTAAATTACAAAGCTCACACAGTGGGAGTAGGACACAGGCAGAGATGGCCCAGTGTAAAAAAAGAGCTTTGTGGGATAATTAAATAAAATTAATAAAAAAAATTGTCTGCTAGCATAGACTGAAGAGAATAGGCAGAGAGGAAACCCAGTAGCCATTTTCATGATCTTCTTTTCTTTTATTCTTTTTTCATTAGTGTCTCAGGAAATGTACCATGTGAAATTATGAATAGAAGAAAGGAATACAATGTCTACAAGATATTGATGGATAATAAATGCAGACACAATTACGCAAAAAATGTTTCACACTTCACAGACCGTGTGCACAGAAATTGAATGTTTTGTTGTTGCTGCCCTGCCTAAGAATCATATTGGATGCATTTTGACTGAGTTGGTCAGCCTGAAGGTCTTGTTTGATCAGGAACGATTTGTTGTCAAATGATAAAAAAGGCCTCTGTAGATATGAGAGTGGAGGATACTACAGATATGGATACATTTAACAGACCCTCTGCTGACGAAATGCATAAATTAAACTAAGTCTGAGTTCAGGCTGGCATGCACTCTGCATGTGATAAGCAGTAATTTTTTAAAACAGAGCATGTCCATTAAGGCAGCATGCTTCAAATCCACATTGCAGCATCCAAAAGGTGTTTTGTTTGACAATGAATCGCATGCATCTGAACATTACTTGCAGATAACTTTTATACAATCTGCGTCGTTTTGGAGGAGCTCCGAGGGGAAGGCGGGAGGGGTTAGACGGAGTCATGAGGAAATGCTACATTCAAATTCATGCTAGTTTTCCGAGACTACCAACCCCAGCTTTAATTATGAACAGACCGTGATAGTGCAAAAATGACGGAGCATTACACTAAAGAAACCCAAGCTTAGTACAACCTTATATCAAACACAAAAGTAGGCATTTTCAGATGCACAACTACTCTGGCTGAATGTTGGCATACTGCACAAGAGGTTAAACATATCTAATAGTTGTTTCTTCTTTTACAATGAGTTGAATTGGCATTATCAATTGATGTTGTATTTGTGATGTGCAACCAAGAAATCAGTTCTACTTTCTATGAGATGTCTACTTGTCTTAAGAAAAATGCATTCAGATACATTAAGATTGTTCAGTTTTAGCTCATTCTAGATATTTAAAGTTGGTTACTGGGTGGTTATAATATCATTCTTTATTTTAGATGACCGTCACAGAAATGCAAAAGGATCAGTTGTTACAGGTCAGTTGGGATTGCCCTGCCAGGTCAGCACTGAAATAAGACCGCTTGTTTTCTAGCATTTATGCAGCAGTGATGTATTGTCTTCATTGTTTGGACAATAGCTGGATCACATCTTTCTCCTATTGCGAATATGAGATGGTTATTTCCTCTTTATGTTGACAGCTTTTGTCTGAAGCTCCCACAGATGTAGATTTAGTATATCCTGTTCTCCTTTACTTTACTGTTCCGTGTTTTATCCATTACAGAAAAATTCATCTCCATCCCTGTCCTGTTTTACTGCTTCCTCTGTAGTTTCACACAGCTGTCCTTCATATTTTAGGGAGCTTTATGGTTATTTATTGTCTTTTAAGATGGTCCATATTGTGCTTTGGCCAAGCGGCAAACTCCGGTCTCAAACGATGAAGCCAATGCGGAAGTGATATAAACTGCAATACATCGAAAATCCGCTTGAGGCTGGCTGCAGAAACACCGGAAACCACATAGATATGAATGGGAAAAAGACGATCTTTGCAGCATTAATAAACATGTTTACAGCCTGGTTCAAAAAACGTCTTGGCCCTACAACGCTAATCTCTCTAATGGCACACACTGTACGGGGGGTGAATTTTTTTCTAACGTGACGGTTAAGAAGATATTAAGATTATGAGTTTTGCCCAAATAAGGACATGACTGACGTGACTCCCGGTCGGGAACACACAGCCATTGGCTAAGAGGCTCACACTACGTCACACTCTGCCTAGTTGAGTTCCGCATTACCAATATGGCTGCTGCCGTTGATTTGCTTCAAAACAGCTCTCAGGAACAGATGGGTGACGTCACGGATACTACATCCATATTTTATACAGTCTATGGCTTTGGCTTATTTATTGGCTTATTTAGAATACTATTCTATTTTTAGTCTCACTTTTTTTAATTTCCAGAAGTTAAACCAATGAGAGGTTCAAGTTCATTTAAGAATTGCAACTGTATTTAGTAATTCATTATGTGTTAAAACTACTGACAATATTCAGAGCTGAGTGTCTTCTGAGAGTGTGTAATGGACAGGAGCATGTTCAGAAAGTTTTGGTAATGTATCTGAATTAGGGTAGATACTTTGGAAAGTTTGGCTGTTTTTGTGGTTCCTCAGTTTAGCTTCCCCAATCCAAATCACATAGTGTTTTTAAATATAGTTTGTTCATATTCTGCATTTTAACTTGAACTCTACAGCTGGTGAGGGTGCAAGTCTGTAAGTCTGTTTACATGGCACGCTTGTAAGAAGACGGGTCACTATCATTGACCACAGGCTCATCAAAAAAGGTTAATGATTGGCATTGATAAAGTATAAGGTAACCTGAGCCCATACAGCTTCTTTTTCATTTTATTTATTTAGTGCAATAAAAACGGCAAACACCTTGGAAGCATCTTTCACTGGAATTGTTTTGTTTCAAAGAAAGCCTCGCGTGTGATGCAGCTGCACCCGTACTCCCTGTGGTAAAGACAACAGGTCTTGGAAAAGGTTACAGGACAAACCTGATTTATAAAGTTTTTGCCATTTCAGCCAGATTGATTAGAGCTGTAGTAGTTGGAGTAGGAAAGTAAAGAAAGAATGTTTTTTATTCTTGGGCTTAGGCTTGCATTATGCTCATTGTATTCCCTACAAGGGATTATATTGATTGGTAGTCGTGATTAGTATTTAAATTTTATGTAGCACATTTTTTCTTTAATCAAAATTCAGAACATCATTATCAGTGAACAGTGGTCTTTCTAGTACAAACGTGTTTCTTGATAATGTCCAGCAAAAAAAGAGCGCCCACTCATCAAACAAAGGAAATGATTTGACTAAAACAAATGTATGCTTTAATTTATGGATAGTCTGGTCAAACATAATCCTAGATGAAGTTTTTGCACATGCAAAATACCTGCAAAGACCTGCTTTATGCAATTAATTTGAAATAAATTATTTTTTCTAAAATATTTTAATTGGTTTTAGATTGATAGCTTTGTTGACCACCTTGTTTTTGTCCCTGATTGAAAATGACATTAGGCACGCACGATGGCAGGTAGTGGAATGCATCAGCTTGTCTCATTGCTTCACATACATACTTTGGTTGATGGTCACAGTATCAAATAAGGTCTTACATACCTTTGAGATTTTTTGCCCTTGTTTTGATATTTTTATGAAAACTAATTTCTTTCCTCAATTTTGAAATCATCTTAGTCAGTAGACCTGGAAATTCACCATGATGTTTTGAGTGACAGCCAATTTTGTCAAGTCCCGCTTGTGTGCCTGTTGTCTGCCAATGCACACACGGCTAGACTTTAGCCCTTGCGACTCCTGTGAATAGCAACATGCTGGTAAAAACACTAAAAACTATATTTTGGCGAGATTGCATCTGAAATGGACGTAAATTGTTTGGAAAAAGATTGTGGTGTCTGCAGCAGATTTTTAAAAGACTATCTCTCAACTTGACCCTGTAGTTTTTTTTTACAGCTTCTTCCTTAAGTATAAAGTTGTCATGTTGTGCATTTCTTGCTTTTCAATTGTGCTTTCACTCAAAAATTTCCAAAGTGGAATGTGACTGGAAACCCTATACTTAGCCATGCTTTTAAAGAAAATAAAAACACCTTTGGTGCCCACAGTGCATCCAGTTCACTCATCCATCCATAGTGTGCTATCTAATGTCAGTCACACAATTTTTGGCTGCACTTCAAAGCTGAACTACAGTAAAATCATATTTCAGCCCCTCATATTGTGCTCACACTCACCGCAGAGCGTGTAGTTGGGCTAATTCAGTTAGCCCAAACCTCTTCCAGCCAAAGCTCTGAAGTTGTACACTTGTGCCCAGTATGTTGTGAAATTGCAAACACTTTTATGTCCGTCTGTCTATCAAACTTTATAATGCTCTGATTTTCACCCCACTGGCAGTGTCTTTTAATTAGATTATACTGGAGGAATAACCAGGATTCAAAATGCCAATTTGTGTCCCAGACTGTGTAAAATTTGCAGTTACTCTGCCGCCAAACAGAGCAGGTGAGAGCAGACAAAGTCCTCAGGCAAAGAGCAGCTGACTGCTCCTTAAGAGTCACTCTCTTTCTCTCTCTCACCCACCTCTCACATCTTTGCAGTCAGACACTAGGGGCATTAGAGGATGAATAAAATGTTATTCAATAGTCTGGCAATCAAAGTAAAATACCAAAGTTTTCACACAGATGATGACTCTGAGGTAAAAGTGTCTGTACTGCAGAGAACAGTGATGTTGACATCACTTTGGCAATCAATGAAAGCATGTGTAGCGTACGTTCTGCATATTGAAAGTGACATCTTGTTATTTGACTCAGCCATTAAACTGATTTATGAGAGGTCAACCAAGTATCTACAGCTGGGGGTAAAAACAAATGATGAAACCATTTATGTCATCCTCTCTTTTGTAATTTCAGATGTGTGCCAATTGGGATGACAAAAAAAAATTAAATATCACACTGCTGCAGCTTCTGTGTGCTTTCAAAAATCTAACTTTTACAACATTTTACTGAAAATGCTAACCATGTGTTAAAAAATATAGTCAGCAAAGCAGCAGAGTGACCAGCTGCCAGTAATTAGAGCTGGCCCAGGAACAACCAGGGATTCAAAGTAAACATGGACGCTTTCCACAATCAACAACATTTACAAATACTGAAGAAGGAAGCTACTGAATTTGGGAAGAATGTGCAGTGGGAATGGAAAGCATGGAAGCATGGAGCCAGCAGATGTTGAAAATTAAATACATGCGGCATGTGGCTAACAGGACTGAGGGCTTGTTCTTCTGATGGTGGACCCTGGAGCTCTCCGGGGCCAGAGGACAGCTGTTCTGGGTTAATACTTACAGGTTAACATCCAGCCAGCCATAGCTGAGATTTTTGACAATTTCCTTCTGGGGGAAACTGACTTTAGTTAAGTTGCATATCTGTGGCCTGCTTTCTCTTGTTTGCAACAACAAGTCTGATTCCTTGTAATTGGTCAGAGCTTGCAACACAGTACAATAAACTTGACGTTCACTCTTGGCTTTATGTGGGCCTTTATTCGGTGCATATCAAGTTTTCAAGGACATACGATAGCAGCATGAGGGAGATTTATTTTGTGAATTAAAAAAACAAAGTTATAATTAAGGCAAATACATTCTGAAACACTGTTACATAACAATCAAGGGAGGGTTTCATAATCCAGCTTGGTTGTGGAAATATAAAACTTTTCTTGACAGCTAAGTTTTATGCTAAAATCTGGCGTTAGTTTTCTGGCTTTCAGAAGTACATAATATATAGCAGACATTTACTTTTTGAACTATAGCTTAAAATATCTATGAAATAAGTCATACTCTGATGTATTTGTGTTTCTGGTCTTTCTGGAAGTAGTAGAGCAAAGGCCTTGTTCAGACATTAAACAGCTGGTATGCTTTGTGTTAGGTCTGTGTCTGTGTGGCATCCCTTCACTAAATACTAGCTCACTGGCCTGTACAACCTGTAAGTGCGGTTCTCCCTCACTGAAACAACCCGCTCTGTTTATTGGTAATAGCCGCCTGAAATTTGACTGTCAGCCTCTCTGCCTCTCTCTGCTCTTTGGCCGTTGCAACGAAAACATGTCAGCAGTGTTTAAAGTAGTAGTGTCATAAATTATTTGCACTAATCTGTGTAGGTATTCGTTCTGACTCATGAAACAGTGGGTGTTTCTAGGCTGGAGAGTTTGGGGTTTTGTTTTTCAAAGCCCGGCACAACTTCACAGAAATGAACTTGAACATTTGCCCTTTGTTTAGCCCTGCAGTCTGTAGAGAGACTTACTCAGCAAAACATATGGTGCCCATTCATTTTACTGTTGGAATTCCAAAATGTCAATAATGTATAGGTTATTCTGCAGAGCAACGCCTTGGTGCTATATAAACATATTCCTGAAATCCATCAAAGAAACATGGTATTTATGTCAGAAGAGTTAGATTTTTTATGTTGTGAGGGTGTAAATATGTGAGAGTTCATGTAAACAGTTTGAATCTGAATCTGCCTGAAACCTTTAACTGTTTCCAAGCCTTGTGTTGGCTCTCCTCTGTTTCTTTATTGGAAATTAAGCAACACTTAATGTTTTTCTGATTTTTATTTATTTATTGAAGTTTTATTTTTAGGCTTTTACATCTTTATTGAGAAAGTAGAGGACAGTGGATGGACCAGGAAACTGGGAGAGAGTCGTGGAATTACGTGGGAAAGGAGCCACAGGCTGGAATCGAACTTGCCTGCTATATGGTTGCACAATTTAACCATTAGGCTAATCTGCGCTTCTTTTTTCTAGATTAACTTGCCTTTTATAATCCTCACACCCCATAATGGTTAAATCCAGAAAAAGTCCATTTTGATGGCTGCATTGAAAGTGCCGTGTACAGTATCGTCTGGTAACAGAGTGGACAAAGATGACTCTTGTAGGACCGCCTGAGTGTGTAAACTTCTAACCCCTCACACTTCTCTCACCCCTCACACCTCTGCCCCGTCCAACCAGGTGTGTCTGTTCAGTCGGCCCACTTACACCTGCAGGTCGGGTAGTTTATTATTACTTAACCGCAGCCGTCGGCTCCCATCAGGGTTTAAGATGAATGTTGCCAGCTGTTTCCCTGCTCTCATTATTTCTCTCCTTTTCTGACTCTGTCGTTTGATCTCTCTCCTCCTCAGGATTGCTCCACATGCAGCGGCCTCATGGTGGTGTTGAAGCTCCTTCAGTGGTGAGTACTTTACTGAAGACACAGACAAAAAACAAGTTTTTAAAATTCTCTGAAAGTGCTGTCAAAAAGTACAGCAAACTATCGAGGTATAGATGAAAGTGAGGAAATTCTTTAATGCCTCCTTTTAGGGGTTTATTGTAGATTTTATTTAGTGAAGTAAGGAATAGATGTGTCAGATAAGATGGTACATATTCACTCTAACTGCTCCCCTGTGGATTTAGAGGTAGGGAGATATACATTATGTATCTCATGTTAAATCACTTGTAAATGCAGCAGGGTTGGGGAAATGGTCAAATCTACATTTAAAGGAGTGATGTTTTTTGTGGCTAGGGGGAAGCTGGACAATTTTTGAAGCCCTCCTTCTCCCTGGAGGAGGGCTAGGATCATTAGTTTTAGTTTTTTGAAGTGTTTGGCCTTTTGATGTTTCCTATGTTCTCTTTAGGCAGCCTGGCCTGAAGGATATTTAATATCACTCCTACAAATTTCCAGTTAGGAATAATTTGAACTGAGCATCTGTCAAAGAAACAGCCATTTAAATACATTGGTCATGGTTAAAGAGGCATAAAATGAGGCCAGATTAGACAGAGCACCTTTCTCTGAAGGCTGGCTCTGGTCGAGTCGGGGCCATCCTGGGGCACAGGGACCCAGAAAAATCGCTCCTTCTTCCAATTCATTAGGTATAACTATCTAACACCACTTGGTTTCAAACTCTCCTCTGGCTGCCCTCCTTCTGACCAGCCATGCCTGCCTCTCCTGCCACTGTGGCATGGCGGGGATTGTCTTAAGGTCTCAGTAAGTTGATATTTTATTTATAAATGTCCAGGGGAGTCAGGACTAGATTACAATTCAATCTCTCTGATGTTCTGAGTAACAAGGGAAGTCTGTATCCCCAATGTCTTCACTTCAAACATTCCCCTTGTGTTTCCACTAGGGTGTGCAGGAGGACCTTTGTCAGTGTGTGCAGTCTTAGAATATATCTTGTCTCAAAGATAGTCATGAAAAACCATCCCTTCTCCTCTGAAATAAGCTTTCTGCTCCTAAAACAAAATATTAGACTTACTGAAAACATGTTCTGATTACCTCCTCTTAATCTAAACTTGAATTGTGATTTAAAAGTTGTTACATTTGCAAAAAAAAATCAACATTTGTTCTTATAAAATAATGCACTCATGATATATTTGTACCATAGTAAACACACATTAGTACATTGTTTAGTACAAGTTGTACAAATTGCTGTAAAGCGTGAACTTTTCATCCGATTGCAGCAGAAGGATGTTCACCAGTCTGAAGGTTTCTGTCAGTTAAACTTCTTTTAAAGAGTACAGTCTATAAACTTGCTCTTTGTGTTAATTTTAATGGGACCACTTTTGTTGTGATGTGGCACAACATTGATAAACTAGTTGGTTGAATTCACAGACCCCTCCATCCCTACATTAAAGTTCTCCGCTATCACCCATGGATCTAGATGACTACAAGTGAAGACAGCTTGCGTGAGCAGAGCACCTCAGACGCTAACTTTGAGAAGAAATAAACAACGCATTAGTTCCACGTTGACATGAAACGGAGACAGAAGAAGAAAGGAGTGAGGTTAGAGGAAGTCCACTGCAGGAGAGAGTGTTAGTGGGCAGAGACAGTGTGTTCAAGCGATCTCACGCTCTGCCCTCTCTGATTCTGTCTACCAAAGTTTTCTGCACTTTTTCTAGGATGTAGATTATCTGCACCTCATCCGTCTCTCACCTCTGTGAAACTCCTACCATTTCAGATTGATTCAAGTTATATGCCAAGCCTTGCCAGTATGTTTTGAAGTTAGTTATGTAACAATTACAAGTTTAGGATATCTTTTTTGTTGAGTTGTATACCTTAACTTACTTAAATGGTCCCAAAAGCATTTAAACCCAGAGCTAACCATAAAAAGCATACTTTTTGTTCCCATTCCATAATTGGTGCAGTTCTTGCATGTGAATAAAATGACATATTATTAATAAGTGTAATGGGGATGAAACTTTAATGCATAACCCAGGACAAGCATTTGTGTTCTTGCAGTGATATTCTTTAATAGGAGGCATCGTGACATCTATCAGCGATAAGAGCACAAAGTCTGTGACTGCCAAAGTGATGCGATCACCTTTCAAAGAATTGTGAACCTTGGTATTGGTGGTATTACTTCTACCACTTCAGTACTTTTACGACTTGAAACTCAATGTGTATAGTACACTCATGAGGTTACTTATGACTTAAGCCTATAAAGAAAATCATTTTCAAAGTAACATATTCCATTTTTAATCATGATTAGTCACTGTAGAAGCCTATTTTACCAACATATTCTGCCATTCCATTTGGAGAACTTGTTGGATAATCCATGGTCCTATTCCACCACCATAACCTATGAGCGCTTCACACAACTTCAGATTGACTTCAGGATTTCTAGGTCTTTTTTTTTCCTTCCTTGACATAGTTGCCCTTATTCTATCACACAATAGCACTAATGCAATTATCCCTAAGAATGTTCATTAGAAAATTAGGCGAGCCTTAAGTGTTAATTGTCTAAAAATAGGTATCTCCACGGTAAATAGATCACCTAAGGTCTGAACTAATCACTAATCACTAATGACTAGAGAATGGAAATTCTAATCTAGTGCCAAAATGTCTATACAGTAATCACTGGTAGATTGTGAAAGATTAATTTATTTTCTGGCAGTTTTACTTTCCGTTGATGAATTAATAAGCTAAACTTAGATTTTTGTTTAAAATTGCTATGTGGAGCTGTAAGAATTTGATTTGTGTGATGATTTATAACAAGGTTGGATAGGATTCACACACAATCTATTTTATTGGATCAGCGGATTACTCCTAACAAAATCTGAAATTGTGAAAACCCAAATCAGCATTTGGTGGAAGTGAACCCTTTTAAACTATTCTTCAAGGAATACATTTGATTAGTCTTAAAACCCTTCTCTAGTGGTTTGGTGGTATTTGCTGCTATTGGCATTTTTTGAGTTCACAAAATCAGGAGCCAGCTGCTGAGGTCTTTGCACCACCAAGATGTCTGCCCTTGTAGTATTGTGGTTAATGCTAAATAATGGTTGTCATTTGGGTTAAGCTACACACAGTTAATTCTGCAGAATGAGGGAATTGTCAGTATATTGATGTTAGAGGAACCGTGCTGCCACTGCACACTTTCAGGTTGGATTGAGTGTTAAATAAGTAGATAACAGGGAGTAGTTAATCGGTGTGAAGTTGTAACTTTATCCCCTCTACCTTGGCTCGTCCTGGTGGTGGGAGGAGACGGTGTTGGAGGTGAATGTGCTGTAAGTGTGGAACTGCTGTGGAATAGGCTGTCAGGCTTCATTAGCCCAAGCCATCTCTATCTCAGGAGGAATGTGGCCAGTGGTTTAAAACCAATTTCCATTACCTTCCTTCATTTTATTAACTTCCGTACCATTACCAGGGAGCTTCCCTTTGACAGTCGTTCCTCCTCACTGTCTTGTACTTCTAAGAGATCCCTGCGGGAGCGAGGTTGTGAAACCTCACTTATCCTGCGCTCTGTGTTCCCTTTAATCGCAAAGCACTGTGTCTCAGCTCTCTCCAGCCTTGTGCCAAAAGTGTGTGCTGTGCATGTGTCAGTCTCAGATTTCAGATGTTTAGGCCCTTGCTTGAACCTCCTTGACACTCAAATGTAGGATAAGAGCCAACACAAGTATCCAGTCGAAACTTTAGTTTACCCCTTTTGGATCTCTGATCATCTGTTCAGAGAAAATCCACGGTAACATGAGTAAAGTCCTCTTAAAAGTTCAAAACAGCTCTCTCAGTCTAGTTTGAATTGTCACCAGCTGACTTTTGAGCCAGAGATATTGTGCTGGGATAATCCTGTGGGAGCCAGAGATGTGTGGTAAATAGTAACAGCTATATCTCCATGACCCCTAGTCCTCTACGACTGACTGGATCTGTTGGGAGCGTTTGCCCATGAACAAGATGAGCTTTTTTTTTGCAGCATGAGTGAGGAAGAGGAGTATGAAGCTTGTGAGACACCCCTCTTCGTGACTGCCACTTGGGAGCTCAGGGAAATGGAGGAGGAGGTGAAAGGCCAGGTGTCTGCCACAGGATTTAATTAGAACGACTGCATGCTTTGTCCTCTGTAAACTTGCTTCAGGCGTTCTTTAATTGCCCCATTCCCAATTTCTTCCAGCCTCTCTGAGTTCATTAGTATTCATCTTGCACGCGCATTTGAATGTTGATTTCAAGGATATTTTTACTTTACTGTACTTGAAACTCCTTTCCTAACACTTAGCCAATACTTTTCAATGCTTAGATACGCAATGAATACATATCTCATAGCTCCATTGCAAAAAATGTCCTCCCCTTTCAGATGTTGCTGTTTAAGCCACTTCAGCTTACCTGATGAGATCCGCAACTGCCTGTGCTCATTAACCTACTCTCTATTAGAGCTAACAGGACACATTAAGACATGGAGAGTTAAAGTTATAATAAGGACCCAAGAGACAAAGAGACTCAGACCTAATAAAAAAGGGACGATAAGGTTGTGCACATTGTGGAATATTTTAAGGAATTGTCTCTTCCTTTGATAATGTGGAAACATTGAAGAGAGGGTCTTTAGTGCATCAAAGCAGATTCAGCATTTTAGTTCTCCAGTTCAAACTCTGGTTGTTTATTAACTGACCGTTGTGAGCAGAGAACTTAAAAAGAAAAATTTCATTTCAATCATGGCTTGATTTAACATTTAATGAAGCCCATCAGGGGGATTTGATCTTAAGTTTTGATAAACCAGAGAATGTAATAGGCAATTAACTGCTATATTTTTGTGATTCATATGATGGTATTACTAAAAATGTTAATAATGTAAGAATGCTTTTAAGAGAAAGCAGATTGCTTTTTTTGAGGTCTTTTCTCAGCCTGGAGCTTTATCAGCTGTGTTTAGCCCAGTTACCAGCATTTAAGAAGAGAAAGTGGAGATTAACCCCAGCAATAACACTGACCATCATTCATTAAAACTGTAATCATGCGTAAAATGAGATTGATAGAAATTTCTCTAAAAGGTGGAGAAAAGGGAATAGAAAAGGAATTATATTGCCTGATACAGGATTTAATGGACAGAAAGTTAATTCAACCGCTTTCAAAATATGGTAAGGCGCAAAATCCTCCTGGGCAAATTATAGGACCTCCATCACCACAGTGTGTCTGACAGGAGACCGAGGTTATGCCCCTCCTTCCAAAGTGTGAGCACACACACACACACACTACCTGTACTGACACGCATACACTTACACATATTCCACTCTCCAATATAATATCTGGTTTATCTAGTAGCTGGGAATAGTTAAATCCTTCACGGGGAAGCACTCTGTTGGTAGGATTACCTGACTATATGCCAGCCATTTTTTCTCCTTATTATCCCTTTTTTTTCTCAACAGGCGAGTTTAAGGCCAGTGTTTTTAATGTTCAGCTCTATACAATCCCCAGCTTTTACACTGGATATAATATTTATTTGGTTAATCACTTAAGTATCACCTTGAGCTCAGTATCTTCAGTAGTCATAGCAGGATTATGTGTATTGTGGGTGAAAGTCAGGGCACAAACATCCTTTTATAACACACTGCTTCAAAAAAGTTTCAAAAGAAATCTCTACTTTAAGACACCTTCGGCTGACTGATGTAGTTAGACCATTTTAGCAGCTCCGTCTGGCATACATTTAAAAATATCCTTTTCCCTGGACCAATAAATGAAACGGCTTCCAGTATAAGAAATAGAAATGTGCCTGCTCCTTCCTTCTTTAAAAATAAATCATCATAAGTACCTAAGTGCATATGAATAATGTTAGAGAAATCACAAACATTAGATTAATATATACTAGAACATCCATGCTGTGCTTGTTTTCCACACTTTCTGTGATTTTTCCTTCCTTTTCAACAGCCTGTCGCCCCCTGCATGGTGCACTAAAGAGTGGACTATGTACCTGCTGTTTTAAAGGTTCATTTTGAACTTACAACCAAGGCTGACACCTGAGGAACCCTGCCTTTGATTGATTGTTGAGACTGTTGATCTAATTTTGAAACCTTTGAATTTCTCCTCTGCATCCTTCCTTTTTTTCTTATGGAGTGGAATAAACCTAATTTCCTTGAGCCTCATGCCGGGCTGCGCTCTGCAAGGCGGGAAAACAGAGAGAATAAATAAATAAAGAAACCCAAGGAACAGGTCTTTCACAGCGGCACAGAGATTTTTATAGACTCGGTCAATTAAATTTGTCTTATTTGGAACGATGGGGCTCCGTTACTCAATAAGAGGTAATGTGGTTGAAAAGGCCTCTCACTGTGCGGCCATTAGGTGAGAGAATGTTACCATGGGAGTATTAACATGCAGAGATTACAGAAGCATAAGACTGATCTGAGCCTATTAGAATCAAGAGAAAGTCGAGGTGTGGGTGGGCATCGTGGGCTACCGAGTCCTGCTGTGAGGGCGAGAGATAGAGGGAGGATAGATCAGAGCCAAGGCTTCATTGAAACCAGTAGTGCTTCAGAAAGGAGAGAAGATACTCTGGCTTTTAGTTCAAACACTCAGCTATTCCCATAACATGATCAACTACAGTACATTCAGTTTCACTAAGAAAATAATCACTTGTTTTGGCAATACATTTTAGACTCAGCTGATTGGTGGATAATAGATTAAAGCACCCGCACATTGTAATTATCATGAAGAAGAGTTGGCAGGACACCAGAAATTTGAACTTTGATACGATACTAGTAAATAAGATGATACCGATACCTGTTTTGATACCACGGCAGCAAAAAATAAACACTTGGGCGCTCAAAATGGTTTATTTCTGAATTTTTGATTTCCAACCTGCACACAGTGCTGAAGTGCACACAGTGCTCATTGAAGACAGATCAACATTTGACACACTGTAACAGTAATACAAGGCAAAAAAAAAGCAGTGGTAGGGATGTTAACTATTAATTGAGTATCGATTAATTGATTGTTAAGAACTCACCTGAATACATTTTTTGTTTCGATTTATATCACGTGAAACAAATATCATGTGGTCTCATATTTCGTTCAGCTATCAGGGAGGTGTTTTAGTTTAAAGCAATTTTTGATGTGAATCAGCTGACTAAAGGTGTTGCGCACAGCGGAGACGCTCAGCTGGGGTCTGGAGCTGAGTGACAGGTCTCCATGAGCGCTTTTTTTCTCCACCGCCGGACTGATTATGACCCTGTTGACGTCTGACCACATACAGATGCTTATTTTTCTCAATAAGAACGAGTAGACAGAAAACCGGACACTGTGAGTCTAAAATATGTTTCTGTTCAGTTTCCTTGTTGAAGTCTGAGCCTTCACTTTTGTGACTGTATGTCCACGGAGATTATGAGCCTGCTCCACATGTTGATATTCAGCGTGTTTAATGTTTTGAACACCTCAATACGATCCGTAGCTATTCAATACTGTCAGTCATATACATTGTGTTGTGAAGGAAAATTTGATTCAGGGGAAAACGCATTTGACATTGGTTTTTTGACATGGAAATCGGTTACGTTTTTTTTTTAATGATTAATCGATAATTTGTCTTTAACATTTCCAAAGATCAATCACTGAGAATACTTGAAATTTACATCCCTAGTGCATGGTCTTTTTGTAGACCTCAATCATTGTACAATGCTGTGAAACGTCCCCTTTATCGCTCACTTCAGCTTCTGGTTGGAAAAAATGTCTGTTTTCATGGTCCTTTTTGAATCTATTGAACATAAGAATAACAGATATTGTATTGTGATTGTGTTATTCAATAGTAAAAGTTGGTTGTAACAACAAGCTATTAGGCCACAAAGAAAAGGTCAACAGAGTGGTGATCTACTAAAGACAGAGTCATACAGTATACACAGTGTGCTCATACACTCTGTCAGTGTGGTTATTTACATGCAAGTATTTTTGAATTTGAAACGGAGAAAGGAAGGCAAACTGTTACTTTTGTGATGAAGTAAACCAGAATACAGACTAACACATGCAGCGACTAACACCAGCATCACGCACAAGTATTGACTTGGATGCAACTCTGCAGGAGAGTTCTGGGAAGTTTTTATTGATTTATAGATCACTTGGCAGCATCATAAACAGGCCTGATACTGGAAAGTAAATGTTGTTTACACTGACAACAGCTTTTTGTTTTGCACTTTTTCCCAGCTACAAGTTCTATTGTTGACATGTTTGGATGAGATGGGGAGACTTTTTCTGTTTGCAGCACCAGTTTTTTAATGATTGTTTGATATATTAGTTATTGAACAAACTGAGGATTATGCAGCTGTATTCATTTTCAGAAATATATACATCAAAGTCCTTTGCAACAACACTTAAAAAATGTAGGCTTATTTCCTGTCTGTCTGGCTCTCTTCTCCAGACAGTCCATACTTGCATGTGTGTGAGTGTGTGTGTGTGTGTGAGTGTGTGAGTGTGAGTGTGAGTGTGAGTGTGAGTGTGAGTGTGTGTGTGTGTGTGTGTGTGTGTGTCTGTCTGGGTGTCTGTGTTTGTGTGTGAGTGACTGAGAGAGGAGCACTATCAGTGAACTCAGATGTGTCACTTTCTATGTCGGAGAAGGCTTGAAACACAGAGTGCCTGAGGACATTGTAACAAAGTCCCTTGTGCCACCAGCCCCCCTGCCCGGCACAATTACCCACTCATGTCTAATTGGCATTTGAGGCTTCTCTGCTTGATCGACCATGGCCACATCAGCATGAAGTGGCAGGGCAGCGTTTGCCAAGCTGTGACTTAACTGGTATCACGCTTTGTTACTCTTCTAGCTGCTTACATAATTTGCTGATGTAAATTTACTCTGCCTAATTAACATCGTCAGCCTCTCATTTAATGTGAACAGACATGAGATGCATCCGGTCTCTGGTGTTGCTGTCCGTTGTGCTGACTTCTGAGCGGCACTGAGTATTTCCAGGCCTGTCTGTTGGCTGTGGTGCAGGAGTTTGTGGGACTTGGTTGAATAAATTCAGTTCATACACAACTCAGCCTTGGCATGTGGAGTTGAGAGGACGGGCCGGGCATGAAACTAACTTTCTATGAGTGTCCTGAATTAAGAAATTAAGTTCATCTTAGTTGTTGGTTGATTGGAACTGAGCACTTAACTTGAGAACAGTTTGGATAATAGTGCATGGACACAAATCTGAGTGACAGGTCTCGCTGTATAGAGGAGCTTTGTGATATTTGAAGAGACTGCGCTACACACAAATAATCAGACTCTCAATTAGAGTCCCCTTCTCTACTTTTTGGACCCTGCATGACTTAATGGCCCACAGAACTGTCTCTGGGTGCAGGCCAAGTCATCATTATCCAACCAGATCTTGTGTTAATAAATGACAAGCGTCTGGAATACTGATTTGGTAACCCTCAAAATGTCACTGTCCAATGCAGAGCACAGGATTATATGAATTTAACAAATGCAGGGGAATGTTTTCTTGGAGTTTTTCAGTTGTCTGGTTTTGTTTTTCCACATTCAAATATGAATTCAGCATCTTGAGGTTGGATTTTGAACAGTTTGTTGTGTTGTTTTGACTTGTAACCAGTAACAGCATAGTGCGTCAGTGGTGGCTGCCTAATAAATAAGTTGTATAGTCAATGGTTGAAGTTAAAAACAAGGGCTGCAGCAGGGGAGAGTTGTCCTGCTATCTCCAGAACTATCCACTCATTCAGCCAGTCAGGATATTAGATCAGACTGCTGGTTTGTGATGGTGGCGGGGTCAGTGAGCATCTCATTCGCACACTCACCCCCCTCCCCCGTTCCCTCCCATCGCTGCTAGCCCATTTGCTTCTGTGCCGCACTGCAGGGTAATCAGGACAGTGACACTTTATGAGAGAGGGGACGACAAAAGGATTTACGCACAAAGCCTGGCAGAGGAGTACATATCTCATTTGCCCCCAGAGTTCCAACCAGTGTGCATAAACACAAAAGTTAAAAGGTTTTAAGTTTGGGTTCAGTGAGTTCAGCCTATAATTGTTTACATCAGAGAACTCAGACGCTGAATCACTGTTATGTTATCTTTCCAAATTTCACCCGCTTCCTTTGGGTTCATGTTTTTATTCAATTTCAAATAATGTCAAGTGTTCAGAGTGACCAGTATCCTCTTAGAGTGACCTTTTATTCTAACTCATGCTTATTGAAAGCAGTGATTGTATGAAAATACCGGTCTGTAACTTCAGTCCGCCTCCAATAGAGGGTAAATAAGTGAAACTGTAGAGTTCCACAGGAGAACAAATCTGTCCCCTGCTTCCTTCTAAACATGCCGATTCTATTTTGGTGAGTGTAACCTGCTTATCGCTTAGTAGAAGAGGTTAAGAGTATGCACAGCGACATTGGTGGCAATCTGGAAGAGCGAGTCTGAAATTAGAGGTGAAGGTATTAAAATATTGATAGCAGCTCTCTGTGTCCATTGCTGGCCCATTTATTATTCATTCTACCTTGAAGGTAGCATGCAAGATGACCCCCTTTCATTCAGGCCTGCCTGCTAACTCCTGCTCTCATAAGTTTTGATTTTATGTGGCTCTACTGACATTTCTCCTCAGTTCAGCTGATGTAAAGACAAGATTCAAGTGTTGTACATTTATTTGTATTTACGTCTGTCTCAAAGTCTTTCTATGCTGTCATTGTGTCTTTCGCTTTCCTACTTTGCTGAATCTTTTCAATGCCTGAGCAAAGGAGAACAAAAATAGCAATTAAAAAATTTGTATTAAAGCATTTTATTAATATTCGAGGCCCATTTGGAGCTCTTCCTGAAGCAAGTCTTTTGAATTTGTTGTCCAGCAGATGATGACCTCGATGTAAATCGAAATTTAATAACTAGATGAGGATTTTATTCAGTTAATAAAATGAATGTTTGATTTGTGTTTGCAAAGATTAAATCAAATTTAGCATATCAAAAAAAGTTTTTTTTTTAGCAGTGTTATTTACCTGGCTGTAATTTAAATTGGCTGAGCGGGGCCTCTTTTGAAATTTTAATCCATAGAGGTAGATCAAGGATACATGTTGACTTATCCATACTCAGAGAATTATTTCAGATTTTCCAGCAACTCTCCCAAATGATTCATATTTCATAGGGGGGCATATTTGCCGGGGCTCCTTTGAAGATCTGCGAGGGAGCTTCGGCTCTGACTTTGGTCAGTAATAAATAGGAATTCCCCCGAGGGCGAGGCTCATAGGTGCTGTTTATGTTGACCAATGGAACTGCAGCCTGAAAACCGGAGGAGCGCTGTCGGGATTGGAGCAGGTGGGTTCTGGGCTTCAAAGACCGAAAGATAATCTGCCGAAAAAATCTAAAGCCAGGCTCTGAGATGTGCTGAACATCTCGGAGCTTCTGCTCACAAAGACACGCGGCTCATCATGTGGTTCGAGCCAGCCCAGGAATGCTTTGATGCTGCTGATCCCCCAACTTTTGTTAGTTTATTTGACTGAGTTTTTATGTATAATATGTATTCCAAATGCCAGCTCTTCTCAAAGAACTTAAAGGAAATCCCGAAGAAATAACTTTGGAGTTGAAGGCTTGTGCTAAAGCATCAGTTGATTCAAAGGCTCAATGGCAAAGTCTTCCATAACACAGAGGGAAGAGTGCCTGGTCAATCGCTGGATGAATTGTGGAAAAAATAGTTCCTCATAAGCACAGGAGATTGTTTTTTATATAAGGCTTATATCTTTCTAATTTTCTGAGCAGAATGATAATGTGGAAATATTGATCGGCTTACGCTTTTAGCCTTTAGAAACTTAATGCCATTCAGGAACTAAATTTCTACTTTTCTGAAGTTTTATTTTTAAACAACTCCAGAGTACCAGAGTGTTGGATGAATTAAAGCAATTTTGCACAGATCTCAAATTTGTCAAACTATCAAATAACCATGGACATTCAGGTGTGATTATTTTTGGTCAAATACTATGTGGATATCAAAAAAAGGATGATTGTCGTTAGTCTTAGAAACTGGTTTCTGTAATACAGCAAAAAATTAAGATTTAATTTTCATTCTAGTCTTAAGCTTTGTCTAAGTGTGTCCCAGGAGAGGACTCTTTTATTCACTGTGCCATGAATGATTTTGAATTTAATTCCAAAAGACTAATATTTGGTCATAAGATGTATACATATTTTCAATGTAGAGGTTAAAGGCAACAGAGAATCTCTCGCGATCTGAGAAATCCAAAGAGGCAGAGGCGTGTGGGCTCATCCTGCAGTCTGTCTCTCCACTCCTTTACTTGCATGTAAACAAGGTAAATATTCAGAGCGGGGCCACAAAATATGGATTTGCATTCATGCTGTTTTCTTGTGTATTCACAACTCTCTGGAGTGCCAGTAAGAATGAAAAGTGAAGCAAATGTTGTCTTCTGAGTAGCATTTGAAGGTGATCCATCTGTGACCCATTACATTAGATATAATTCGGAGTTTATTTTAAAATGCATGCTCGGCTTAAAACTCCCAGTAACTCCCAGGTGGGTCTACACACGGAGAAGAAATGATTACAAGAGAAAAATAAGGCTGGATCAGAAAAGAGAGGGAATATGTTGTTTTTATCTCCTCTCTACTCGACAACATTTTAGAAGTGAGCCTACTTTTTATAAAACCACTGTGGACTGAGGCTGGCTGTTTGTGTACACCTCTTGTCCTGAACAGGCAGCACCACTTGACAACATGAGTTATCTGCTTTCCATTTCTGGTAAAAGCAACATCTTTTTATTTTTATTTGGACTTTATCTTGAATGGTCCTCAGATGGAAGCAGAACAATGAGAAATAGATGAAAAGTAATGAAGGAAATGGCCTCCAAGGCTCCATCTTAGTTTATGAAAGAGGGATTTGTGTTGGGTGATTGTGTTCTCTTTGCCTGCAGAGGGGGATGTTGCCCTGGACATGGGCTCATGTCCTGTGTTACAAGGCAGCGGCACGCACAATACTTGCTCTGACTTTTCCCCTTCCATCTGCCTAATGTTTCTGTATGCAGATCTCAAGCATTTCATTCATTATATAATGAAAACCCGGCTATCTGGATACCAGCTTCTCTTGAGAGGTCTTTTTCCTCTAAGTTTACACTCTCAGCAGCAGACAACATGCAGAAGATCCCCTGGTTCACTGTCTTTGTTCACTTAACTCTATTGTTCTTGATTCTGTACGTACAACATCTCCACATGGACTGTTTGCAGTCACAGAGGCAGATTTGAGTCTAAAGTGGAATATGTCACAAAATTAAACTGAGCTTGAAAAATGTGAATAAATGATCAGATTTCATTGTGGTATAAAGTGTGCAGGTAAAAAGCCACACCGCGGGGTGTTGTGTGAAACCGAACCATAAATACGAGAAACAGTTGAGGTTGAAGAATCTAATACGGAGGTGGGAGATGAGGCAGCGGCGGTTGAGATGGCCCCCCTCCTGGTCGCTGGCCGTCAGAAGGAACGAAGTAGCCATTTTGTGGCGAGTGCGGTGGTGCGGTAGAGATGAGATGGTTAACACCCTTCTGCAGTACAGCCACCCTGCTCTCTCTCTCTCTCTCTAATTTTCTCTCTCCCCCTCTTTCTTTCCCTCGCTCGTCCGCTCAGTCGACTATGAAGACACTTCATCTTCCCTGACAGTATGACCACTGCTGCATGTTCTGATGCGTTCAGCATACCTTCATTGCATCATAAATAAATCAGAGAAATGACTTTTTCTTTCTCTTTCTCTCACATGTTCCTTTATCTCTCGCTCTCCTGTCCCCGTTATCTCCTGGAGTCTGAAAACGGGAAATGGTGTGCCCGTGGATTTCCTGTGTGCTCCCCCTTCTTCCAGTGTTCTTACTGCGTGTCCACGATCATCACCCTCCAATCCCCCTTTTACATTATCTCAAAGAGGAGAAATTATTTTTGCTCCATAATGATCCTCACTCTATGTTTTGACATTATCTGCTTTAATTTTAATTTAAATGTCATGGATGTGAAGGATTTTCTTAATTAATGTGCACAATGGATGCAAAATACAAACTTGTATAATAGAATCAAAGTATTGTCATTTTTTCTTTTCTAAAGGGGGGTTTGGGGGTCGCTTCTGACATAGGGACTAAACAAATAAACTTGACATGCTTTGTTATTCATTCCGGAACAAAAAAAAACACACACCAACACACCAACACATAAGCGCGCACATGCATTTGTGGGGCTGTAGATTACATGAGCAGGCGGAGTAGGGATGGGTGGATGGAGGAGAAGGGGGGGAAGTGGAGAAAGATTGTCAAGAACCACTACTAACCCCCCCTCCATACTGACTCCCAGTTACCCAGTCCCTCCACCCCTTCCTGTAATCTCCACTCCTCCACGGGTAGTCTCAAACCTTGTGTTCGTCCACCACCAACCAATTACCTGGCAACCCTGCCCTTATCCCCAGCACAGGCGTGATGCTGCTGCATGATGGGGTTTTTGTATATTGAATTCCATCTCCTGGTGAGATAAAGGGTGTAGGAACAGGGCTCTGCCGCTGTGCTAGATAAGTGTTTCTCACAAACCGTTCCTCGCCGCTTCTTCTGACACTGATTGTGAAGAAAAGAGACATTGGGGATGGTTGGGGGGAAGGCAAGGGGATGGAGGGTTGTTGCAGTGAGATGGGACCCAATTTCAGTATGATTTTCCTCTTGTTTTTAATTTGTAAAAAAGCAGCTCCCTGAGAGGAGTTGGATCCTGCGTCTAAATGCTTTCCTGTTTCATGTTTGGAAAGTCTAGGCTTCACTATTGAGATCAATATTCAAATAGCGTGAGAATATTTTCTCTGGCGTCTCTCCTTCTCATTGCAGACTTACCAAACACAAGATATTACTCCGTGGATCGATACTTTATCTTCATTTAGGAAGGCTGTTCAATCTGCAGAGGTGACAGTTATGGGTTGAGCAGCTCTGTAGAGTATCAGCTTTTATTCGGCTTCATCCCTTCCCTCTCAGTCCTATTTGTAAGCTGTCCTGAGAAGTGTCCCCTGGTACGTATGGCCTGAGCCAGGGCCCATCTATCTGTCTTTGTCTGGCCCACTGCAGGGAACCACACACTCATTGGTTGTCCTGGGGAACAATGTAAGTGATGGACCACCGTTCATACATCAAACCTGCAAGGCGTTTGACAGTGCGGGACAGAAACATTGAAAATAATGACCACAGCAATATGTATCAGAGGTTAAAAATAGAGTGCTGCAGAGAGGTGCTGGCTGAGAGTTGAGGCTGAGAGCTCCTCTCTGTGGCCCTCCCACTGTTTTAGAGGTTAATGGACGCTGCCTTGAGCGCAGAAGAAAAGATGTTTCCAGTTAGCCAGAATGAGTGATATTCAACTACTCGGACACTAATATGCTGCAATTGAATTTCTCCCTTTGTCAGAGGGGAGTCTGTCCTGCTGCAGACCCTCCCTCACAGCTGTGCCCTTGTCTCTCTCTGCTCCACCAGGGCTGAGCCAAGCCCCAAAAGGTCAAGTGTGAGGGGTCAAGTTTAACCTGAAACCAGACAGAGTGAGAGGGACAGGGGGAGGGGAGGGGGCTGGGGTCACTTTTGTGCGGCGTACTGCTTGCTTGTGGATGTTTGTATTTATTTGTGTGCTACCTCATCTGATATGAAGGTTTGTGGTCGTACAGTGATCCACTCGGACAAGTCCTTTAGAGTTTGAACATTTGGGGATGAGAATGAGATGTTCAGAACAGATTTATATAGCCTGTTGTTCACTATATACAGTATGTGTTCCACTACACATTTCCAGTCGACCTATATGTCCGACAATGTCTTCTATTTTGGTTTTCAGGTGATTCACCAACTTTGATTCCTTGTTAAGCATTATGAATTTGTTTTTATCATGTCCCAGTTGCAAGAAAGTCGGAGGCATTCAGGAAACAATTTCTGATCTCAAGTGTTTAACAGAGCATCCTCATGCTACATGAAAACTTCGAGCAGTTTCAACTTAGTTTAGCTGTTCACAGACATCCACGGTCTCAAGGTGGATACACGATACCAGGCCTGAGCAGAGCCTGTGAACACAGCTATCCAATCACTTTCACATGTGAGGGACTTGATGTACAGCGTGCTCGCATTGTTTTAGTTTACTACATTTTTTGTGGATCTTGAATCTGTTCATGTACATAAACATCTGTGTGTCTCTCTCCCTCACTTTCTCTCTCTCCCTCTCTCTCTCTCACACACACACATACACTCACAGCGTGAGTGAGCCCACACCTGGAACAGATAAAGGCTCTTTCATGTTTGCAGGGCTATCCTGAGGTCAGTGAGTGCTGGTGTTGAGAGCTAGTTTTTACTAGGAGTGAGTGGAGCTGGAGAAGAAATGAAAAGAAACCATATATATCCAGGTGTTGCAGAGTTAAGGAAGTTTTATTAGCCTACAATTCCTTCCTTGATTCCTTCCTCCACCACTATAGAGATACCCCCCTTGGCATTAAACCGTGTCCATCTATTGCACAGTTGTCTTGTGCACGAAGATGGATGACAGTCTGCTGGGTGCCTTATGAATTATCAACAGTACAGCACATAAATAAAACTGCGTTTTTTTGTCAAGCTGCCATTTTAATCTTGTTTCGGGCATTACAGAAGAATATGTACTTTTTGTTGAAACCTTTGCCGCATATCGACTTCCACTATATTAACCTCTATCCTTAAGGCTTTGAGTAACTTTGATTTGATGCTGACCATCATAAATTATGTTTTTGAGCCATGAACTCTCTCATGCGCATCAGCATTAATGTAAAAAGATGACATTATGACCTTTTTTGGCACCATCATTCCTGACTATGTGCTTTGTGTATTTTTCTGCTGCAAAGACAGTTAAAAGTTTTGGTAGCTGTTTAGAATGAAAATATTATGAATGAAGCACAAGTCTGCGGGATTGTTACTGAAAAGTCGTTTAAAATCAAGCCAGGGGATGATCCATGTCCCACCCTTCCGTCTTCTACAGTTGTGCTGTTTTTCTTTTGCTGCTCCAAAAAAAAACCCAAAGACAGTTAAACTGCATTAAATAACCTTTGGATGCTGAAATGTTAGTCTATACAGTCTTGTAAAATGTGCATTTTTTCCTTCATTTGCCCTCTAAGATGCAAGAGAGAAGCCTCCTGGTTAACTGAGGAGTATTACATTAAAGCGGTCTTACTGCTGTTATGTGTCAAGCAGAGTACAAGTCTATACATTAGTTTTTTTGCTGCACGAGGAAACCTCTCTATGCACTTATGTCACCACATGTAACACATTAATGTGTGTGTTTGAAAGGATTGAGTAAAACTCCCAATGTCCAGTTTTCTCACAGTAGTCTGTGGGAGAGTTGCCAGAGCAGTCCGTGACACCCGTAGCCCTGTAAAGTTTCCGGGGCAGGTGTAATTCCCTGTAAAACGCACTATAATTTACTGCCCTTTGGGAGCACACTGTCTCAGGGTGTGAAAATCAATAGGATGGTGGAGAGGGATCGGGCACAGAGTCTATGCTCAGCCACACTATGGCAGCAGTTAGGGTAATTCTGTAATGGCAGGGGATGAGGTTCAACCTATCTAACGCTCTATCTGAAGCAGATAAATGTTTTACAACACCATCGTTTAACCCTTCCTACCTGCTCCACCCTTCCCCCAACCTCTCTGAAGGCTTTACTGAGGGACTGCCCCTGGAGATGGGGTCCAGACTGTGGTGTTAGTGGTAATGTTTGAGTGTGTGTGTGTGTATGTGTGTGTGTGGTTCACTCCATCGTCTCCCTTGGTGTGCATTCCGACTCTTAATGCTCTATAACCTTGTAAAGATAGCCTGAGGCGTTTTAGCATATAGCCGATCTTCAAAACCCCCCAGTTGTTTCAGAGGGAAGCCATGCGGAAAACATGCATTGAATCTTACAAGATGCTGCATGTATAATGTAGCATACAGCACATCATACACACCACAGAATATTATTACCTTATTGTTGTGCAACTATTAGCATCTTAGGGATTATTTTGAAATTCAAAACCAATATGATTGATAAGGATGATCATTGAGGACGTGAGCCAACTGGGGAGATGCGGCTGGAGGAGGATAGCTCCCAGATTTAATCAGAGTATTATGCTATTGCCTTGATTTTGTTTCTAATAAAAGACGGAGTGAAGGCTTTGTGTGAATGAGTAAGTGTGATGCAGAGGAAATGGCTGGAGAGGGAGATCCCACGCAGACCCAAAGCCCCGACTGCATGACGTGTCTCGGCTCCAGCAGAGACACGCAAGTCATTGTTTCAGAAGAGAGCGCAGAGATCTCATTGTGCCTGCCCGGATTGGCAGCAACAGCAATCACTTGTTTCTGATTTATTAGATAGGCAAGGAAATTAATTTTGTTCCAAAATGCATGGTCGGAAATTAGATGGTGAAATTGTGTGAAAGAATCAGTGATTGTTTTCCCCCCCTGCTATCCCTCCGGAGGTACTGATAACTGCTGATCTCTGTGACACCATTAATGAAAAACTTATTCAGATTCCAGAGAAAGAAAAAAAAAAACTATCTTCAGAGATGTAGTAATTAACTTGGCTATCTCTCCAGTCTTTAACGTGATTTGAACCACCTCCTAAGATTCCTCCTAAAAGCTGGCCACTAGTACTCAGGTCATGGCTGGCTACTGACCCCAGGAAGTTCTGCCCTTCATTCTACTTCCTGTTCACACGTGTAGGGGTCCAGTGCTTCATATAGAGGCAAATTAGCTCTCCCATTCATTATAACCACAATATTCCAAAAATAAAAGCCTGAACCAAACCCTTTCTTCTCTTACTGTGTCTGATGTTATCAAGTCAGCAGCTTCACAACAGTTTAAGTGATCTAAGTATCTCAGGGAGGAAAAGTCTTTCTTTATTTCACCTCTTCTTTGTATTTTAGTAATAGTTTCAGATTATTTTTGATGGTGGTCACACATAATCATATCCACCTCCATGCATGATCAAATTCATTATCTGCCAGTGTGTATCAGCAGCTAATAGCTAATGCAGTTTCAGTATGAGACAATTGACTGTGGAGAATACCTGTCTCACATTTTCACCCTGTCACCCTTTTTTTGTTATCATGAATAAATATCATTGCCAAGGCTGTGCAGAATGAGCCAAAGTTAAAGTAAAAGGGACTGGTAATTTGTAATGATAATGTAGTTTCTTCATCATTTTTGGTAGTAAAAGCAGAAAACAAGCCGCCATCTTTCCACCTTGCCTGTCAGCAAGCGGGGCAGGCCAGTATATCCACATTGTTACCTGTCTACTTTGGCACTTAGAAAGGCTCTGTTGCTCAATAAATGTGCATTAAAGGCTAGACAAGCTTGTTTATTTTGACCATTTGTCCACGGGAACAGTGACAGACAGCCGTAAACATAAAGCATAAGCAACCATGCAACACCATACCACCGTAAATTCACACCACCACCTCCTCGATATTTGATAATTTACTTGTATAACCCTGTACTCTTTGCTACTCCCCCCAACGTTTTCTCCTCCACCAAGGCTCTTCCACCATTTTCTCAAGATTGAATGCAAATTGGTTAAAACACTGATCAGAACTTATTACAAAATGGAGCCTTGCTTAGAGAAAGAAATGGATGCATCACTATGAGAGCGAGGATGGGGAAGGGGCTGAGGGGAGCCTGGATGTGGGCTGGGAGTGGTGGTGGGTGGGGCTTCATGGGGTGTGTGTGTGTGTGTGTGTGTGTGTGTGTGTGTGTGTGTGCATGTGTGTGTTGAGGGAGAGTTTCTGTGGCAGGGATGGGAAAATTAGATTTATTTTTTTCATGGGGTGAAGAGAGGAAGAATGGGGGGGGGGTTCAGTAATGGCACCTCACCGTATTTTATATACGTGCAGATGGAAGAAAATGAAAATGTTTTCTGAATAGGGTTTTTTTTCCCCATGCATTTTCTTTCTTTTCTTATGTGTGTGTGTGTTTCTGTCTGCACCTTTCTGTCTGTCTGCATTTAACCCACCCACATCCACCCCCCCTCCTCTTGCTCCCCTTTTTCACTGGCAGATCCCCAAGGTTATGGCATGTCTGGACATCTAATCAGGCCAAGTCTTGATGCTGAATATGTTGTGCCCCTCATCCCTGCAGCCCCATACTGTTTATCCTATAGCTGCCATTATATATTCAAGCCTTTGTCCGGTCTCTGCTGCACACCCCGCTGTGATAAATGAACACGACCTTGGAAAATAGAAAGGTTGAAGAACAATGATTCCACTTTTTATGAATTCATTTTCTCACATGTAGTCTGTGTTCAGCAGGTACAGAGGTAATGCATAACTCACTCTCGCCTGAGTCTAATAAAGGTTTGCATTTTAGTATTTGAAATTTACCGGCACAAAAAAAAATCGAGGCTCGGGCTACACATGTGAGCCATTATGGGTAATTTTGGCAGTTATGTCTCTTGTCCCTTTGACCTTAAAGGGATAATTTTTGCACCTTGTCGACAATAATAAAAAAGGAACAGCTCCGTTTGGCATGTGGCCATGTCATTTTTGTGAACTATTAGATTTTCATACTTTTCACACACATCTTTATGTCTTTGTGGATTTCTGGCAGCCATTGGAAAAGAGTGGAGAAAGAGTTGAAGTTCTATTCTTTAAAAAGTTCACTATTTTTAGTATTTCAGTGGATGAGGACAGTTCCTCACTGAAGGCAGTTTAAACAGTGGAGAGAAACTATGTTACTGATCTATCAGAGTGGAGTTCCTTCTCTCTCATGCCTTGTCCCTCACAGCAGACTGCAGTACACTCACAGAGCCAGTAGATGGTGTGCCTCCTTCAGATTTCCCTCATTTCCACTCACTGAACCTTGCTTGCTCACCCGTGACTTGTGAAAGCGCTCTGGGGTAGGCCTCCCCAACCTATCATCCAGCAACCCCCCCCACCCTCACTCCACACCGCCCCTGAGCACCCCTTCCATCTCTGCCATCTCCCCCCCATCACCCCCCCTCCCTCTCCCTCCTTCGCCATCCAGGGGGCAGAGTCACCGAGGTGGCAGTTCTAACAAGCTGCCGGGGACCGCAGCGCTCAAATGAGCCAAATCAAAGAGAAAAAGGGGGAGTGGGATAGGTAGCGCCATGAACCCCCTGCAGAGAACAACCATTCGGATGAATATGAAATGAATTTGTATTGCTTGACATGATAAGCCCAAAGATAACCCCATGCACAGGCGACATCTGTACCCTGGCATCCTTCAGACATTAAAAGATGCACAAGAAAACATCCGCACAAAATTATCAAAGAAACAGCTGACCAGCTAGCCGTGAATTGTTTGTGGGCCGAGTTTTGAACAGGAACAGCAGAGAGTCAGTGAATTGCAATGAACAGAATTCAGCTGTCTGTTTTTGTTGTAGACAAGGTGAAGTGTTGATCTAGCCCTACAATGTGTGCTCATGTTCTCTCTCTAAAGGGACACAGGACACGAGGATGAGTTAGGCACTACAGCAGCACACTCAACACTACAGTTTTGAGATTCATTGACTGGTGGTTTTAGTAAGAAAGCACTCTATCATTTTCTTTTCTTCTCTTTCTCTTCCTGTCCTTACTCTTTTTCCCTCTGCACCGCTCAGATTTTTCATTTCATTTTATGGTGTGTTAGCATTATCCACCCAAAAATACACCGGATCATGGAAAACAAAAAAAATACACCACATAGTGTCCTCCACCATCATGCAGCTTTAGCCTGCCACTTCCTCAGCACTAACATGTGTGAGTAAGCATGCACATACAACCATGCTAACCCACACATGTGCATGTGCGCAGACACACACACACACACACACTCCTGTGGTTGCTGCACACTTCATTTAACACACACAGATGCAGGGCTTTATGGTTTTCCTTAAGCCAGAAAACAAGGAAGTGCACATTGATTGTAAAAAGCCTGTGTTATCATTTATGCTCACAAATGCTCCTGGCATGGAAGAGGAGCCATTGAAATTGCTCAGCCAAGAGAATGGAATAGGAAATGTTGTGTATAATAACGTGAATGGTAATGCTTCAGTTTTATGCCCCTATTTCATCTGTACGTGCGCAGTCTCAGAGCCCTGAACCTAGATTTCACAACGATTTCACAATTTACAAAATGTAATGCATACAGAAATGACGATATGTGAAATGTTTTCTCTCCTTCCCTTTTTCTCCCTCTTGGTGTTTTTAAGCCCTCTGTGAGTTTAAAGAATTACACAGTGAATATGGCTTCACCTGCAGTACTCAGCCTTTTATGTTACGCTAGATGTTCTTTTGGTAGAGACCCATCTAAGTGAACCCTGCATGGTTATTTTAGAGTAATGGAACCTCTGTGTATATGCAGTCAGTAAAAACCCTGATACCGCAGTGATGTAAATGTCTCCTTGTGTGTCCTTTGTAATTCCCAGATCTCCTTGAGGTTTAATAGATGTAAAATGAACAGAGATGTATCAGTCAATATATGGAAATGTGTGGTTGGATGTGAAGTAGTGGTTAAATGGTTAAAACAATTTTCAGTGCAACTATGTATACATGAATTTGTTTTAAAATGATTTGAGTCTCAAATAAGCATTTTTAGTAATTATCTTGCAGCTTCACTTAAAATCAAACACACCAAAATGTTTACATGAAACACCCCTGATTCATGTTCATGATTTCAGCAACACTTACAGTTCATAGACACCTTTCCTTTTCCTTGTTCCCAGACTATCTGTTGTAGTGTTCAACTTTTAAGGCACCAGTATCTGTGTGGCGCTCTCTGGCACCTCCTGTTATTGACCTTTAGAAGATACTATTCAGCTTGTGTGTTTTAGTAAGTTGCTACCGACTTCACCTGCGACCCTTCTCCAAACAGAGGGTCAGAAAGGCAACAGTGGATCCTGCCGCTGTGTAGTTTAGTGTGTTGCACTGTCACTATATTACCTCGGGCCTGGGCTGTGCATCTATCAGCCTGAAGATCAGAAAAGGTCTGAGTGTGTGCTCCCCTTCTCCAAAACAAACACATGTTTATTCTGTTTTCCGCTCCACGCTGTCAGATTTACCTCTGTGGTCTTTCCACTTTCGCACCTTCCAGAATTTTTTGATCGAGGTGCATCACGCGCAGAGAAAGTTTCCAGTGAAGCAGCAACATGTGGCGAGGTTTTCATTAACAGTAAAGATGCCGTTTAGAATAGCAGAGAGGAAACTACAACACATTGTGGGTGCGTTGATCTTGGTTGGTAACTCATTTCCTCGCTGCTTTTGTGAGCATTGTCTCCAGACTGAATGCTGGAGGTGTTTTTGCGTTTGGTTTTCCTGAGTGGACACAATAAAAGCAATTTCTCTATAAAGCCACTCAAACATGGAGTGAACAGACAAAAGGGATTGGAGGAAAATCTGGGCCACAGCAGAATCCAGCCTGCCCCTCTTCTAACCTCCTCTCAAACAAACACAGCAGCCATTTCCTCCCTCTGTCCCTGGAGCCCCTCGCCCCCCTCACCCCCTCACCCCCTCGTCCTGCGCTGAAGAGCCGATTCTGTCGACTGCTGCACAGGTGTCCTGACGTGTGCCATTTCTATCTTATTTCACATTGTTATAAAAAAGAAAAACCTTATCTAAAGTTTTCATTGTGTTCCTATGTGGGTATGAAAAATATATATATATATTTTTTAATTTGTTTAATTTAGATGTTCATCAAGAAAATTCAAGTTTTCATAAACTCTATTTGTACACAGTATTCACAAATCATAGAATTTTTATTCTAAATTCAAAATGTAAAAAAAATTGAGCAGTACATATTTTGACATTTGTCTTCAATTTTCTAAAATGTCTATTTGGGTTTATTTCTTGCTGAGAAAAATTGATCAGCACTTAAAAAAATCAAAATGATGTTAATTTCTGACATTTGAGTGTCCCCCTTTTATATTTTGACATGCTTTACTGTTTATTTAAACGCAACAGAGGGGCTTCCCCCGGCTGTGTGGAACGATGGATTCTATGTACAGATGCATCTGGTAGGAATCAGTTGACCTCGCTGAGGGAGCTGAAAGTGAAAGAGGCTGTTATGCTTTAGCACTGGCCCAACTGCCAAAGTCACAGCGCGAGCGGACTGAATCCCCGGCGTGTCCGCACAGCAAAGTCAAGCGTGATGGAATCATGCTTGACTTTCCTGCGCTGTACTAAAGAGTGAAAAACACCTCAAATGTTGTCCCGCACAGGGAGGAAATAATCCAGGGTTTTTCCTTCTTGGACATTTGATGTAATTTCAGTCTGCTCAGATGATCATACATTTACTCATTTACATTTGTTTCTTAGGTTTTAGTTATTTCAATATTCTTTTTTAAAATCTGTTTATTTTATTTTACTCTTAAAATAAATTGTGTACTAATTTATTTTAATTTCTATTTCAGTACTTTCGAGATGTCATTCTAACTTTACGGTTCCCCCATGTCTTCACCAAAAAGACTGAAAAATCATCATGATGTGACATAAATTTAATTTAACATTTTAACAATTAAAAGTATTAAATTTAATTTCACGCAGTATGAAATTATTTTTTAATTGTTAATTCTTATTTGCTTGGGTAGCTGATGACCAAATAAAAAAGGTAACATCTTTCGCCCCTGACACGGGCGTGGGGTATTGAGGTTTCTGAAGGGGGCGGGGGGGCACATGGAGGGGGCGGTGTGTTTATTTATTTTTTATTCTCTCTGTGTCTCCTGACATATCTGTATTCCTCATCTTCTGTCTCCTCTTTGAAAAGAATAAAAAGGAGAGAAGGGGGTTCTTTTTTTCCAGAATCCTCCTCTCCTCGCCTTACCATTTTCATCAGCTGCTCTGATAGCCATGAATCTTGTCACTCATGTTTTTCATCAACTCGTGTCCGTGGAGCGTGTGGCGAGTCCTGGAGATTCCCGCTGAAGCGAATGCAATGGTCAGAAAGAGAGTCACACAACCGCGCCGGAGAAGAACACAAACACACACACATTAGATCAAGTCAGAGACGTGTACTAACATAAAAAACAACAACACAAACAGAGTCCTGAAATACAACATGGCAGTAAAATGTCTTCTCCTCCTGTGAATTACATGTGCATCTTTTAGCCGTGAATTGACTGAACAGATAAAAACTGGAACAGTGTGTACACTTGAAAAACACATGTCCTTGCATGGACTGTACTTTTTAATTTTTTTTTTAACTGGCAAAATGCTTTTTTGAGACGTGCACGAATTTGGTAGGAGGAAACTGTGTTTTTTTTTTGCAACGAGAGGAAAAATACAAGAGAGCCGAGTGTGTTGTGTAATGTTTCCTCCTGGTTTCGACTCTCAGATGGCAGGAGCCAGTTACTATCATGGTGCTCCTCTCAGCGTCTGGGATCTGCTGCTTGTCAGTTCAGCTGTACATGTTTTCACATGTGAGCCATGTTTCTTTTAGTGCAATTTTTCATTGCCTCCTGGATTCTTTCAACCTGAAGTTGACATTGTTTTCTCTGCTTATGTTCAAGCCTGTAATGATTGGCTGTGACAAAGGGGGTATCTCCCTCCATCATCAAAAAAGAGTGATGGCCTCTCAGACAGCTGTCATTTACCATTAGTCATGCCCCATTCTCCCCAACTAATTTTATGTCTTATTGCTTTTTCGTATGTCTGCTGTTTTTTCCACCCTTTTTTTTTTTTTTTTTTTTTTTACAGGTAAAGTAAAGCAGACTGCATGCTCTCCTCTAAACCCACAAACTGTCTCTGTGAATAAAATTATCACTCAATCTTTAGGCGTTAATTGTGATTTAATTGCCCTAATTACTTCATTATCTCCTACATGATTAAGATAATTAGCGGGGTGTTAAATACTGTGACTTTTCCTGTAAGACAGGAAGAATTCCCTTTGATTAGTTAATGAGATTAATTACACCCAGTGTACTAGGTATAATTGTGAAAGTTCCCACCTGCAATTTCCACTTTCACACCATTAATGAAAATTCACTGTAAATGAAGACGTGCATGTGTCTTTATGTGACAATTAATTAAACATGGTGGCTAACACAGTTTAAGTGTGATATGTGAATAATACTTTACATTATGTGTTCTTTAAAGCTAATCAACTAAGAAAAGGTGCAGTGGACTTTTCCTTTCCAGCTATTAATCTTGCAGAATTAGGTCAGTAGATGTTAACATTTCCTTTGCATTAAATATAATACTTTTTTTTATGCAATATATTTTTCAAGTTCAAAAGTTTTACATCTGGTCTTATATTGGACTTTGCATCTATTAAAGTATAATCACTTCCTAAGGTTGAGACAAAGTTTGCAAAGTGACCTAGTATCTGTCTTTCTGATGAGTTTGAAACAGATATTAGGCCCATTTCACAGAAACTGCAGCTCAAATAAGGTCAGCATGCGCTGAATGAAGCTGAATCAATCAGCGTGGTTAGTCTTTAGTGGAATTTCACCGATGAGAACATGGTAGTCTTAAGTTTAATATGGGACGCGACTGGAAAATCGAGCAGCGTGCTTAAAAATCAAGAAGATGGTTGGCAGCCTCGTCTGTCTGCGTCTGTGTTTCTGCACCTCTCCCTTCTCCTCCACCCTCAGTCTCTTTTCTCTCTGTGAGGCTGGAGTCAGTTTTACTGTCACTACCTGTGAAATTGTATTCCACGAAGATGGATGCTTTCTCTTATATTCATGACATCCAGGGAAGCACAGTCACCTCCAAAACTGTTTAATATGGATGCAAGAGAGGCGGACACGTATACACACATTCATACACACAAACATAGCACACATGCGCGTTCACAAACACATGCACATAAATGTACTTTTGCATGCTCTCGAACGTGCACACACATTTTTTCTTTTTCGACCCAAAGACAATGCGTGGCTGGTGTTTTGCTCCTGCTGATGATGAAGAGTGGTAGTGACAGTGCTGCTCTCAGTAGGGTTGATGCATTACAACACAGCGCTGCCATGTTGCGTAAATTCTCTGTCTCTCCTCATTGAGAACATGGAGGCTTCTCATCTAGCGTGGTACCCTGGTGCACTTTAGCTCCTGTGCTCCTCTTTTGTTTCATCTCTGGAGTTTGAAAACCACCGTCACTCTGTGCAGTCTACTCGTCCATTTTTATGGTGTGGTTGCTCTGTGTTGTTTGGGAACGTGTGTTTGAAATCTTCCTTTTGGACCAGGCAGTTTTTTTGTAACATCGGTGTTTGCCATTGATCCCTGTGCGGCCACTGAAGAGTACATGTGCTCTGCAGGTGTAGCCCACCTTCCTTCTCCTCAAAGGGGTGAGGTGGTGATGGTGGGGGACACACAACCATGCAGAGTAATCTGCTGCAGTCGCCCTGAAAAAGAGGGAGCTGGAGTAAATTGGTGGGCTCTGTGTGTGCAAGGGTTTGTGTGCGCATGTGCGGTTGTGTGTGTGTTTATTTGCACTGACAGAGGGGGTGAGGGTGGAGGGGTTTGGTCTGTGGGTCAAGGAGGCAGAGGAGACTCGCAGTTGACGGGTTTGTGAGCTGTAGCTATAGAAATACACAAAATTAATAAAACAGCACTGCACACAGATGGTACTCTGAGGGGACCACCTTCCCCTCCCTTCACTCATCCACCTCCACCCTAATATGAGGGAAAGATGGATCCCTGTGAGTCCTTTGGGTGCATTGTTATGTTCCATTTGGGCTGTTTTCCTTCTTGATGGAAGGCTACATGCCTTAGCTGCTACTTAGCTTGTACAGTAGGGCCTCCTAACTGTACAGGGTTCCTGTAGACTGTGTTGTCTGTGCTGTCTGGACCCTCTTGTACCTCCTCCTGACATTCTGATACAACAGGACAGTCGGACAGAGCTGTTTGCATGTTCAGGGATACAGAAACACAGAGCACATGTACTCTTTCAAGAATATCTCCATGGAGAGACTGCTTGAACAGTTGCTACATTTTCTTCTCCGCGTGCGTGTTTGCTTGAGCTCTATTGTAGAACTAAACTTAGGCTCCATGCCCTCGCTGCAGGTTGTGTGGAGTTTCTACATCTCGTTCTTTGGTGAGGGGGAGGAGAGGAATCACAGAGTCTGTAGAAATGGGGGTTCTGTTCAGAGGTTTCAGAAGAGAGGTTTTGTGTAATCCTATGCTAAATTCAGCATCAGATCTTTTGGGGAGCTGTGTAAAACCAGTATGTTTTTCTTGTCTTTACTTTTCCTGCACACCTCAAAAAATGATGATAGCACATGGCTTTTCCGCTATCTCACCCTCAAGGCAAAATGTACAAGGCTGCTAGGCGGCGTTACCTCTTCCTCTTCCTGCAGACAGCTAACCCCCTCAAAGGATGCTGATGTCTGGAGAGGGGGAATGCCTATGAGCAGAAATGGGGGAGAAGGGGGAGGTTTGGGGAAGGGGATGGGGGGGAAGAGATGGAGTTTGGAGGGGGGGGCAATAAATAGAGGGGGAAAAAGGAGGAGGGAGGGAATATGTGTTTGGTTCAAAGAAGAAAAAAACTCAATTCGGTCCCCCTGTTCTTTGTAGAACATTTAGCTTTGACCCTCCCTTGGTTTTCTCTACTCCCTCCCACCACCACCTCCACCCCCCCATCCCATCCACACACAGACACACAGGGTCCAGCAGATCTGCAGGATATCACACCAGCGAGCCTTTTGCTATCTTCTGCACAGAGATGCATGCTTCTTAATATATATCTCCACTGTATGGTGTGTGTATATGTCCACACTGTTGCAACAGGCAGACACTGAGGGAGGAGAGAGGGAAATAGGGAGAGAGAGTGACAGGAAGGGAGAGAGGGAGGAATAGAGAGAGGTATAGTGAGAGTCAGAGTGAAATAGGAAAAAGGGAGGGGGAGAGCTTTATATGTTGGTAACATGTTTATGATGCAGTGAAAAATATCAATTTAGATAAAAAAAAAAAGAATTTGGGATAGAATGTGAGTATTTCTGGTGAACTACTCCACACAGCTGCAGCCAAAGAGCCCTGACCAGACCTCTACTCGTGCTGAAGCAGACTGGAGGAGACCCAGGGTAAGTTATGGGCTTTTTTTTCTCTTTCTCTCCCTCTCTACGCCGCTGATTACGCCGCTGCTGATTGATTGGTTAGAGGCTGCGGATTATCACGGGCCGCTCGTCACCAGGTACCTGATGATGAGAGGAGAGAGAGACGAGGGGAGGAGGTGGAGGGGGGGTGAGGGGGGCGCGAGGAAGAGAGGGGAAGGAGGGGTGGAAATTAGATGAGCATGGCCGGCGCTCACATCACCAGATCTCACTAACTCTCTTTCTGATTTCTCTGTTTACTCTGCCATTGCACATTTGTATATACGGGCGCGGGTGCAAAAAATTGATTTTGTGCATTTGTGTGTATTTGTGTATCATGTTGATGTGTGCGTGTGTTTGTGTGTGTGTGTGTGTGTGTGTGTGTGTGTGTGTATGTGTGTGTGTGTGTGTATGTGTGTGTGGTCCCAGCCGGCACACGTTGCCAGCCTGCCTGCCTGTCTTTCCCGTAGTCAACCCGGCGTGTGCTGATGAGGCTTTGGGGAGGGGTTTGCTGATGAGGGAAAAGCCAGAGGGGCCTTTTTGTGAATATGCAGATGAGGGGGCATGTGTAAACGGGAGGGGGCTCGGCGTGAGTGTGCGCTACACGCTTTATTGTTTATATGTTCTCCATAGGGAGCCTGATCCTCAGCAGATTGCCAGGGTTGGGTGTGATGTTGCCATTTGCTTTGTTTGGGGCATTTGCTGACAAAGATGGAGCAGGAGAAGAGGAGAGCCGGGGAGGGGAGAAGAAAAAAAACAGATAGAAAAATACAGTTTAAGAGAACGGAGAGAAAAAATGCAAGAGCAGCTTCAGGGCATATTTTCGCCCCATTGACAAGACGTGATGATTGCTGTTTTGCCCCCTCCCTCCTCCCTCTGTACCTCCCCAGACGTTTTTCTAATCCATTTGCATGTCAAAGCAGTGGAGGCCACTGCGCAGATTAGTATGAGATGACATAATGATGTAATGAATTAAATGCTCCTGTTTAAGCGCTGCACTTTGCTATAGTGGGTGGCAGGGACAGGGGGATGAGGGGCAAATAAGAGGAACAAGTAGGGAGGAGAAACTGGCATTCTTTCAGGTTTTTTTTACATCACAGGAACGCTGATTGAAATAACCTTTTGTGCTTGATTTGATTACAACACCAGATCAGAGTTTGCAATGAGCTTAATTATATTTGCATATTTTAGTTTTATATACTTTTGACTGTTGGCATCTTCACTGATGGGTTCAGCCTGTTAAACATGGAATCCAAAAAAGCATTCAGAATATTTAATTAGATTTTTTTTTTTAATCAAAAACAATTTCCTCATTTTTTTTCAAATTTTCTCAGCTTTTTAGTTCTAAAAAAATATAGAACTTGTCTTTTCTTGCAGTTTCACAGAATGACAAAAAGCATTACTTCATAATGATAAAAGAACGCTCTGAGCCGGCCCTCTCTAAAAGCCACTCTGTGCTTCTTAAAGTTAGAAAAATTGTGCGAAGGCCGCAATAAAACAAAACAAAAAGAATATCTCTTCACATTTTGGCCTGCTCAAGAAAAGGGTTAGAGGATCACACAGAAGTGATTACTGTACCGTCAACTCCTTTCTCTCCGATTTCTCCCTTTATTTCTACTTTTCTTTTCATCACGGTCTGACAATACTTTGTCTGCTTACACTTACTCTCTTTTTTTTTTTTGCTGGATTTCAAGGATATATTTCGCTTGAAATAAAAACCATATACTGTAGATGTGATATTTTTTCCCTCAGCTTTGATCTAAATTGTCATGGCCTTTGACACAGAGCACTAAAGTGGCTGTGTGTTGCGGCAGTAAAAGCGTACGGAGTATATCATCGATTGATGCACTGGCTAAAGCAGTGTTTTTATGAAGCCGAAAAGATCTGAGACACGACACCTGGGTCTCCATGGAGAAACACCTACTGTGTGACAGGAGCTGGAGTGTGTCACTCTTGTCATTTCCCAACCCAGCAATGATAGAAACCCTGCCACATACACACATGCACACACACTCACATACAGACCTGGGTTGCGTGTAAGATTTGGGATTGCTTCCTCATTGAGGACCAGGGCAGTACAGGGGCTTGTTTCAGAGATGGATATGTGTCTCATCTCACTAAACCTGCGTTTTTCACACTACCTTCCTTCTCTGATCGATTTGAGGTGTACTACACAGATCCAGATTTTCTTGCCTGATGCTTGTCTCCTCTGTTTGGTCATGATTTAGTTCATTCTTAAGAGGAGAAGTTGATCTGATTGACACAAAAATCAATAGTTAATAAAGACATCAGGATGCATCAGTAGAACCTGTTTTGTATTTATAGATTTATTTACACACATTTACAAAGAAGTAATTATTAAGATGTTAAAACCTTGATGAACATAGATTTCAAATGATATTACATATTACCCTGAAGAAACCTCTATTTAGAGGTGTTCTTAGCATTAGGTTTCCAATCATCAAAGCACCAATGCTGTCACATTTTCTAGTGAATTTGGGAAAAGAGGAGAAAATATTAAATATGTCTTTCTAGTTCCTGATTTCAGTCGTCCCCGGTGTGGCCCCGGAGCTGTGTCCATGCGGGTGTGGCCGTGTGGAGTCAGCTGGCTGGTGCAGGGGGTAATGAGTATGCACTGTGACAGCTGGGATAAAGTGTATGGATGTGTTTGGTGGGAGTAATCAGCTGCCGACCACGGGGTGCAAGAGGCTGATGTGAGGCTTTATGACTGCAGAGCTTTACAACACACACACTCACACATGCACACACACATGCACACAGAGGTCTATTGGGACTGCATGCTTCACCTCACCCCTGCACTGCTGAACATATCCTGAGTTTCACTGCCAGCTTCTCCCTTTTACCTTCAGTAAAATATAGACTTCCAGCTTTTCCTGATGCTCGATGAACACCAGACTTTTCGGATCAATCACACATGATTTAATTATCAGACTTAAATAAATATTTTATTGAAACACCGTTCTACAGCAGAGAAAATAAACGTTTTGTTTATGTTACAGAAACACAAACTGTGAATCAGCATTGTTGAGTGTTTGGCTGTTAAACAGCACACAGAGAACAAATATTGAACATGTCGTGTAAGTACATAACTGAACAGATTTTCTTTTTTATCAACCTATCTCCATTGAAGTTTTTGGAGCCTGTGGCTTGAGTGCTCCACACATAATTGTTAGAAAGTAGACCCCACTGGCTGATGAAATTGAATTCACTAATAAATGCATAAAAGGAGAATAAATATTGATCACCTGGTACATTAGAATAAAGCTTTCATTTGATTCTGAGGTTGAGTGTGAATATTGGTAGTGGGGAGCATGACTGTGTTTTATTGGAGTGATTTTTGGTGTCAGTCTGCAAACGTGCATCTGTAATCCCCAGCTTGGATCTTCTGTGTTCTTTGAAAATTATTTCAGAGTCAAGGAATCAGAAAAAAAAACATCCACATTATCCTCTGTGAAAGCTTCTGACTTCAATTCTCCATCGTGTGGAAAGTGAAAGTTTGTGAGCCTGTGTGAGAGTTGGTAGGAGCCCTTGCCTTGAACTCGTGGCCCTGTCACTCTGGGCTGCAGTTTTCCACCAGCTCCTCCAGGTTCTCTATAGTCAATGAGGAGGATAGGCGGGAAAGAGGATTATTGGTATTGATCTACCCAGGGGGATCATTAGGCATCACTATCAATTCACAGCTCCTAGCACACAGCACCGGCCCGCACAGACATTGCCAATTTGTCCCTATTAGAGAGCCCAGTTTGTGGGTGTCTGCTGTGAGAGGCTGCTCAGGCCCCACAGCCAGTCAGGCCTCGGCTGAGGCCTGACCACAGTGGACTCGGCTGCACTCCGCGTACATGATGAAACACTTGAGGGCTGAGATCACCTGCTACATATCATGAGGGATACACAACCTTTAATGCAATGACTCCACTTTCATCCCTGAGAAAAGAAAAAATTCTTAAATTTTACATTTAAACATCTGCAGCTTAAAATGTTATTTAGGGAAACATACAAAAATAAAGATTTTTTAGACTCTTTCCACACACTCCACTTCCTGTCAGTGGCTTCCTCTACATCCCCATATTATTTACTGAGGGGTAATTGGCACTGTAATAGAATACTTTAGTGAGGCTTATCCAGCCTGGCCCACTTATCTGTGTAAGCTGGCTGTTCTGGGGACTAAAGCTGCTAGATCCGTTGTCGCTGACTTTAACCCTCTCTGCTAGGCTCAGGTGTGCAGGGAGCTGCCTTGCTAGCTGCCACTGTGTGCCATGATGGGCGCTACGTGCCAAAAGGTTTCTCTGAATCGCTATTTTGAGATACCACTAGCTCACAGGTATTACTTAAAATCATACAAATACATATTTATTTAAATGTCTGTGTGTACAATTTTATTTCTCCACATTTGTTTATTCTTATTCCATCTCTGTGCAAATTAGATTTTTTTTATGCTCAAAGATTTTTTGCCAACTAAATGCAAAGTGCCACACCAGTTTGTAATAATAATAAGTTTGTTTGTTTGCCAAACAATTCTGGTAAAATCTTTTTAAAAGCAGCCTGAAAATTATATGTTCCTCGTATTTTGGTTCATCAAACATGACTGTATTAACCAGCAATGAATAGTTAATATATTTAAAAATGTATTTATATTCATTTACTTGCCCTAAGTAGAGGTTAACCTCTTTGTTAGGAGTACACACAAGAAGGATGTTGTATAAACAGATTGATGCTAAACAAGACAATTACATAAGCTTGGTTTACCTAAAGTGTGGAGCAGAAATCATAGAAAGTGTGTTCTTAAACGTGTGGGTCAGAAATCCATGTTTAAATAAGAAAAGTTTTGAGTAGCTGAGTTTTTTTGGTGTGCTTCATTTTTCTTGAGGTCGCTTTTGGTGTCAAACTGTAACAAACAAACACTCACAAACAAACAAAAACACACACACACACACACACTCACACACACACACACAAACACACACACACACACACACACACACAGTGAGCCAGACAAACCTCGCCGTTGACCAAGCGGGTCAGTGTTCAGCAGGTGATTTTTTTCTCACGCCCCCTGACCTCTCGGCTGGCCTCTTTAGCTGCAGCCCAACAAAATCTTAATCATGCAGAAAGCAAGTACCTCCCACACTGACTGGACCCTCTCTCCAGGCAAATACTGTAAAGACACAGTACAAGTGTACTTTATTTAAGAGTATACTGTATAAATGTGGCATTAAAATCTTTCTTTAGCCTGCCATGGTTTGTGAAGACAGTGTCATTTCACTCTGGGGTCTATTAGAGGGCAAGCAGGGTGTGAAGGACATCCCACAGATCTTTTAAGTGCTCTAATAAATCATCTCCAACACATTCAAAATTCATCAGTGCTAGCACTTTGCCCTCTTTTCTTCCTGAATCTGTGCTGCGCGGTCAGGCAGTCCTACCACATGAACACAGCAGCAGAAACCGTACCCCTGGGGGACCGACATATTGGTCTTCAACCTGAGGTTTTTTGCATGTGGAAATCAAAGGGCCTGCTGGTAATGACTTCAGTCTGGCCAATGTGTGGGGGTCCTTTTGAGCTGCTATTCCCCAGTCACAGCACAGCTTTCACACTTCCTCACTCACACACAAGGCTGTTCATAGGATGCCGTGCCGCTTTTTTCGTGCTAGGTCAACGACCACACAGATGACGTATGGAGACGGCTCTGTTTTAAGCGGTGCGTCCAGTCGGTCACACTTCATCAAGAATAAAAAGAAACGGAAATATTTTCAAGAGTAAATCATAAGGAAGTAGCATGCAGTCGTTTTTATCACCAAGGTTTTTTTTTTTTTGAGTGTTTAATTGCACACACAGAAGAAGAAAAGAATGAAAAGGATGATCTAATTGTTTAGTTTTAAGCAGCATGTTCTTGGAGCCACCAAGAGAGGGCAGTGTGGCCTGCCTGAGAGCATGGCTAGCAGCTGCAATTCATGGTTGGAACATTGTGATCACCTGACATAAGCAGAGAGGCACACTTACACACACACGAACACGAACACACACACATGCCCTGTCCCTCGCTTGGATGTTCTATACGTAGATGATATACAGACATGGCTGTCTTTTTTCCTTTCTTCATGGTGGTGTGGAGAAACTCTCTGATCTTCTCTCTGGCAGGCATGCCTTTCTTTTACATTCTGCTTAATTTCCTCTCAGTTCATTTTTAATTGATGTTTGTCCAAACAGAAGGAATGTATTCCCGTAGAAAGCAAAGCCATTTACTACAGCCTGTAAATAATAACAGCAGTAATAATATCCTTAGTCGAGATTTATTTATCTGATTAAAGTGCATCAGTCCAGGAGTGAATGTGATATGAAATATAAGCAAAAGCACAGGGAGGGTTGTTCAATTAAAAGGACTACATGGTTGTGTGCCATTTTGTTCCGATTCTTTGTGTTTTTTTATGAGGCAGTGGAGGCAGACTGTCTGGGAGTAATCAGATAAAAACAGGAATCATTCATGATCCTTAAAAATGTACAAATGAAAAATAAACAGATCGCACAGAGCCAGTGGGAGCGATGTGCGTGCTTCTGCTTCTGTAGATTTTACCCAGAGGACCCGTCAATGGCGGATCTCACTGCTAGAAATCCAACATTGTCTCAATCTGCATTTGTGTCGCCTTGTATGTTTTTGTTATCTGAGAATGTTAGAATGTGTGTGTGTTTTCTTGGTAGGAGGAGGAGGAGGAGGAGGAAGCTTAGTCTGTGAGAGGAGGAAGAAAAGGAGAGAAAAAGAAGGGAGAGATGGATGAGGGCAGTTTGGGGGCCCTGGGTGTTTTAATTATCCACTGCTCTGTCGTTGGGTCAGAGCTCGCTATCTCTCTCTGCCTTTATCCCTGTCTCATGATTTGAGCAGTACCTTTATCCCTAAGCCTTCAGCTCCTCTGGCCAAACAAAGAAAAAAGGGAGGGCAAAGAAGGGGTTTTACAGCAGTAACTATGCCACATATACCATTAATATCCGTCAATCTCCTCTTTTTTTTATGTATTGCAGAGCAGAGTAACCTCAATAAAAGTGACCCCAGCAAGGCCGCATAGTGTATGAATATGACTGTTGGGATGGAAGATCCTCTTGCACTATGGCAGAGCTGGTTTAGTTCTGCTTTCAGTGCTGGCAGCCTCCTAAACAAGTGAGGTGAAAGAGCACATTTTTTATCTTTTTCCTCCCTTCACTCTTTCTTTCTGCCTTTTTTCGCAAGAAGAGATCATTGAAATGCCAAGCGTTCCAGGGACGCTGTTTGTCTGATAACACTATCGGCTGAGGAATGGCTACTGTGGATGGGCACGGTGGTCACGTGACCTTGCTGTAGAATTTCCCTGAAGCGGGAGCATTTACACATCCGTGCTAAGCATCCGAGTCGATTTCACTGGTATTGAATATCCTGATAAAATGGCACTTCTGGATTCATGTGTGGCTTTTATGAAAAAACGTCTGGGTGAATGGAGACTTTTTTTTTTTTTACATGAATACCATAATTATCTAAGAGGTCACCAATTACCACCTCTTTTAACAAAGAAAAAATATATTATAAATAATATCTTCAATTTACCACATTTAAAAAATAATGTTTCTTGTAAATCATAAACATGAATCTTTATTTATTTAAATAAATGCAGAAATTAGACTTCATATAATATTCTGTCAAAAATGAGATAATTAATTTTATCAGTTGCAAAGAAATTATCAAATTTAGATTTTTTTGTGTTTGATTTTTATTTTCCCATTCATATTTACAGTCACATAAAAATCCAATTGAGGGTGTAAATTTAGAGTAAAAAAACAAAAAGAACTGGTGGCAGACAAAAGCCTTTTTCCCCTCTGCTGTTGCTATATATGTTTTGTTTGCCAAAAAAAAATCCACAAAGCAAATGTATTTATCAGTGTGTGCATAAAAGCCTGTGCGTGTGTGTATATTGTATATCCTGAGTGCCTATGTGTTAGCCTGTAATTTCTGGACCATACTGTATCTCCATGACAACATGGTTTTGATGTGGGTTCCCTTCCTGACATTTCCCCCATTTGGGGAGGCTTGTGAATTGCCTCTCCTCTCCTTCAGTCAGCATGTCACATGAAAAAAAGGTGTTGGGGGAGAGAGAGAGAGAGAGGGGCAAAGGGGTGGGGGGTGCATAGAGGGGGGGGTAGTATGAGGAATCTAATGGGCGTCTGGTCTGATTGTCCTCAGCCGTGGCAGTAGAGACAAAGCAGATGAATTGTGCAATGGATTCGAAGAGATTGGAGACAAGTGCATGTCAGCAGCCCCTCCATCTCTCCTCACCCTCCCTACACCCACCTACCTCTCCTCCTCCTCCCATCCTCCAGGATCCCTCCCTCTCCATCTCTCCTCTCTTTTTGTCTGACATCCTGAAAAAAAAGCAGGCATGACAGCAGTGCTCTGCTCGAGCAAAACATTAAAAACAAAATGCAATCCTCACCCGGTTTTCTTTTATAATAGATATTCAGGCAGACGTTCAGTTTGTTGAGCTCATATTAATTGTGAAACACTGCATGACAAATCTTCCCAATATTAATCACTAAGCAAACATCAAGGACATTTTGAATCATGCTGTCTGAAGTGCTAGAAATAAATGACAGCACTAATAAAAAAAAAATCCCATTTGAAGATTAAGGCACTTATCTAATCAGCTTTGAAGGGGCACACTTTGTGAAATCTGATAGACTTTTCTCAGATTTTTTGTCAGCTTCTTTCATGATTTGTATCAATTTTGTTGGTGATGATACTGAATATTAATCATTTATTCAACTCTTCATGTTGAGTAAATTTCTATTAAGTTTGCCCACCTGGAGTTTACACTTTCTACGAGTTGTTGACCTCCAGGAAAACATTTTAGTTAGCTTCAAACACTCACTGATTCTCTCTCCAAAGCTGGAGGTAGAACAGCTTCTCTTTGTGCAGCCACATGTTCATCTCTTACCCCTGAGAGAGAGAGAGGAAAAAAAGCCAGAAAGATTTATTTTTTGTGACTGTCTTTGTCATATAAGGCTGTGGACCAGGTCTTAGCAGAGGTGAATGATTTTGATTTGGAGTAGCAGTGGTGTAGCCCAGGACTGTAAGAGTGAGGATCTCCTACAGTAAGTGTGCTGATGTGTTTTAGACAGCTACTTTGGCTTTGAAGTTTCAAAGAGGAAATACTCCAAGGACTCCGCGAGGTATCACGTTTCTTCTACAAAAAAAAGAAGAGTTATTTTGCTTTTTAAAGAACTACATTTTTTAGATTTTTAGATTTAATTTTTTATCTACTATATTGTTCTAATTTGCAGCATCGGCAGTATTTAACAGAATTAGACATCACTTAGTGCGTGTAGTTAAAAAAAATAGTTAAAGTTTAAGAAAAGCACAAGCTGTATCAAGAATATTATGTATATGTACTGAAATTTCAATGTGTTTATGTCTTAAATATACCCTGTTATTAAGATGAATAGATGCAATACATTTTCATTCTCTATCCAGTGACCACCTTGACAGCACTGGTCTGCTCTGCCAGCTTTTGTTTTGTGTTGACTGCATTTATTATTCATCTTTGTATCAGTCTGTATTTTAATATGAATAATGGAGGAGGTATCAGAGGAGGAAGAGGGATGTGAGAGAGGGGTGCCACACAGCATGTGTCCTTGGCTGTTCTCTGCTCCTGCACTCCTCACAGTGGAGCAGGTGGGAGGTGGGGGGTGGGGGGGTTGAGGGAGGGAGGCTGTTGGACTCTGACTGTATCCATACCTGCATGGTGCAGGGCCAGGATTCTGGGTCCTGTTCTCTCCACCCCCACCTCCTCCTCCTCCTCCTGCCTCTCTGTCTGCTTACCTGGCTGGCTCTCTTGTCGGATTTAATAACAGTGTATAAATCAAAAGCCTCCTGTCAGCCACACAGCCTTCATTAAATTCAAATGGGGAACGGGTCTCTTTGGATCCAATTTTAATAAAACCAGGTAATCAAATATGGGTTTAAAAATGGGTCATCATTTCACAGCCACACAGATGTCTGCTCGCCATCCGTTTCTCGTGTACACATTTAACATTTCAGGGAAGAAGACCCTACTTACACTCATAGTATACACTCTCTGCAGATGTACCAATATAATGTTTCTTTGTATGCAAACACAATGAAGTTTCACTAACACAGTACATCCTATTAAATCTGAGAACTTCAATACCTACACTGACAATTTTCTAATGCAGTTTACAATAACCACTGGGTTATTTTTACATGAATTCTTGCATCCCTGAGTGACGTGCTAGTATGAACTGATTTTGTGCAGAAGTGTTATGTAAGATAATTTAACACGGGATGTTATTGTGTCTTATAACTATTAAAAACCTAGTCAAGTTTTTCCAGTGTTAAAAAAAGTGGAGACTAAGCTTACATTTTTGAAAATAAAGATTATCTTTCTGCAAAACTAGAGTATGAAATCAAGCAGAATATATCCTTTTATCAAAATGTAAAGCACATAAGACATCAATGTATAGAACATTGATGCTAACTATTTAGAGTAACAAGAGGAATAGTTACAAATAGAGACACAGAGGTCATATACACATGTCATTTTGAGAAGCAGGTTTGGACTCAGCTGGTGTCACATGCAGCAGCTGGACGGAGCCACAGCTCAGGGTACAGACATGATTGTGCATCCACTTTGCTTCCCATTGTTGCTGATTTTAAAAGTATATATGATTTCCCGACTAAGATGTGTACCAGCTCTCAGAGAGATTTTATTGTGACAGTTTTTTTGTTTTTTTTTACATATAAACTGTGTCATGCATGCTTTCTGTTCCGGCCTCGGGTCCGCCATTTTTTATTTTAATGGTGACAGTCCACAGAGTAGAGAGCATCTCTTTACTTTGTCTTGAAATGGTTATTTCTAGTGCAAGATGGAGGAGATGTCTGAGGTCAGGTGAATTGGACGGACAGATGGATACATGAGAAACCTGTTTTTTTAATAATGCAGAGATATAAGGATATATACTGTCATGTTTTATGCAGAACTGTGGAGAAAGAAGCAGGACTTTTGTTCTGTATCAGGTTGTATTTTTTGATGATCAAAAGGAAGAACTACCTGTATCTTACAGCTTGCGAGCAGAAGAGGGCACTATGAGTTGCTGATGTGCATCTTCCTTCCCTGTCCCTCTTTTTTTGATCTGTCCGTCTCTGCATCTTATCCTTCAGTCCTTCTTTCTCTTTACTTCACATTGTTTTGTGGTTGAGTATTTTAATTTCGAGGCCATAATAAACATGAATGTATGTTCTACTGAAGGAAAGCCTCTATAAGATCATATTAAGCGCACCTGTTTTGAAACATAAGGGGAAATTGAAATGATAAAAAGTAGACTCAATTATGTTTCTTGATATCATGGCTGCAACTTCTAGCTGCACTGAAAAGATGTATGTGCATATGTTCACATGTTATTTATTAAACTGACATCTCATCCCACTTTTATTCTATTATTTCAGCAGAAAATAGTTATTATTTGACTTCAGTTGGACATTCTTTATGTGATACAGTGTTATAACTGTGCAGCACATACAGGAGCCTCAAAACCAGAAACAAGCATGAATTTCTGAACACACAACTCCTCTATTTCCCCAGTTTAACCCTTAACTCATATGCAGCAGTCCTCCCTCAAAGTCCACCTTATCCTGCAACAATCCTAATCCCAGCAATCTGGCCTATTTCTACTGGTTTGGATTAAAATGTAACATCCATGTTTTGTTTTCCCTGCAACGTTATCATATAGTCTTTCTGGACTTTGCAGAAATTCTGACCTTCGTAGATCCACTTTCAAATCAAACAGTATACCGAGCGCAGTATTTGGCTTTCTGTAGTTTCTCTTTGGTTTTTCAAGAAGCCTCACTTTTGACTTCCCTTTGTTAAACTTGCTTGTCCTTTGTTAGAGAGGAAGACACAGAGCGAGAGCAGTCCCCATGCTTATTTGTCCTCCTCGACAGCCCGATAATCACGGCCGCCTCTACCTGAGCATTGTGTCCTCCACAGGAGGGTCAGAGGAGTCCCCATCACCCCCCGGTGCGCCTCCCTCCTGCCTCTGTTCTTCCTGCCTCCTTTCCTGTTGCCATCGTGGCCTGCCATGTTAGTGCGGGCTCCTGCTGCTCAGCCCCTCTCCTTCAATAAATCTTCATATGTGTTGGAGGGAAGGTGGAGGGTAGAGACAACAATAACCACCGGTACTCTCCATCAAAGGGTTATCTGGCTTTCACAGGCGCTCTGACAGACTGCTCTCTGACACGGAGCAGAGGCCGAGTGCTGTGTCTCTGACAGGGGGAGAGGCCCCGGGTTTGGAGACAGGGAAGGGATTCATTTAAAGGAAGTAAAAAAAAATCTTTGAAAAGTTCAAACATTCAGAGGAAAGAACTTAAAGATCAAATGAAGGGGGATGTAATGAAGTGAGAAAAATGTGAAGGAAACTTGGAACAAGTCTCCACAGATTCATAATTCTTCATCTGAAATGTCACCCAAAGCTTGTGAGGTACCTCTATAAAGTGAAGTCTCTTTTTGTTCACATTAAAACTTAAAGAAACAATATATTTGTAGTTAAACTGTCGACTTGATTAGGCTGATTTCCTTGACATTCAGCAGAAAACCCCTAATGCTTTTGTGATCAGGACTGCTGAGCTTTGGAGGAAACAGACTAGGTAAGGTTGGAGATACTTTCCCTGGGGTTGAGTTTCAGAGGTCTATTCTTCAGTGCCGTATTAGTGTGTCAGCCAGGACTGCTGTTATGAATTACCAGCCCCGAAATTTTGCAACTTAAAAAGTGGGAATGAGAGTAAACCTTTTGTTTATGTCACCTATCATGTTGAAATATTTACCATTCTGCGCCTCTCAGCGCCCTGTCTCCCTCCAGTGTGATAAAAGGTTGCTGGCTCCCGGTCTTAACCCTTTCCTGCTCCGTCCCATCTCCAGCTCCACCTCTGCTAGGAACAGACATCATATAAAACCTGCTCAAACCCTGCTGCCTGCATTTCTTTTTCGTCCTACGCAGGAAGTAGTTTATTCAGGGTGGTTCCTTTGGGAATCCTATGAGCATTTGACCAGGTGTCTGTGACACTTTTCAATATTTTATTCCAGAGCGTGTTTGTGTGTTTAGTGTGTGTATTTGAGTTGTTATATATTTGACTTCCTCACTTCGAAGAGAAACAATACATGCTTGCACTTTTGCACTTTGTATGTCTGTGTGGTACGGAGCGAGAGTGTTAGCAGTGTGTATGTTAAAAAAAAATAGAGGAAAGGAAATGAAATTCAATGCTGAATGAATTATGGAATATGTATCGTTATCTTCAGTGTGTTGTTCAGAGTGCTTGAGTGAATGGAATCCAGGTGTGAAAAAAGTGCAGAAATAAAAACCAGAAAAAGCTGCATTGTGTTTTAGGCAGAGTGTCAGGTACTGTATGAATCGCCCGCGGTTGCCTTGCAGGACTGATACCTCTGAAATCAACCATTTCTCTCCGTTCGCTTTCAACAAAAACATGTCCCCCAGCTAAGGTGCACCTTCACTGTTTTTACCATCACTTTTTCAAGAGAGAACAAAACTGTGTGCACTAGCAGCCAGATGCTGAGGTTTTTGTAAAGGTTTATTGTGGTGCTGTCTAAGGTAAATCGGCATTGTGCTGGAGCCCTGTTCCCTATGTCTCTTTTTACCAAGAAGGGCTCAATCCAAATTACTGCTTGTTTCAAGTAAAATCATGTTTCCTCAACGTACAGCTGGTGTGTGTTTCTCTGTAATTCTAATGAAAAGCTCAAAGAAGTGGCATGGCTGTATTTCCACTATAGACAAAGTATAAGCACACTACATTTTCAAACAAGATATTTTGTTCTTGATGTTAAATCTTGTTTTAGGCCTTCTGTCATGCACTTTGTTGTTAACTAAGAGCATTTCTTATTTTGCTCTTCATCCCTGCATTTTTCTACATTGGGTAAATGGAAACAAAATCCATCAAGAGAGAAATAAGTGGAACAGGATATGATTTGATGATTTTAGTTTTGCATTAACCCAGTACTTTCTCTATCTCTGATCAAATTTTTTTGACTCTGTCCTTTTCTTCTTCATTATCTTCGTCTTCTTCCTGTTCCCCAATCTCTTCCTCTTTGACCCCATCTTCCTCCCCCTTTCCTTCGGGTGTCTCCAAAAATCTTCTCCAATTGCACTGACCAGTAAAACATCAGGGTCTAACTGTGACTCAGACTCTGCAGCCTTGTTTTTAAGTCCCGTCCGTTTTTTACCTCTATTCTGGTGGTGGTGGTGGTGATGGTGGGGGCTGGCCTGACGTGGGGGTTATGTCAGGAGGGGTGATCATAAATATTAGGAGCTGCAGGGAGACAAAGGGGCCAAAATGGAAAGGCTTGGCTGGATGAGGGGACCTGGCCATGTCATGTACCTCAGTCATTTTTCTTGTGCGCTTAGAACTCAGTCAGGGGTTTAATTGGAATCCAGACTTCAAAGAAACCCTCAGCCCCCCCAACCCAACTCCACCCCTGCACTAACTCCCCTGGCTGGATCCACTCACATCCACGGCACACACACGCACACACACACACACATACACACGGAGCATGACCACTACAATATCAGAGAGAGCATCACCATGCACGACCCCGGCTGAAATTGACTTTGCTCATATTTGCACCCGATATTTAGGTGTAGTCTGCTGAGTACGTGCAGATTTAGGTGGTCCTTGTTTATGTTCGAACTTGCACAGCAGGATTTCTCTTACACTTTAGAAAAGTCACATATTCTTTTGAAGTTCTTCTATAAACAAATCTACGTGTTTATTTGTCTTGGATTGATTACACCCACATGAAAAAAAGAGCGTAGTAAAGGAGTGAATTCACTTTAAATGTTAACTCAAATGTGTTACAAAAATATTTTCTTTGTGTTTCATTGTGAGTTTGGAAAATCAATTGTGGTTCCATTACATTTTAAATATATGTATGATATCAAAAACCTATATTAGTTATAGTCTATTATTGCTTCTACAAATTCTAAACAGACGTCTCATCTTCATTCATTCGACATCCTGGAGCAGGTTTTCTGGTGCCATATTTCTGGAGAAGTTGTCACTAAATACTTTTTACCAGAAACCTTTGGATTTTCCAGGGGACTAATTCTTACTGGTTCCAGTTTGTTATATTTACTGGTGCACTTACCAGTACTCCATACTCCATTTAGGCAGTGTTGGAAGCCAATACATGCACCACTATGTTGCCCAGAAGGAATCCCTCCATTAAAATCTGAGTGGATGAAAGTTACACACATCACCATGTCTCTCATCTATGCATCACACACACACACACACACACACACACACACACACACACTGGCTGCTAGTTTCACATATTTCTTTCTACCCAGCACTGTCTCTCATATTTATGTTGTAATTGGAGGAATTTAAAGTTTGCTGTACATGGCTCTAGATTAAAGTGAGAGAAAGTTAACTTTGTAAAGGACTGCGCCTGGGGAAAATGTCTGCTGTACAGAATAATTAATATAGGAGCAGCAGGGGTTGATTTGTAGTAATATATGCACCTGTGTAATTAAGACTTCTTCCTGCTTCTTGGGATTTTCAGTTGGGCTTGTTAGCACTATGTGAAAGACACTTTTGAAGCCATACCTGTAAGATAATATGTTTCAAAGCTATAATTATGAGTAGGGAAAGAGGACCTATTTTCAGCCCTCTAACAAATCACTTTTTCCATTACACCTGGTAAAGGTGTTAATGACTCCTTGTCCTTTTGATTTTCCTATTTGAATTATAAAACAACTGTATCATTTGGAGAGCAGTTAATAGGCAAATTTCAAGTGGCCATACATATAAATGAAAAGGTGCATCTAATGTAAATAGTTCTAAAAAAGAAAGACCATCTACACTTTGATCAGTGTAAGAAAGTGCATTTATGGTTAAACTACAAATGAGTGGAAACGGTGAAATTTGAAACTATGCTGTTACTTCAACAGATGAAGCGTAGAGGAGGTTAGCTGATCATTAGAAAAGCAGAATTTAACTGCATGGAGAAACAGGTGAATTCATGAACCAGTAGCACCCAGATAGAAGAACTGACTCTGAAGAACATCGGTTTAAACGTAGAATAAAGACCTTTGTGTTTCCTTTAATGGAAATAAGAACACGTAGGAAGAAGATCAAGAGAAAGGTTGATGTTTTTGCCAGATTTGGATGGAAAATTTGGACCAGATATGGATTTAACTTACAAACAAGCAATGCCAGAAGCTCCAACTATTGTATCCAACTGAAATTTGGGTTGCTTTCAAAATGTGCAAATCACAGAGGTCTGGATTTTTCTTCTCAACCTAGCTCTTCTCTGTCAGTACTGTTTTAGTAACTAATCTCTTCCATTTCGAACAAATGATATTATTTTCAAGTGTAGGGAATTTGTTGTGTTTTTGAAGATGCCTGCCTGACCTGCTTGATCATAGCAGCACACAGCCTGCTCTCTACCTGTATATTCAGGCAGATCATTGTAATGCAGGAGAGTGACGAACAGCTGGTGGTAGCGATGATGACAGATAGTTGTTTTAAAGAAAACAAAGAGGTCTGTCTTCTCTCCTGCTGTCTTGTTCATAAAAAAAACCATATAGCTGTCTTGAGGAGAAGCGTGGGCTCTGAATGACTAATAGAGCTGCTCATACCGAATGGTTTGTAATGGAGGTGTTAATGACCATGTTGCTTAAAGGTTACTTCTGAGTGCTGTTTTCTTTCTCCCTCACGTCAACACCTTTATGCTCCCACCAACGTGCTCACTTTGTTTCCTATTATCATCCCCTTTTTCCAGCACACGGCTGAGTGCAACGGCAGCGTCCAGCAGATCAAGGGATGACAGAATCAGACGAGAATGAAAAAAGATAATGAGAGAGAAAGAGAGATGGAGGGCTACAAGGGGAGAAAAGGGTGCTAAATCAGAGAGGTCTCAGCCCCAGCAGGATTTTGACTTGAAGGGAACCGGGCGTCTCGAATTGGTCGGCATCAACCATGTCTTACACGGGCCTCTGCAGGATGAAGGGAATTGCATGCTGCTTATTACACGCGACAAACACACACATATCCACATGTACCCAGACTCATTCACATTCACTTCCATCAAATATATTTAAATTTGAGGATCCCTGCTCCCTACGGAGCTCCAAAAGTGTAGGACACAATGGAACTATTCAAGGGAAAGGTGGAAGAAAAACGAGGTGAGGATTTTTTTCAAGAGGTAGATGGAGGTCAGGGATAGTTTGGGGTGTACATAGAGAAATGGTGGTGGTGAAGGAGGGAGGGGGGTGCTAGCTTTTATGGTAATTGCATCCCAGCATCCCATTGTCAGCAGGCTCAGTGGTAGGTCTAATTTGGGAGCAGAGGTTGTTGCGTTTTGCACCATGGCAGACCAGACTATTGTCATATCCAGTGGAGCAGGGGGCTCTGCCACACTTTTATGCCTGGTCTTTATTGACTTCTGAAAAAGGGGGAATGTTTGCTTAATTGGATGTCCTTGCCAAAGAAGAAATGGTGAGCACTTGGGTAAACTGATGTCCTTGATTTGAATCAGGTGAATGTTTGGTCTAATGACGTCCTTCTGTTGGTGGCCCCAGCAGTGGAAAATATTCAGTGACTTGTTTTCATCATATACTGAACACTTTGAGCTCATGTATGTGCAGCTATCACTGTGGGTGTGATCACTGATGACTACAGTCTTTTTTGTGGTGATGATCTGATGTGAGAAGAAGTTAAAATTGTACTCGTTTTAAGACTTATTTGAGAGAGAATGCCGATGAGAAACATGACTGTTTTAAAGCTAAGCCCTTCCTTGTTCAATTCACTGAAAAATAATACAACAAATTAAATGTCATCTAAGAATCACTTTTGAAATTAGAAGATCAAATTGATTCAAAAGAGAGACATTGAGTGATCCTGCCAATATTATACTGTATCTCATCAGATATTAGAACTGGCAGCCAGCTGCAAAGTCAGCCAATTC